>NC_090130.1:3710864-4020103 GCF_040581485.1 Linepithema humile | reverse complement strand
CTTTTGAAGATGAAGATTTGTGATGAGTAAATCAATACATAATTGTGACACGTTTCCTACTCCCACCGATGGCAAAAGTAGCGTATAATCTTCTAGACACATATCTTGCAGGAATGTAATCATTTTTTCATTTACTAACACAGTTTCTACTTTATCGAAAGCGGAGAGAACACGTGAGAGGGACCACGTTGCGTTTTGTCTGCTGCGACTTTTTCTAGGATGTTTAGGACGTACAGGCCGTATACTAGCAACACGTACACACGAGGTCTGTTCTTTATAGCTGAACTGGGTGCACTAGTTCAGAGTTCTTCTTTCTCCTTCCAATGTAGAGGAAAAAAAATAAACTCTGAACTAGTGCAGCCAGTTCAGCTATAAAAAACAGACCTATAGTTAAGGCATTCCTGTGACCGTAAGTTCAGAGTTTATCTTTTTCCTTCCATATTGGAAGGAGAAAGATAAACTATAAACTAGTGCAGCCAGTTCAGCTATAAAGAACGGACCTCGTGTGTACATATGTACATCTATTTTACACAGAGTAGAAATACATCTCATATAAATGTAATTAATGTACTTTGTCAGCTGCGCGTGATTTTTTTCATTCAAGCATATTAATATTGGATATCAAATGTCGTACGTCGGAAATCAGACTCAGTGTGAATCTAGCATTAAGCTTCTCTCTAGTCACAGTCTCAGTTGGTTTCTGAACGGCATTTGGGTGGTCGGGTGCTCTCCGGTATAGTTTCTGAACGCAATCAGGCGAGCGATGTAAGGCATTTATTGGTGTGTACGTGATAGGTGAAGGTGCAGTGCAATTCGATGAAGTCGTATTATCGTGCAAACTGTCAAATTGATCTGATATAATAAAATCCGGAACATGCCATTGTAATCAATATATAGATAAAACACGAGGACGCATTCCATTAAAAATGGTAGGTTTATCAGTTCTCTTAACGCTGTATAATGAAGATAACCTCATGCAAAGTATGGAGCATTGTGTGCAAAGAAACTTTAGAAGTAAGCTCTAGAATACGCAGTTTGTTTGACTTTACTGCGTCAGCATGTTTTTCAAACTCAATTCATCTGCGAGAAAACATTTGGCAGTATTTACATTTTACAGGTGTAGGAAAAGTTGTCATATGGTGCCAATTGGATTGTACTGTACTTCATCTCTCTGTGTTTTATTTGATTTTTTTCAACATTTTTTATGTATTAGTTTCAATTTATCAACATTATTAATTTGGCATGATAATGTGTGATCAGTGTTTCGGCAAATTTCTTTTTGCACAAGAAGATGCAACTCGCAAAGATGATTCTTAAAAAAAAAAGCAATGTTTTTGTGACATACTCATGTTATTACACATGCAATTCTATGACATACTTCTATATTTTAAAACGAATAACGTCTGTAAGAGCTATAGTATCATACATATGTTATTCTAATTATATTATATAGCTTCCACTTGTAGGATTAAAGAGGATCATGGTAAAGCGGATTGATGGCATATTAATGATGTGCTTGTGAATAGAATACTAGTACCATGTGTGGCATTGTAGCCGTCAACTTTTCCGCCACTTAGATTCTTATTAGCTTTACATCCTTTTGAAAACGGCAAAATATTTTTCTTGTGTAAAATTAGATTATCATGATGCCATGGAGAAGTTTCCACTGAAGGGTACAGCGTCTTTAAATTCTCCAATTACTCACTCAAATGCAAATGCTGTTACAACATATCATTCGGTTGATGCAAAGGTATGTCGTTACTTTCAATCTGCATCTTCTTGTATATATGTAATCTTAAGTCCAAACCCTTTCTAATGAATAATTATTATTTTATTTAATAATCTTGGGTGTTGTTGTAAGTCTTTTATGTATATATATATATTGCATATATTAGTGATAGAAGTTTTTTTTAATATTGATAAATATTTCTTAATATTTATCTCTGGTTGCTGTTAATTGATAAATTAATTTTACATTAATACAAATTTTAGTACAAAATATATGTAATACATTTTACATTACTAAAATGCAGGCGCCGCGGAAGGCGCCGAGGTGGCAGAGGGGGCTACGTCCCCCCTGAAATTTTTCTGTTTTCTTCAAATATTTCATGACTGAAAATATGGAGCATCAAATATTTACATCGAAAGTCGAAAAATAAGTTTTTTTTTTCTTTTTTTGTCTTCTTTTTTCTGACTATTTACTCGTTCAATTGAAGTACACTATATAACGAAGAAAATTAAGCGCATTAAGTTAATTAGAACAAAAAATCTGTGCATATTTTTCGCACATTTATACTACTGAGTGGCCTACTATATGGTGTTTGAATGGAGTTACATACATATACATATATTATGAATGTATTATGTATCCCCTTTATAAATTTTGCCCCCTCGGATGAAAAATACTTCCGCGGTGCCCGCTAAAATGACATTTTTCTAAGATTTAACTACATAGTGTAAATGCTAAAAAAAACTAGCCTTTTAAGAAAATATAGAATTTATAAATATAGCTGATCTTGCGATTTCCAGAACATAAAATATGGTGACACCAGTAATACAGAAGATGTACGATTACGCACTGGCACTATAAGACGTGAGACAAATTTAAGTAGCGACGACGACATGTTGGATATCAATCACCACACATCTCATCACTCGGATAACGTGTTATCAGATTGTGTTCGCATTGATGATGCATCTTCCCATAGTAAGTTGTTCAAGCAATTTTTATAATTTTATGCACGCATTGTTCAGTATCAAACATAGACTTTTTATTTTTTTTTTAGCAAACGTTGTAAAGTGTACAAGAAGTTTTACAAAGCTAGGCATAAGCCCATTAGCGTAATTTTGTTGTTAAATTTGATAGTTTTATATCTGTTGGTTCGATATATATATCCTAGCTTGAAATACCATTATACATTATCTCTTCCTGCTGAAGAAGTTTGAGAGGTGTGTCTTGATTTGTGCATCCAGTCTCTGACGTCTATCCTGTGATACCAGTTGAACAATTGAATCAAATTTAATACTCAAGGCATATCGTAGTAGCAAAATGTGTAAGTTAACACAAATAATGCCAACTAAAGTAATTAATAAAAAAATTAAAATATAGATACAAAAGAGAGATACTTGTGATGTAAATATATTGGTTTTTTAAACCAGCTTGCTAAAATTATTTCTAATTTAATAAAAACACTATTTTATTAAAAATGGGCAAGTTTTAAATGTACATTTTTTATCTATTTAATGAAATAATAATTTACACACATTTATCCTCCAGTCAATTATAATGAAAAATTGAAATTTATTTTTGTTTATGAAAATATTTGAAAGATTTTATTATAGTTTTCTCATTTTTCTCTTTTTTTTAAATACACATTTCACATTTTATGATCTATCGTACATGTAGAAATTATTGTAAATAAATTATTACATAAAAGAAATATTTATTATTCTTTATAATTGTCTCACTTATGATATTATAAAGTTTTTTTGCGTAGAATTATTCAAATGTATAATTCTCAAAAGTTTTCTCGCACGTTGTAAGTAAAATATTTATTCTCTTAATGAAATTGTGTGATCCATTTTATTAGTTTCAGTTGATTCCGATGATATACCCGGCATTGGGCAGTATGATGACTTTCATACCATCGATTGGCAGCGTGATATCGCACGAGATCGAATGCGACATCGTTATATCGTGAAGAAGAAGCACGATTCTATTTGGGGTCTGATAAAAGGAGCTCACGACGCGTGGTCCGGATGGCTATGCGTTTTACTAGTCGGACTTTTCACGGGAGTGGCAGCTGGTGTTATAGATATTGGCGCTTCCTGGATGACAGATCTGAAATTTGGCATCTGTCCACAAGCTTTCTGGCTAAATAAAGAGCAGTGTTGTTGGAGTTATAATGAAACTACGTTTGACGGTGGAAATTGTTCACAGGTAGATAGGATGCTTGATGCTTGATGCTCTATAAACTTGACACAATTTTGAAGCTGCGTGCTTCAAATTTTTTCTTCACTCGATTGACGTGTTTAACATATAACATTTTTTTCACAGTGGTGGACGTGGCCCGAAGTATTCAATCAATCAAAAGAGGGTGCAGGGCCTTACACTATTTCATACTTATTTTATACAGCATGGGCCCTTCTGTTTGCAGCACTCTCTGCGTCTCTAGTGAGAATGTTTGCACCCTATGCATGTGGCTCTGGTATACCTGAGGTAAATCTATTAAATTTTTTTTAAATAAATTTTATAAATACATAAATATTATTGCATTTTAATATGTTTTAATATTTATTCTAATTCTATTTACATACTTTCTCTTTCTCAGATAAAAACTATTTTGAGTGGTTTTATTATCCGTGGATATCTCGGTAAATGGACGCTGATCATCAAGTCAGTAGGTCTGATTCTTTCTGTATCAGCAGGCTTAAGCTTGGGAAAGGAAGGTCCCATGGTCCACATTGCATGTTGTATAGGAAATATATTTTCTTATCTATTCCCGAAGTATGGTAGAAATGAAGCGAAAAAGAGAGAAATCTTATCTGCAGCTGCCGCGGCAGGAGTTTCTGTTGCTTTTGGAGCTCCGATTGGTGGTGTTCTATTCAGCTTAGAAGAGGTATTATATATTATATATTAATTAAAAGAAATTAGATAACATAATTTTGTTTTAGGGTCCTTATTGTTTTATTTAAATTATTGCACATGGTTGTACTTATATTTTCAAGTTTTAGGCAACACACTGTACAAATGATATGTGTTTATTTTAGGTCAGCTATTATTTTCCATTGAAGACTTTATGGCGATCGTTTTTCTGCGCTTTAATAGCTGCTTTCGTGCTACGTTCCATAAATCCATTTGGAAATGAACATTCAGTATTGTTTTATGTAGAGTATAATAAACCTTGGATATTCTTTGAACTAATTCCTTTTGTAATGCTCGGTATAATTGGAGTGAGTAAAACTTTATTTACACGCAATATTTACAATTGCAAGTTATCGAATTTGCTAGAAATACACGTGTGAAATTTTTCAGGGAGTAATAGCGACATTGTTTATCAAAGCAAATTTGTTCTGGTGCCGATATCGTAAAACTTCAAAATTAGGACAATATCCCGTCACTGAGGTGTTAATCGTAACAGTGGTAACAGCGGTAATAGGATATCCCAATCCGTACACAAGGATGAATACCAGTCAACTCATTTACTTGTTGTTTAGTCAGTGCGGCGTATCAAACGCGGATATGTTATGGTGAGTAAAAAGATATATCGGCGATATATCATGACCACATTAAAAACTGGAATGTAAAATAATCGAGAAAATCAAGTATCATTACGCATTAACGTAGTGTAACGTACGTATGAAATTTTCTGCCCGACAGCGATTACAATAGGAACTTCACCGCCGTAAAATCTGCGATTGAAATCGCCGCGGCTGGCCCAGGAGTCTACAAAGCGATATGGCTGCTCGTACTGGCGCTGATATTGAAACTCATTATGACGATATTCACGTTTGGCATGAAAGTGCCATGCGGTTTGTTTATTCCGTCCCTGTGTCTGGGAGCGATAATGGGTCGTATCGTGGGTATAGGCATGGAACAGCTTGCTTATAATTATCCACACATATGGATGTTCAGCGAGGAGTGTTCGATGGGTGTGGACTGTATAACGCCTGGGCTGTACGCGATGGTCGGAGCCGCCGCTGTTCTCGGTGGCGTGACGAGAATGACGGTCTCGTTAGTCGTCATTATGTTTGAGTTGACGGGCGGCGTGCGGTACATTGTACCTCTAATGGCCGCGGCCATGGCGAGCAAATGGGTCGGCGATGCGCTTGGAAAACAAGGCATTTACGACGCCCATATTGGTCTAAATGGATACCCGTTTCTGGACAGCAAAGATGAATTTCAGCATACAACTCTGGCGGCGGATGTCATGCAACCTAAGTGAGTAAAACGATATACATTTTGTGTATACATTTGATGATATATATATATATATATATTTTGTTTTCCTCGACTTTGTAGGCGGAACGAGGCTCTTCACGTTCTTACTCAAGATTCAATGACGGTCGAGGACGTGGAGAATTTGCTTAAAGAAACGGAGCATAACGGTTTTCCTGTTATAGTTTCTAAGGAATCTCAGTATCTCGTTGGTTTTGTTTTACGGCGAGATCTTAATCTTGCCATCGCCAATGCCAAGAGAATGATCGAGGATATTAGCAGGCAATCATTAGTCATATTTACAAACGGAAATAACATCCAAAGCCATTCGCCTCCACCTTTGAAGTTGAAGAAAATCTTAGATATGGCCCCCATCACCATCACAGATCAAACTCCTATGGAAACTGTAGTTGATATGTTTAGGAAATTAGGATTACGCCAAACTCTCGTTACACATAACGGGTAAGTGTGGAAATCATTTCTGTGCTATTGGCGTGCTCGCCGATTTCAACTAATATTGTGATCTCTCTTGCGCAGACGACTTCTAGGAGTGATTACGAAGAAAGATGTTTTGAGGCATGTGAAGCAGCTCGATAACGAGGATCCAAATTCCGTTTTATTTAATTAAACAATGCCGCTGCGACAGCCAATTTGAGAGACGCTTAATTCAATGCATAATAATAACGATATATACAGAAATAATTTATATAAATTCAATTAAAATTATGTATTTTTGCCTTCTCCGTCAATCTATCTGCACACTTAAATTATTACACTGTATGTAAGTAGAAAGAAGAATATAAGCGTGCAATAGACTTAGACTATTAAATT
The DNA here is from genome assembly GCF_040581485.1 of Linepithema humile. Lineage (NCBI taxonomy): Eukaryota > Metazoa > Arthropoda > Insecta > Hymenoptera > Formicidae > Linepithema > Linepithema humile. Next base: position 4,013,334 of record NC_090130.1, on the reverse strand, counting down.
TGTATAATTTTTGTTTGAACAAAATAGGAATCTTAAAATTTTATTAATCCTGATCGTACTCCGATTAGAGCTGAATTTTATTTTCTGTATTGTCGATAAATGATTACTACATTGACAATTGGTGTTATAAATAATTTACTATGTGTGCATTTTTTTGCAAATTATATATATATATATATATATATATATATAATTTGCAAAATATATATAATAGTATATATAGTATATATATTATAGTATATATATATATATATATATACTATTTATACATGTAATATTGTTATAATATACAATTTTCTGAATGGCATTAAAATTACATAAATATACGTTATCTGTAATATTCTTGTAATATTAAGTTAACGATAAATATTGTTTAATTGTGTATATATATATCATAATATCTTGAACAATATTTCTCATCCTTATATACTTTAATTCCCTAAATATCTATTATATTTTTCCTTAAAATATAGAATGTAAAATTATATACACAATCTATATCTTATTTAATTTTTAATTAATTATTTAATAAGATAATTTAAGAAAATGTTAAAGTATTTATTATATATCCCGTTTTCCGAAAATAATATATAATAGAAAGTTTTTATTGCATAGAAGAATTCGGGACACATGTATATTCTTCGCTAAATTGGTCGACGCATTATAATGCGAGCTTTTAAAATAAACCTTGTCTTGTTTTTATATTAATAAATAGACACCCATGTGATTTGACTAAATATTCGTTTTCAATTCAATTTTTTTTATAATGTTATATAATAATTTAGTAAAAATTAGAACAATCACATTTTTATAAATCACATTCTACCGCGACATTACAACTGATGCAACCCGCACTAATCGTTGCATAATCGTTCTCTAAACATAGCCGATGTATCTTAGCACAGACATATGATATTTCAAGAAAGTATTTTTATGAGATAGATATATATGTGTAGCTAGATACATTTTATACATTTACATCATTTGGAAGCAGTTTAAGTAAGCATTATTTAATGCAAATTAAAAAGTTTTTAATTAAAAAATTACAATTTGTATACACAATTAATTCACATAGTTTAAAAATATAAAACATAAAATAATAGCTGTATATATAAATACAAAAAATTCAGTCTTCATACATTTTTGGAACATATCACAATACCCACCAACGTACATCTTACATACATACAAATGCAAATGCATATATATTGGTGAAAAATAATAAAAGAATATAAATGTGATATTAATGCGTGTAAATGACAACACACTTGTTATGCACTTATGACCAGTGAACGATTTTGCATTATCCTATGTATTTGATCAAATTCTGAACTAGATGATTCTTTCAATCCCAAGTCTGTTACGTGGTGGTATATATTCTTACATTTTTTTTCACTGTTTCTATTATATATCCTGTTTCTGTTATATCTATATCTCTATATGCATGTATATAGTGTATATACATTCACATACTGGATTATATATATATGTATATATCTGTATGTACGAATGTAAGCATGCATTTTGTATATACATATATATTTATATTACATAAATATACATAATGTCATATATATATGTATATATTGTATACATGTAATTATATGTATATGTGACAAATTTTGATTTAGATATACATAGTCAGCAACAATTAATAAGTATAGTATTTTTAATTTTTCTGTTTCGGCAATATCAATCCTTTTAAAGGATCAAAGCTATTTCCGTCCGGGTGAACATGTATTTGAGTAGGTTTTTTATCATCTAATCTATTTACTAATAAAAATCCGTTATCATCGATTCCCTGTATTGTACCATTTATAACATCTTTACATGGCGGCGGTGCCGATAATACCGAAACCATTGAATTCCTAACAAAAAAAAGTATACAAATGTGTATACAAACATTGTCAAAATATCAGCGTGAACAAAGTAAATTATTCGAAATTACTTACATATGCAACCAATATTCGTAATAGAGAGTCTGGAACCAAGATAGGCTTTGTTTGCTTTGTATCTCATCTATTAACTCTTCCAGTTCGTCAAATACAAATGCGAAGAATTCCTCGTATTTAATTAGTGGAGTGTTTTTCTTTTGTTTTTTATTATAAAACTTAATCAGACTATTAATACACGTTGTAGGTACGTCATTGTCGAGATTTACGCCAACACCTGAAATACGCGTTCGTACATTTACTTTGAATAAATTAAATTATTCAATATTATTATTCATAAAATTTTTATTAATATTGTCGTTGTTTGGTTTACCGATGTTGCAAATATACAATGAGTCTTCAACCGTAGTAGAAATGAACGTGCCACCAATTTTGATCTTTTTATAGGCATATATATCATTAGGCCACTTCAGTCTAAGATTAATATCCTAAAATAATAAATTATTGAATACATTAATTGATTTAACTACAATAATTACCATTTACTAAAAAATTATGTAAAGATGTGGAATTTTTGTAGAAAGTATAAGATCAAAAGAGCAATAAAAAAAGAATTATAAGAATACCTCGTATTCTGGTCTCGACTTTATAGCTGATATAACTGCTACAGTAACAACATGTTGTAGAATTGTGATACGTTTGCCGAGAAATGAATCCTTAGGAATGTGAACTTGTACGGTAAACATAGCACAACCTTTTGGACTAAGCCACGTATTACCGGCTCGTCCTAAAAAAAGATCAGTGATTATAATTTTTCTGCATGTACATACAACAAATAAACATGAAAAAAAAAATGGAAATAATACCGATTCCTTTTGTTTGCTGTCGTGCGATGACCGCCAAACCGTGTTCGAGTTTGGTGCCAGTTACATCCATAGACGACGTTAGGACATCCGAGAATATTACTAAACGACCTATTTTCTCTGTGTGGAGATTCTAGAACAATGTTTAATTCTCATTAAATTTAGTCCTAAGTGTTGAAAACTATATATATATATATATATATATATCTTCCTTTTTAAAATTAATTAAATTAATTTAACTATGTTGATAGTTATATGTAATGCAACAAATAAAATAAACTGCTAAATGTGCACAAAGTATAATAGTAAAACTTACATCAAAATATGATACGGTATTGAATCCAATTGGACACATATACATCAAAACGGGAAGAAAAGTACATGATGCAGGTACATTTGCTGCTCTGGCATGGCAAAACCGGACGCTTAATTTCGGCATTTTTAACACATAATCCGGTATAAATTTACTCTTCAAATTTTTCAGCATTTCTCTTTTTTTCTACAAATATAACAAGATGCTTACACTTTCAGAATGTAATAAATTGTAAAATCTTTAAATGCTAATTATATCTGTAACGATTGCCATTATTTTTAGGACTGTTTATTGTTAAGTATGTAGACATACCTCCACTAGGCCTAAAAAGTAAGCTGGAGTATATTTTACAGGTGGTTCATGAGTTATGTCCAACTTAAATTGGTTTTTAAACAGATGACGGACTATTTCGAAACGCGCATTGTCACTCCTTTTGAGCATAGCGATACTCGTCTCCTCGGTTGCATAATGCGTTGGATCTGTTTCTAAATGAATTTGGGAGAACACTATTTTACCGTTGGTGGTAGGTAGAGTTGCGAGCAATAAACTTGGATTGTGCCACGTTTCTTCTCTACCCAATTCTATCACACTAAATGTATGTGACTCATTTTGTTTATCCTTAACTTCAATTATCGCCGGAAGTTTTAGTTCAGAAGCTCTGAACGAAAAAAAATCGTGTCTTAAATGTTTTTTTACATCTGTAGTTAGTTCAATACTGTTTCTTTCTTTTTTTTTATAATTGCATTATTTAATAGACAGAAAAAATTTATTACCTTGCTTCTTCATTTCCTTGAGAAAAACGGGCTCGTACGGGAGACGCTTGGTAGCAAAAGATGTCGTGCACCATATCGATATTTTTAAATGTATCGTACGAAAACTTAACGAGTTTGCTTTCATACACTTCTGCAGTCTTAAATATTGGTATTAGGGTGTGCAGCATGTTGGAGCAAAGTGCAAGAAGTTTACCCCCTCGTACGACGTATTCTACAAGTTGACGAATAATTTGCGCATCAAAATTGCCGGCAGCAATAACTAAAGCGGCATCATCTTTCCAATTATTCGAGTGAGCATCGTTTGTTGATAATGTGTACACAGTATATCTAAAAGAGACAAAACAATTGTTTGAAATTAATCATTTCGTGTACAGAAAGGGTTTGTTCAAACGCGTGTTATAAAATTTAAACAACATACCTCCATGGACTTACTATATGCTCTACCAGATTCTTTACATTACGCATGTTTTCTTCACAGTCCGCATAAACAAGTATATTTGATGATCGAGGTATTCGATCGAAACTGGAATTAATATAATATTCGTATAATTATTGCATTACATTTGGATTCTATTATATATTTTTCTGCATCATAAGACTTCGTTGCGGTAATTATCGAAAGATGAGAATGGGTCATTCTAGACTTTTTAACTTATAAAATTTGTTATTTTATCGCGATCGTTAATAAAAATCGTATTCTACGTGCTTACATGAGACTTTGATAAATTTTTGCCAAATTGTTCTTGCAATCTCAGCAAAATTTTAGCCACTTAACATTTTTTCTATATAAAAAATTAATGATAATACGTTGCACAGTCGAATTTGATATTTGTTTGCTTGTAGCGACAAATACTGAGCGATCATAAACTTGAAATATATCGTGAAATGCCACGAAAAGCAATAAAATATCATAGAATATTCAATATTATGTGTTACCATATCAATGTTTCAATATTTACCGCAAGGATGCAAAATCTCCTTTATATAAGAGCCACTCTCATAATGATCAAAATAATATCTGCTTATTTTAGAATATGTATACTCACTCACTCACTTTCTCACACACACTCCCTCTCTCTCTTTCAAAAATGTACTTACATTTCTGATTCAATTGTGTCTTCCTCAGCACTAGACATACATTTCCCTGTAAATCAATTTGAAAGAAAATAATTAAAAAATATACTTGTAAATATACTGACAAATTTTACACTATGCGTAATGTTGTCTTACCGTCCGAAGATTCACCAGAGTCTTTATTTTTTGGAGACGGGGGGCGATTGTCTTCTTTTGAAGATGGGGGAGGACCATTTTCTTTTGAAGATGAAGGACCATTTTCTTCTGAAGATGGAAGAGGACCATCTTTTGAAGATGACGGGACATCATCTTCTTTTGACGATAAGGGGTCACCATCTTCTTTTGAAGATAGCGGGGCACCATCTTCTTTTGAAGATAAAGGGAGATCAACTTCTTTTAAGGGGGAACTACAAGTACTTGTACAAGTAACATTTTTCTCTTCATGTAAGTCATCACTCTTTGAAGAATCAAGTATCTTACATTCTTGCGACAGATGATTCTCTAGGCAGGGTATGTTACATGGTACAATTGATTTATCCGATGACACAACAGCTGAAAAGATAAAGCCAAAAAGTGAAATTATTGCAGTATACTATATTTCAAAATGCAAATACGATACGTACATAATACACGTATTAAATTTAAGCCGTTATTAATATAATATTGTCCTTGCATCACCGTAATTAAAAAATTTGTTATATGATCAATATCCGTCTCTAGAATAAAATATATATATGATTTATCTGTTGTGAACGATACAATTAGACCATAATCTTCCAACTGAAATAACACACAGAATTATTCACAAAGTAATAACAGTTATGTAATAATGTGTACAGAAAAGACAGCAATAAAAACTTGAATACTATACTTTTATAAAGTTTGATGAGGCCGGGGGGTAAATTTTACGCTCAGATTGTACAAGAAAGTGATATTTACGTTCAGATTCATTTGAAATCTTAAACAAATTATTTGAACGCAAGGGATGAGTCACATTTCCAAGCGGAAAAATAGACCATTGTGCTAAAGTAACGTTTTGCTAATAAAGTAATAGTATAATATTAGTCTTGCTGTATTGCATATTTATAAAAATGAGTAAAATAGTGCGTCTAATATACATACTTGAGGATATACAGTATATAATTCCCTATCTGCATGTTGCCATAATGATTCTTTAATTTCTGCATACCTCCAGTCAGAAACGGTAATACATGCAGTAGGACTTCCAACTATATCATCTGATTGCTCTAACTCAATCGATTCTTGAAATCATTGTAAAATAATATATTATTAATTTGTTTAATATGTTTTTTTTATAATAATAAATCAGTATAAAGATATAACTATTACAGATATAAAATAGATGCTTTTGGCATACATTTATATAAAACTTTCTATTGATTGCAAAAAGATGTTTGAACAAAATAAAACATTTTTTAAACACGTTATCTACAATATTTGTTAAAATATCTACAAATTATATTGGCAGACATATAACATTATTGATAAGTTATGTAACAAAATCTATGGTACATTAAACGATATTTATAATTACCTTTCTTTTCTTCTACAAGTTTATGTTGAGATACATCATAAAATAAAATGGAATACTCTTCCTCCTTCAAACTATTGAGTAATTGTTTTTTTACAGATGATATCTTCTTTGATTGCACATATGTAGCAAACATATAAATCAATGTTATCAGCATTTTCAAATGCGTTATAATTTTCAAAATCTTTTACAAGGTTGTATCTTCCATAAAAACAGTCTTTGCTTTCTTCTGAAAAATAATAATCACTCTATGTAAGAACATGTAACATAAACACATTTAAGAAAGTACAAGTCATCTTATTTATAAAATATATATCTCTTCGAAGGAGGTCATGTGAGAGAGAAATAATATTTAATTCAAATCTAAACATATACGTTTAACAAGATATGATTAAGTATAATATATTATATAATTTTGATATAATGGTGAGTTAATTATACTTAAAATTACACAATATAACATTAAAAATAAAAATGATACACACTAATACTAATAAGTATGATATTAAATTTAAATCTAGTGATTTCAAAATAAAATTATTATGAATAATTCACTAAAAAATATAAAATATCGATTAAATATTTTTATAAAAATTGTCAAGATATTTTTTCCACAAATTTTTCAATTGAAAAATATATACATTACAATTTAGATGCAACAAACAGAATGATAACTGATTCTTTTTAAGTAACGTACTCGCAAATGATATGGGAAGACAACTGTAGTCAATAAAGGCAGAAACGCTAATAACTATCCATTTGAATCAGCAAAAACTTATATGTAATACAAATCTAAAGCTACACTTCGTCCTGCAACGATCCTCCTACACCGTGATCCACTACGAAACTGATCTTGCCACGCATATAATGTGCAGTAGAATATATTATAATAGTGCGCAGAAGCAGCATCGAAGCGAAATAGCGATAGGGTTTTGCACGCAGAACGCGTTGACCGCGCGGTCAACACGACATGCTAGCCAATCAATCTTATGTTTTTACGGTAAAGCTGTAAATTGATTGGCTATCGCTTGCCACGCGGCAAGCGCGTTACGCGTTCTGTACGCAAGAGCCCGTAGTTACGAAAGATTTTGTAAACAATCAAAGAAACAAATTTGAAATTCATATTTCACATTTCAAAACGAATAAATTACGTTTGCCCTTTCAACTAGTGGAGATGATAGTTTATTCAGATTTAAATTCATATTTTACAATTTTATGTAATGGAACATTTAAAGAATATATATCTACAAAATACGTATTGTTATGATACACGCATATATTTCGTACGGTATTTGTACTTTAGTCTTTGAAAATATTCTCTGTATTAGATTTCTAAAATCATAAATAGAATTCTGTCATAAATTCTAAATCACGCATGCATTATTGATCAAATTAGATGAGCAAATTGGAAACTGGACTTGTCTCGAATCATTCTGCCGCGTTTGCAGAACAAATCTAAAAGTCCCTAGGCTTTGTCGTTCACAGCTGTTGGCTGACTGTGTTATACTCTATGGTCGTGCTCATATATTCATATGTCAAGTGATTGTTTTGAATCGTTTACTAACACGTGTGTGGTAAGATGAGTTGCACCAATTTTTGCAGAAATATTATGAAGGAAGGTCGGATGTTAAGCAAGTATTTAAGAATCACCGTCGTTAAACGTAGTTATTCAAAAGCAGCGAGCACATTTTCAGAGGGTAATGAGAATACGACACATTTCGGTTTCCAAACAGTCGAGACGAGTGAAAAGACGAAGAAAGGTAAAGACTATTCATTTCTTCTTTATTTTATTACGAAAAGTTGATAAATGTTATAAGCGAGCTAAATATTTACTTTTTACTCTGTCTTTTTGTACTTAAACAATTTTTTTTTGTTATAAGCTTGATTGTACATATTTTATTTTGAAGAAAAATGTAAGTAGTATAGTTACAAATAACTAATCTAAGTTTTGTTTTAGCAATTCACATTGCGAGTATTAAATTTGATTCATGTTTCTTTTAGTGTATGATGTATTTGAGAATGTTGCCAATTCTTATGATAAAATGAATGATGCAATGAGTATGGGTATTCATCGTGTTTGGAAGGATATTTTTATACAAGAATTAGGCCCGACCCATGGTACCCATCTCTTAGATTCCGCCGGTGGCACAGGCGACATTACATTCCGGTATATAAATTTTCTAAAGAACACACCGAATCCACATAATATACGTAGCTGTGTAACTGTGTGTGATATAAACCAACATATGCTAGATGTTGGAAAAAAGCGGGCAAGTAGGTTGAATTTATTGCCGGACAATTGTGATGTTAACTGGAAGCAGGAGAACGCGGAAAATCTTTCCTTCGAAGAGGAATCATTTACAGCCTATACAATAGCATTTGGAATAAGGAATGTGACACATATCGATAAGGTGTTTGTAACACTTATAATCTATTAATTATTCATGTCACATAAAGCTATAAGATACATTACTTTGTTATATGCTTTGTCATATGTTATATAATATGAATTTCAAAACTTGAATGCCATGTTAATTTTTGTATTCTATTACATAATAAGGTACTGTCTGAGGCGTATAGAGTCTTACAGCCAGGAGGGAGATTTTTATGTCTGGAATTTAGCCATGTCAACAATAAAACCTTAAAATGGTATGTGGTTTAAATAATATAAAATTTTCATAATATATAAAAAAACTAAACTACAACAAAACTTCTTCAAATATCTGTTTCAGGTTATATGATCAATATTCCTTTCAAATCATACCTGTGATGGGACAATTGATTGCAGGACAATGGAAACCTTATCAATATTTAGTAGAAAGCATAAGGAGATTTCCAAATCAAGAGGATTTTAAGGTAAATTTTTTTACATTTTGTTACTTTTTATAAATTATAATAATAGGTTCTAGCATTATTCAATAATTTGTTTCAATTAAATTAAAAAAAAAAATTTGTAATATAGTTCTTACTTTGAATAGTATTTATTTTTAATTTTGGCATTTTTTTCAGTATATGATCGAGACTGCAGGATTTAGAAACGTGACTTATAGAAATCTCACGTTTGGTACGGTAGCTATCCACTCGGGATTTAAATTATAAACAAGATTTGAATATAGTTTGGTGCTAAAGTACAAATGAGATAAATAGTAAAATTTTTCTCCTTAATAAGTATTACTCATTTTTCTGTTACGAAAATTGTATATTTTTCATCATTATAAAATTGTTCTAAGTAATAAATTATATAAATATTCGCGTCATGATTATTTTGTCATAATTTCGTCGCTGATTTATCAGCAGTTGTTCTCCAAAATTATATGTAATTTCTTTGTGATGTCAACGCGGTATTGCAGTAACTATTTTTCTGTATATTTGGACTACCGTTACCTGTCCAAGTGTGAAATTTGCTTGCCTACTGCGTAATCACTCTATGCCTGCAACCCGCTGTATTGCGTAAGAGTCGTGCGACTCTTGGGTGCTTCGTACTTGAGGTGATGCGACCGACGGAGCCTATCGCGATTTACGTTACTACGCATTTCTACGCGGGTCATTTCCGCGGATCGCTCTCTCGTAATTCATGGACCTGGCGGTGCAAAGAGGCACAATTCTGAGAAACGAGTTAAGTGGACAGTCAAAAGCGATTATAGCAATTTGTTTTTCAAGATTAGCCGCTTGAACTTACATAAATGTTATTGCGAATTTTAATTACAACTTGGATTAATTAATTTGCTTCAGTTACAAGGTACATTAGTGTTACAAGCGAACGACAAATGTCGCATACTCGTGTAAAATATCGAAGTATCACGAATATATGATATTTTGATTCAACGATAAAGAAAAAAAGGAGCACATTGGACGCTTTCTTCAAAGAGATATATGATCGAATTTGCATTTTGTGTCAGGGATACAAGAAATTTTAGAAAATCAAGTTATTGTATTGAAAGAATGGATTGATGGACTCGCGCTCGAAAGCACATGATTAAAATGACAGCGAGGGAAGGAAAGAGGAGACGTTACGAAAGAACAGGGAGCAAAAGATGGCAAGGAGGAAGTTTGAACGCACCGATAAGCGGCAGACGACCCAGTGGGAGAAGGTGTCGTGCCGCCGTTAACGACAACGACGGATCTCGAAGGCCGCCGTGGCAAGGGGAACTTCATTCTACGTGGCGTAATATCTACATGCGTCATGCGATGTGCTTTCTCTAGGAGGTGAAAATTCTTAACTTTCTTCGGCTATAGAAGCATTCCTCCCAATGCCGATGATGCCTGGTCGCGCTCCCACAGTACTTTTCAGTACTTTACTCGCGTCGGTTGGGTCTATTATTGACGCATCCTTTCCTTACTTCCCGGTGTTACCGGCGCCAACGATTCCGCTTCGATTGGTATTCCCGATACGTTATGTCATTCGCGGAAGATCAGATTTATGGCTGTATAATTATCGTTGGCACGAGAGTCCACACGCGTTTTCAAACACATATAAATCTTCTGAATATTTTCCATCCGAGCATTATTCCGCAAATTATGAATACAACATAATTGATTGCATATAAAGATTTGTCAAGATTTTATGCTGCAACATTAGCAGTTAATTACATTATAATATTGCTCTACGAAAAAAAAAGTTTTTTTTTAAACGGAAACCGAAACTCTCTTGAGATAAAGCGGGAAGATGAGTGATGAAATGAGAGATGGCTCTAACCGGAAGAAAGCGCGCGATTGATTGCACAGGACAAAGATGTAGAGTCGCGATGCAGCTTCTTGTACCAAGCGCATATATCGATTTTACTGACCCCGGCGACCGCGTGCCCCTTCCGCCTTGGATACTTCCTGGAAAGTATATAATGCCTCGCCACGGCTTCGGTCTACGGTTTATATACATCTAGCGAGAATTTGCGTTACATTATTATACAACACACCGCTTGAGAGAGAGAGAAAGAGAGATACCTTGCGTATGATTGTCTTCCTATATATATATATATATATATATATATATAATTGACGAACTATGCTTTTAATTATATTTCTATCAAAATCTTGCGCGCGTCGTTACATGTTGAATACATTAAAGCAGCGATTTTTTTAATTATTTAGTGATCAGATTCGATGAAGCTCTAATAATACAAAATAATTCTGTTCGGTAAAATTTTAAAACATATGCAATCTATAGTATATTTACTTAAGTTTCATAGCGCGTGCATCATTCTGATCCATCATGTTATCTATGAATTTTTTATCGTATTATACTTTTTTCTCAAGTACACGATTTCTTGCGATAAAAATCGGGAAGCGAAACGATAACGAAAAACTAATGTCTCCCGATTTCGATAGCGTAATGCGGGCGTTGGTGTACATCGCGAAACCTCGACTTCGCGCACCAATTATTTCGTCCATTAAAGGACGAATCGTGTCAGCAGTTGCAGATTACATCAGCAGACGCGAGAATTACGCGATGATTGCACCGATTAATCGAGAGTAAGACGGCGCGCTCCGAGTCGCGCTATCGAGTTCCCAGGAGGTGGGATCCGAGGTGTTTCCGTTTCGCGCTGATGAGCTTGCAAAAGTTTTAGAGAGCGCTCGATCGGCACGGAGATGGACGATACCGTACGTCTCGATAACATCCGAAGGAAACTTATTGTCTTCCCGCGGCGCAGTTACATAATTATTAATATTATCTGTGGATCTCCAGAGTTCCAGAGCACCGAGCGTCGTAATTTGGTGACGCAATATATCTAATTTCTGCACTAATGACTCTTTGTACCGTTTTTCTGATAAAGATTTTCAGATATTTAAAAACGGTTGCGAAATTATCATACGCCGCGCGAAATTGTATGCGCGGTGCGCTTATCAGGTTCTTTAATATTGTAATACGCGGTAAATAAGGAACCGTACAATTAAGCTTGCGAAAGGCGCGTTACGCAATTCGCCTGTTGATTTAACCGAAACTTGCAAATGCTGGTTCTATTTAACGGAGCCTTTTGATGAGCATTCGACAACATTTGGATATTACTATCTAACGATAGTATTGGAAAGGAGAGAAAGTGCTTAGATAGAGATAACTTGGCACTCGGCGTCTACCTACATAGCGCTTCTCTTCGTGGCATTACAATTATAAGACGATTATCCGCGCGGAAATATGACGCCACAGACCGATCAAATCGAAAAAAAACAAGAAGAAAGAGGCACATCGATGCATTATATCAACGTCAACGAGTCTCACGTTCAATATTACAGCTCGCAATGTACACGCTACGTCATATTCATTTTCATAATTCACTCGATATATTCAAACGAATAGATTTGCTATTTTATTTTTCAATTTTTTTCTCATTATCGATGGGCGAAATAAGTGTGTAAATAAAGCCGTCGTCTCTCTCGAGACAAAGTCGAGTCGAAATATTCTCGCGCAAATAAATGAGATGCAAACCGGTCCGACGAAATTCGTACGGTGAAAGATACGACAGGTGATGAGATAATGACTCGAGAGAATGAAGAACGGTGTCCTCGGTTGCGCGCTTTTACTAAGCAGCCGCGTGGCCCGAGTAAGAGCGAAGGGGCATGTAATTAAACCGCGTAAGGCCCGAGGTGAGCGGGAAAATTGTATCCCGATTCGTCGATCCCGCGCAATTCGGCCGGACGTCCCGCGATAGACGCTTGAAGGTAGAAAGGAGAAGGATCTCTATTCTCCAGCCGGAGAGACTGCCCGCCGTCCTCGAAGCATCCAGCCCGCGCAGAGAGTATTAATAGAAAAGAGAAGGAAGAAAAATTAGAAAAATGTTGACGCGAATGATTTAGATTTCTTCAATCATTACTTTTCTCGATTAAATCTTCCTGAAACGCGCTGTCCGCCGTTCGAATTTCGTCATCAAGTTTCTCGCGAAACGAGTTACTTGCAAGTCGAGTTATTTGTAAGTCGTAACTCACTTGTCGAATGTCACGCGGTTTGACGCTATCTGAGGCCTGCATCTCGCGTTTCGCACAACGTGGCCAGCTGATCGTTGGTGATTTCGCCTTCGACCGCTCGGACGACCCTTTGTTGCTCGATATCGTTTCGCGGCTCTATTACACGGCGAAACGTACGGTACGGTATCGTGGTCGATCGAGCGAGTTCCCATTTCGTTCTTACCTTCGAGCGAGCTGTAACGAGCTCTCCTTACGTTCGGCTTCTTACGATCTGCTCGATTACCTCTCGCAATAAATATTGCACAATGTTAATTTATATGCCGTTGCTCCGCGGCAAGCGGGGAAAACTTCCACTCGCGCCTGATTGTTCGATATTTTCAATAAGGAAACCATCGATTCCTACATGGCTTATTATGTCGTATTTGCATTTAGAGCAGAGCAGTGAACTTTTTCGCGGACTGAAGTGCACACGGATTATATTGTTTCGGAGAGCGATCGGAGAGCGCCGCGTTATCCGCCGATCTCCCTCAATTTCACTATCTCGAGCGTGCGACTAAGGTTTAGCGTTTTGCCCCGAGAGAGAACGCGTAAAATTTATGAAAATATTCTACCATTATCATTATATTCTACGATACAAACGTATATGTGGAACAAAGTTGCGTTACGTACACACGGCGTTGCATAACGGTCGCGGAAAAAGAAGCGCGATGCGTGGCGTTTTACATTCGCGACGAGCGTATACGCTCGGGCGTCTAATTTGTCCGCCGAGCACCTGACGCAAATTATATTACATTTATGTTTCACGCTGCGCTGGTTTAGAAGCGATCAAAGTAATATCTGCCGATCAATATTTTTCCGTGTACATTGTAATAAAAAGTTTACACAAATCAAATGTAAAAATTACACGATGAATAACGCAGGTACGCTAAATAATCAGTGTGCAGTTGATAAAATTGCGTAAATTTGTAATATTTTATTTGTGTAAATTTTTCCAAGCTCTTCACAATGTATAATGTCGGATTTATCAGCGGAAAGTACAATGATTCTTCAGGCAGCATCCAGCGCGTCTGTTTGAAAGTATTAGAAAACTATTTACAAAGAAGGAATATTTTATAACCCGATGACGGCGAAAGCCGTCATCAACTAGTTTACTAGCGTTTTGAGGCGCATGACATTTCTCTTTAGAGCAGGCTATTAAAATCCGCGCCGCTAGTAAAAGAAAATTAAAAAAAAAGACATCGCGTAAATTACGCTTAACGGCAGATTCTGCAGATGATTCGTGCCGATAACTCTTTTCATTAATTCGCGCGGAGCTCGGTACGTGGATGTGTCGTTGGCGCGACTCTCTCTCGCGTGCTCGTCCTCGGCCTCGATGGAGCCCGGCTTCCGATCGGAGAATCCCGAGCGATTGATAAGGATCTAGATCCGCGGTGAAAAGAAGGAGAGAACGCGCCGTAGACAGCGACAAAGGGAGGAAGATGCGGCGCTTCCTTCGTCTCGGGAAAGTTCAATTCCTCCTCGACTGAGGAAAAAGAAAACGTGGATCGCGTCCCCGCGCGTACGCGTCGAATATTCGGGTCAAATGGATTTCGAGGTCCCTTTCTCTCTCTCTCTCTCTCTCTCTCTCTTTCTTTCTTTCTCTCTGTCTCTTGAAAAAACTTCCTCGCGCGGAAGGAAGACTTTCAGTTTCGCGACGAAGGCCGCGACAATAAAATTCACCGTAACACCGGCAGGCTATAAAAATTTTATGCCGAAATTAGACGAAAGAAACGCTGCTTTTACTTTTTTTAATTAGTCGGCGTTAGGCATAAAACCGCGGGATTGCTGCGAAACATTTTCGAAATTATAATTTTTATTCTTTTTTCTATCTGACTTGTGGCGTCGTTAAATTAGAAGATAAGCGCTGGAGTTGCGCAGAGCCGATGCGGAGGCTCGTATCGTACTTTTATTATTATGTCATTCTCTAATCTCTATGATTGTAGCCTTTCTTTGTCTACGTGTACGCGTGGGCCGAGGGACCTCGAATGCGCGTGAGAGAACACCGTCACCTAGCAAGGCTGACGTTTTCGTCGGCCGATCGTCGCACGGTTGCGTCCGAGTTGGCGAACTCGTTTCGCTCGTGATCTACTTTTCGTGTCGCGGCAAAAAAGCGTTGTCATCGCGAAACCAGTCGACACGCGAGGAATTTTCAAAGTTGCATTTGTTTACATGTTACGCGGCGACGCTCCGACGAGAAGCAAAAAGCTTTCTACCGATTGTCCCTTTCTTTCTGTTTGTTTTTCTCGCTCTCTTTTTTTTTTTTTTTTTTTTTTTCCGTTACACCGCATGCACGCAAAGAGCACTTTCGAAGAGAACGAGCAGCCGAAATTTTTAAATTCTTTTCTCTTCCTGTCTGTTTCTCGGTCTCGCGGATCACGGAAGCGGCCAATTCCATTGTTTCAGCCTCCTCCAGTGGCGGGAAGTATTCGGTCACCGCGAATTACTCAGTCAATCGCAAAGCGTCCTCAGTTAAAATGAGATAAACGTTTATGCAGATTTCTAGCATTGGAAATTTCACTCATTCTTCGCGAAGTTTCATTTCTGGCGAGCGAGTAATCATACATAAAATCTTGTTCAATCAAGTGTACGATTATAAAAAAATATATATATATAAATGGAAGAAGCAAATAAATTTTTTATAAACTTTGATGAGAGGAAGAGAAAATATGTAAAAAAAAAATATTTTCCAACAACAGCGCTTTCAATGCTTGGCTATGCCGATTTGAATGATGCGACGAATCGGAGTCGCGGTGTAGCCTTGGCATTTTTGCACGTCACGGTATACATAATACGTGAATTTGTACACATAGTATGCGATCGATATGCGCCGCATACGCGAAGTGACATAAATCTCTCAAGTGCTTCTAAGTATCTGTTAATTACACGGAATACAGCGATCGAGCGGAATTGGAGTCGAGTGCTTCACGAGCCCCGAGCGGGGTGTCAGTTACACTTTCTACGAGCGGCGGCAGAGCGATGCTATTAATATTCGTATATTTATAATACATATCTCGCGTGTAATGCGATAATGGGCATAAATTTTGATTCCAATCTTTCCCACGGATTCCGACGTTTTAATATCAGTCATCGTCGTCGTTTAGGAGAACGTGCTTCGCGTTGCGTGAAGCCGCTTCTCAGGATCCGACCTGCCCGCCGGGTCGCACTAGCTTTTCGAAACGCGAAGCTACACTTAAGCGTAATCCTACGCAACAGCCGCGGTTCGTGTTACATCTATTTCGCACCTTTGCGCGCCACCGTAAGTATTGGTGCGTGATACAACAGACACGTTATTATTATTATCTATTTACCCGAAGACACATGTAAGCGCGCGGGAGAAGAAGAGCCGCGTTAGCGGCTGTCGTAATAAAAGCCGCGGACGTATCTATTTCGACACGGCGTTTTTCGATCATACGGTCAATTCATCGATTCGTCTGCGAAACGAGGAACGACGGGTATGCGAAATTACAGGGAGTGGATTGAAACTTTTATGGACTGAAATGGTATAATTTGCACATCGTATACCACATATATGCATATATATAGTATAATTTCTCTCAAGTTACTCTCGCCGCCAAATATGTTTCTTACGCAAAAATGCCATAATGACTGCGCAATATCGTTAAAATTCGCCATTGACAAGTTTATAAATTAAATGAATTATGGCAATAAAGTTCATTTGTGAATTTTATTAATATTATGTAAATTTAATTTCAGCGACACGCACATTATTTCTCATTAATTAATAATTAAGAACGCATTATTGAGACACACTTCTTCTGGAAAAATTTACATGTCACCAATGAAAGTAATACGAACGTCTCAGTTGGAGCGCAATGAAGAGAGGGAGAGAAGAGAGATTATTTCACTGAAAGACTATCAACAGAACAGCCTGTTACAGTATTGCGTATAATAGAAGCAGCTAGATAAATTCTTACGATACCCGTAAGTGTCCTGTGCGACACATTTCTCACGCTCGTTTGTCATTGAATCCGCGCTACGTCACGCGTCGGCGTCACAAATGAGCGCGGCCGATTCTGTGCGACGGGTCCGAATAGATGAATTTTCAGAGACGAAAGTACGGGAGATAAATTTGAGCGATGCGCCGCGGGTTTGTATCGCAAGAGAAGAAGGCAAGTGCCGAGAGAAAGAGGGAGAGAGATTTGCAATAGCTCCGTCGCATCTCATAGGTGATGGGTCGAGGCACGAGTGGGGCCCCCGAAGCTGGCCCGTATAAAAGGGGGCTTCAAGACATCCGCGGAGCATCAGTCCTCAAATCAAGGAACAGCAGCAACCATGAGGGCATTCGTGGTGAGTAGCGCGACGATTTCTCGTTTTTTTTTTTTTTTTTTTTTTCCTTTTTCTTTTCCTTTTCCTTCTCCTCCGCGTTCCTCTTTGCCACTCTTCCTTCTTCCTCCTCTCGCGCGTTTCGCCGTACCGTTTCACTCGGATTCCGACTCTGTGCTCCTTCCTCTCTCTCTTTCTCTCTCTCTCTCTCTCTCTCTCTCTCTCTCTATCTATCTATCTATCTCTCTCTAACGTGTACGCGGGGGATTGCAATGTGAAAATTACACGAGATTTCTCGGAGGATGAGAACGTGAGAGAAACGAGAACGAGAAGCAAAATTCGTGGTACGCTCGAGAACGAGGGGAGGAGGGCGGGAAGATGCGGGAGAAAGTAAAAGAGGGAGGGGAGGGTGCACGGGAGCCATTGTGTGCGGTGTCAATGTACTCGGATGATAGTGACCAACCTGGGAACCGGTTCAAGTGATTGTGCCACTTCTCTAGTTTCCGTCCGCGAGATTAAAAGAAAGACAAGAGGGAAGAGAGGTTGTACGTCGGGATTCTCCCGGTTTACGTAATATTAATGAGGAGCAAACAAAGCGCGGCTGATGGCCAAACGAAAGAGATCCTCCGTGCTCGTAAATCCACCGCCGCGCTTTTCCGAAAATGTTTCTTTACGTACGCTTTTATCGCATCGTTTCCGAAATCTTGAGGATAAACGGAAGAATGCCGAGGGCAACTGTTTGTCTCGGAAGATCAAACAATTTGCATTGCTCTTTAGTATTTAGAAATGCGTGGAAATATGCAAAGTTGACATTTAAATTTGCTTTTTTTTTATACGTATATCATTTGTCTCTAGAAAAATTTTGAAGGAACTTTATGAGATATCGTAATTAACTTGACTTATTATGAGGATTTCATAAGGACGCACACAACTTGCGTATATTAAACTTTAAATGCGAGTAAGAAAGTGGAACGGCAAAATGCACTGAATTTGGAGCATTATATAAAATACTAAAATATTCGCGCGAAATGACAGAACGCGAAGGTCGCAAAACTTATGAATACTCGAACAAGAGCGAAATTATGCAGGTCGCTAATAATAAAAGAACCCGATAGTAAAATCGAATCGATTTATAATTGCAGATCCTGGCGCTCGTCGCGATGGCGACGGCGAAGCCGGCCTCGCCGAGCAGCAGCTACGGTGCTCCTTCCGGTGGCGGCGGCTACCCCGGGGGCGGCGACAGTAATTATGTCGGTTTCGGGGGAGGTACTGGCGGTGGCGGAGGCGGAGGAGGATTCGGTGGAGGATTCGGTGGTGGACTCGGCGGTGGATCGGGCGGCGGATTCAGCGGTGGATCCGGCGGCGGATTCGGCGGCGGTGGCGGCGGCGGATTCGGCGGCGGATTCGGCGGCGGATTCGGCGGCGGTGGCGGCGGCGGATTCGGCGGCGGCGATGGCGGATACGCCGGCGGCGGCTCGCTCATTCAGAAGCACATCTACGTCCACGTGCCGCCCCCGGAGGCTCCCGAGGACAGACCGATCAGGCCGATCGCACCACCGGCCCCGCCGCAGAAGCACTACAAGATCATCTTCATCAAGGCGCCTACCCCGCCAACCCCGACCGCACCGGTGATCCCGGCGCTGCCTCAGCAAGATGAGCAGAAAACGCTCATCTACGTGCTGGTGAAGAAACCCGAAGAGGCGCCCGAGATCAACCTGCCTACCATCGCGCCTACGCAACCCAGCAAACCGGAAGTCTACTTCATCAAATACAAGACGCAGGTAAGAGTCGCGGGCGGGAGAATTTGCAGCTCAAGCGGAAAGCGGAAGGTCCGATTGTCCAATTGTTTAAATCCTCTTTGCACATTGCAGAAGGAAGTTACCGGTGGCGGTGGATACAGCGGCGGCGGCGGCGGCGGCGGCGGCGGCGGCGGTCTCGGCGGCGGCATCGGCGGCATCGGCGGCGACCTCGGCGGCGGTCACGGCGGTGGCATCGGCGGCGGCCACGGCGGCGGACTCGGAGGCGGAATTGGCGGCGGTATCGGTGGTGGAATCGGTGGCGGTATCGGCGGCACCGGGCCCAGCGGACCGAGCTCGAATTACGGGCCACCCGGTGGTTCCGGGCCGTACTAGTCAATTCACCCCCGCTACCCCCGCGGCCCCTTCATCCTGCTCCTCCATTCACCGACACACACGCACACACCGCTCACATACCTCTAACACAATCAGCGACGACGATACGTGTCGTGTTGACGTATCGCTGTGTTGTACGCGCGATCGCCGAGAGAAGAGGACGACAACGATAATGATGATGACGATAATGAAGATAAGAACGGCGATAATGATGACGATGTTGAATACGATGACGACGACGACGACGACGATGTTGATGGTGGTGATGAAAACGATGATGATATCGATAATAACAACAACGACGACTACCATGATGATGTTGACGACGACGATGATGATGATGATGATGATAATGATAACGATTACGACGACTAGAACGAGGGAGAGATGTTTTTTTATACTTATTTTTTGCAAGAAAACGGTGGCGAAATAAAGCTTTTTTTTATGTATTTTTACATAAAATCATGTCTACGATCTTGATTCATTGTTGTATCCTTTCCGATCCGCGCGCTAATCGCATCGATTCTACTTGTCGAACAATAATGTCCGATATTCGAAAAATTTCACATCTATCAACTCGGACAGTTTCTCGAGTTTCCATTTGCTTTCTCGATATTTTCGGAATTTCCAATATTCATAAAAATAAATAAAGAAAGACGGCGCGCAGAATCGCACACTCGGCGTGCTTTCGTTCACCTGAAAATTCGAAATTTCGTTCAATGCTACGTAACGCAATCTCTATGGCGTTTAATTCCCAAGTACACGTTCTTTCATCGTGCTATCGCGGCATTAAGACGTTATTTTACGCTCGTACGTCGATAATCAATCAATGTACGTCGCGTACAAGAGTGAAAATCTGCATCAGCTATTTTCTTAGTGATGTCTCGGGCTTTGACTCAGCTACGGGTTCGTCGTAGATATCACAGGGTTAATTCCCGCGCCGAGACTTCCTTTCTCAGCGCGTTTCCGCATGAGAACGCGCGAGCATTGCGCGACAATGGCAACAAATGCCGTCGATTCTCGTCAGGTGAGAAGAGCGAACGTGGGAGGGTAGCAGAGAGACAGAGAGAGAGAGAGAGAGAGAGAGAGAGAGAGAGAGAGAGAAAGAGAGAGGGAGAAGAGTTTATCTCTTTCCGAAAAAGTAAGCGCATCTCTGTGAGCGCGCGCGTGAAGAAACTTTCACTGCTCCTAAACAACCGCTAATCAAGAGACGAGAACGACGCGCGTCGCCGGATTTCGTCCAACCGTTTCCCTTGCATCTCTCTTTCTTTCTCTCGCTTGAAACATCTTGAATAATCCTCATGAGCCAGTCAACAGCGATCCCTAGTAGGATACGCGAAGTAGCACAAGAGAATTTCCTACGATGACCATGCAAATAGTGCACGTGCGTTTCCTAGGCGTTAATGAGTAATGGAAAATGCATCGAACAACACGCGAAATTTGCCTTATGTTCCATAGTAGAGTTAAAAAGAGACAAGGCACATTTTAATTAAAGCGGCATACTTTTTCCCGTCGCGGATTTCAGAAATATCAATTATAAATGAGACAATCAATCGATCTTTTTGTGATAAGTTTTAGAAATACAAGAATAAATCGTCTATTTACTTATACTTTTTGCTTGATGGTAAAACAATCAAAATTTTAAAATAAATTACGATACGTAATAAGTTTGAATAAATACGATCTCTCGCAGACAGCAATTTTCACGGCTAAAAAATAAAGCGGTTTGCAATTTAGAATTGATTTTCCCGGAAAAGTTTCTAATTCGCCTATAAAACATCGCATCTGCCAGAACTTATTATACGGCGCATCTTACTTTGACCAGAAAGTTGGTTGTTCTTGCATCAGACCGCAGATTATACATAATTCTCTCTCTCTCTCTCTCTCTCTCTCTCTCTCTCTCTCTCTCTCTCGCATTAGAATCAAATATTAAACGGATAAATGCGGCTTGAATTCGATGACTCATTCATCGCGACACGCTTTGCATTCGCGGGAATATAATTGGAAAGAGGGTAAAAGCGCTTTTGACTATCGTTTACCTGAACGTAAGCGACAGACGCGCATAATGAAACGCGTACGCGGCTCATGCATCGCGTGTATACGTCGCGGCGCGGAACAGCTGTTCGCTACTTGAAATCGCCCGAGGGGCGAGATGAGACGGCGGGCGAAAGCGAGGCATCTCCGCTCATTGACACGAGAGTTTAACGACGGGAGAGAAGACGAGAAAACCAATGGAGGAGGAAGAAAGGGAAGCTAGTCGGCACGCTCGCGCGACATCCTCCGTGTATGCGCGCCGTGTACCTGTGCTCTCTCACGGTTCACACGTAGACGTGACACGCGTAGCGATGGGAACAGGACGACGATACAAATCGCTTTGGATTCACGACACGGCACGGAGAATAAATCAAGTGTTCTGCGTGGATTCCAGCCGTCCATCATCTTTCCGCGTCGAGTTTCAGCTTGAATAGACCAAACGTGCGAAAAAAAAAAAAACCGCCTTTGTGATACAAGCCAAATTTTTACAATATACATAATTATAATGTCGACCACTTTGCTTTAAAGGTCGCGAATAATTCGCTTGCATTCGACGATACGGAAAAGTGCCGAGGAGATGATCGACGTGGATAATTTCAAGGGTCGAAAATTTCCGTTGAGAAACATTGCGCGCGGAATAGAGAAGATGTCGGCGGGGAAGGCGGGGGGGAGGGGGGTAAGTTAGGGTAAGATCAGCCGGAGAGGGAAGCGGCGTGACGGCACTCCGTAGTAGCCAGGAGGCAACTTTCACAGGAGTCTGTTCTTTTTTTTTCTTATTCTTTCCACTTAAACGAGGAAGAGAGAAGGTAGACAGGCTTGTAAGTAGACAGGCGGGGGGGAGGGGAGAGGAGAAAAACACTTTCGAAAGGTCAGACGCCGGCCTCCTTCAAAAATCGAACGACTCCGATCCGAGGCCGTTATTCGGACATTGTCTCTTTCTCTCTCCCTCGTGATAGCCGATCACGGGACTTTTGATCCGAGCGTGAAAGCGCTTCATGAGTCCCTCCACCCCCCCCCCTCTCCTCCTTCCCGGCTGCATGACAAAATGCCTTTTTTAGATCGGCCGCGTTGTAGGAGTCTTTTAGTGTCGATCTTTTTCGCCGTACTGTGTCACGCGTGCCATTAAATTAGATTAAAGTGCATAATTATGTTATTAAACTGAGTGGTATTCGATATCGACACCTGTCCGCGAGCTGTTTCGGCCGAATAGAAGTAGATTGCCCGTATGAATAGAGCCCCATTTGATCGATAATCGCGCGACAATTAACCACGCTCAATCCAGCGTGGCAATGACGACATGACATTTACGCTAATGTATTACGTTGGCGCGCAACGCCGTGCTTAATATCGTTACCGTTGCATCCCAGATGTCTGTATCGTGATTTCAATTAGACAGCCGGCGACGTGCATTCGCGATCAATTATTCTCGTCAGGATGCTAATAAATCTCGCGCGGGTAATGAATCTCTCTCTCTCCGGCAATGCGCGATGCGCACGTACCGAAGTCGGAATGAAATCGGCGAGTGTGCTCGAGAGGAATCGCGGCCGGATTCGCATCACGTGGAAAAGACATAAGGAAGAAATTAACGCGGGAGATTTTCCAACCGCGGATCTCATCCCACGGACTTGCCAATGAATGCGCGCGATCGGCGTTGCATTCAAGCTAATTCATTGGTACATTGAAAATGCATTCGCGGAGGTCGCGAGGGATCACTTTCACTGTTTCCGGATTTCTCGGCTGTACCGCGTGATCGCACAATGTCGGCTTTACGGAAACATTCGCGACGATCACGAATGATGTCTCTGATAAACGCCGACTCGACATTACATTTTTGTCTTGTCGAGCGGTCAATTTTTTTTTTTTAAATTCTTTTAATACTAATATCTCCGTAACTCTTGCTTACCCGTGACGCGAACAACTTTAAAATCTCTTTACGCTTATGCGATTGTCAGTTTAGCATAATAAATAAGCCGGATTAGCTGCGCTCTCTGTAAGAACGTCTAGCGTAACAGCCGCTAATAAGTAGCTGCTGGTCGTTAATCAAGAGGTATGCTGTTCTATAAATTCCACCTTCATCGCTTCCTTCTTTCAGAGAGAACGCAAGGAAAAAAAAAAGATTAAAATCGCCGATCAATCACATTTTATGGGAATGAGCGTAATTTTCCTCGATGTTTCGCGGTGGCGTCGATAAAAATGCGATTATGCGATGCTTGCGTCGGGGAAATTGTAGCTTTTCTTTCGCAATATACCGTATTTCTTACGTAATACTTTGGGTATACTGCTTGCCGAACTACGTGCCGGCGTCCTGGACACAATATTATATTCCCGCGCGGCTAAAGCGGCGAAAATTCGCTTGCGGACGCTAGATTGCAATTCGCGAGCGAGCGCGAGGCAAGCCGCGTTACAATCCCGAATATGACGGACCATGATGACACGCGCACGGTGAAAGGTGCCGAGAGATTAGTACGGTACAGTGCGGTTCGTCCGTTTTCGCGGTATTCGGCGAGATGTGCCACAGTAATGCAGCGAATTGTTGCGATTATATCGACAGTCCCGCGCGTTACGTCAGCTAAGTGTAATTGCGTCCTATATATACAAAAACATATATGCACCGAGAAAAGAAATGTATTTCGTAAAGTAAAAGACCACTTTGGAAGATTTATAGTTCACGATAAAATTCGAGATAGAAATCTATAATTTTTTATGTCCCGCGTGACACAGAAAACATTTGAAAGATCGGTGATATGTATCTTGTATATGTATATTCTAAATATTTCAAATATTTTCTGCATTACACAATACATAAAATTATAAATTTCTATTCAGAGTTCTGTCACGAATCATGGATTGTGTTTAAAGTAAGAAGTATATATTTCTTTATGTTTTGATAAAAATAAATGAAATGTGTTAAATAATTCAAGAGTAATTGATTTTAATTCTTATTAGTAAATGTATAAAATAATGAGATATTCTTGCTACATGTTTTTTAGGACAATAATGAAATAAAAGGTTCTTGCATTAATAGTAATCTCGGCAGTTTTTAAAATCAAATTTCTGATTGATTTAGCAAATTCTAATATATATAACTTTGACAATTTGCTATATTTCTATATACATTCTTCCTTGCTCTTGTTTATGATTTGTAACTCGATTTGTAACTTTTGCCAACTTTGCTTTATTAAAAAATATTTAAATATTTTCCTATAGCAATGTACTTTTAATTAAATTTTTACGATATCATTAATATAAATCGTACCTTACGTAAGAGATGCAATTAGGCGACCCAATTAGGCGATTAGTACGCAACTCTCCTCTAATATTTTTATAAGAGAAGATAAGAGAAATATAATTCCTGGCAAAATGTTTAAATATTATAGACAAAATTTAGCTCGAGAGATTTGCAATGTAATCTATTGTGACACAAAGAATCTTTTTCCTCTCGGAAAACACGCGAGATGAACAGCACGTCCGAGAGTTGCAGGATGCCGTAGAAGGGATCATACAATGAGACAATTTGGTGTTATTTGCGAACGTTCATATATTACGTCACGACTCGCTAAGTAGGTGACCAGCGGGGGACGAATCCGAGACAGGACTACGAGGACGAACGAGGGGCGAATTGAGAGACGCTACCGGGTGAAAGCACGGGTCAGCGTAAAGGCCAGGCAACGTGTTCTAGCCCAATAGCGAGCAATCGCATCCTTAACTCACAATTACACGCGCGCGCAAGTTAAATTCAGTCCCGGCTCTTCGAGCCGAAAGCCGTTTTCTCGCTTTCCTTCTATGACGCGCGCATTGCCACATTCGCATGTGAACATTCGCGTCGCGCAGAACAAGACATCAAGAATTATGCATTACGAATAACGCGGACGCTCCGCGAAAGTATTGCCGACAATGCGACATTTTTTTCATCGACACTGAGTTGTCGTTTTCGATTAATTAAGATTTAGACTGCACAGTTAATCTTGAACGCGAGCCCAAAGTAAAAAATGCAACGCACGCAACTTTATACAAATAATTTTATTGTTCTTATTCGATGTCACTGTAAATAATGAATAAAATTCTTACTTAAGTTATTAAAACCATCACTCATTTATGGGTGACAATTCCTACGAAAAATCACGCGTCATTCATATATGAGTGATGTGCAGTCTAAATGTTAATTGTTTTCGAAAAATCTTGCATCCTTAGACAATTCTTAGACAATTAATTACAAATAAGTAAGAAGAATATAGTTGACAATTTACGAGTAAATGTTTCATTTCCTAACCTCTTTGTTAATAAGCGCATTTAAATTATATATTATATATTTAGAGCAATCTCTTTCGCTCTCTCTCTCTCTTTCTATCATATTCCGAGATAAAATTCAAACTTGACAAACATGGGACGTACCTTTCTCGAAATGTCCTTATAATGTCGAATTTCCTCACTTCAGCGTCTCACGAATTTTTGGAAACTATTTCAATACTATTTTGACAATGTCCGCTATGTGGCATTGTATAAGACTTGTGTTTGTAATTTGAATCTTGAATCGCGCTGTGAGCTCCACCACACGTCGCAATTGAAATGTAGCAGAGAGAAGCCGGTCGGTTTCTTATCGATTTTTCTGCAGCTGGTAAACGAATGTGACTTTATAGTTCCTGTTAGTTAGAATTTCATATGAATGGCGCTGCACTCGTTCCATCAACCGTGCACCCATCAACTTCGGCGGCCGAAGTTCGGCCTGATACGGAAAATGGCGATTTGCGAGGTTGTTTGAAGCCAGTTTGAGTAAACACACTCGCGTGCGGACTCGCAATTTTGATTAAATGTACTCTGAAAATGATGTGATGTGGACTGTGTGCGATGGCGAGCAAAGAGTTAACCGGCCATCAGCAGCAGTTCGTTGAGGAAATCGATTATAATGAAATTGAAACAGAGCAGGTAGTTCTCTCGACACTCATCGATTCCTCTTAATCGTGTTGTGTCGTGTGATGCTTCGTGCTCCGTAAATATTCCCCAAGTATCTCTTAACGTTCGATGTAATTCGATTGTCACAACTGGAACAAGTTTATATCTATTGTTTTGATGTATCAACCTTTAATGTATCAGAGGGATAACCTCATACGAGAGGAAACGATTATTCGTTTATAAGAAAATATACGTTTGAAAAGCGCGTGCTATTAGATAACTCGTTTTTAACACTCTTGCTGTATTGTCAGAACATCTGGCGAAACATATTGTTAAAGATTTATTCTCAAACTTTGTTTGATCATGTAGGTAGTAGGCAAAGGTTCCTTCGGAGTTGTGTGGAAAGGAAAATGGAGAGGACAGGACGTCGCTGTGAAACATATAAATTCGGAAGGAGAAAGAAAAGCCTTTACTGTGGAAGTTAGGCAGTTATCCAGAGTCGCCCATCCCAATATTGTTAAACTATATGGTGCATGTACTAAGAATCCGGTATGCTTGGTAATGGAATATGCGGAAGGTGGCTCATTGTATAACGGTAATGTCTAATGAGAAATCTATCGATTTCTTTTGATTAGACGAAGTAAATTTGTCATTTAAGATTTCGTATTTATGTGCGTAGTACTGCATTGCAATCCTCAACCACATTACACTACTAGTCATGCCATGAGTTGGACTCTCCAATGTGCGCGTGGTGTTGCGCATCTTCATAATATGAAACCAAGGCCATTGATACACAGGTAGAAAGAAGATATCAATGCACTTCTGCTAATATCTTTGTGCATTTCAAACAATTTGATTTTTTTTCCCCAGAGACCTAAAGCCACCGAATTTGTTATTAGTTATGGGTGGACAAATTCTTAAGATTTGTGACTTTGGTACAGCCTGCGACTTAAATACATATATGACAAATAATAAAGGCTCAGCTGCGTGGATGGCACCAGAAGTGTTCGAAGGATCCAAGTATACAGAGAAGTGCGACGTATTTAGTTGGGGTATCATTTTGTGGGAGGTTTTGACACGTAAAAAGCCCTTTGATGATATTGGAGCTTCAGCCTATAGAATAATGTGGGCTGTTCATGTAGGACAAAGGCCTCCTTTAATAGAAGGATGTCCACAACCAATTGAGGATCTTCTGACTAGGTAAGAAATCTATGTGAAATAACAGCATAGTTAATATGTATTTTGTTAATATATTTAGCCTATTAAGTCAAAATTTATATTGATAATTGTATGCAAAATATTCTAAATTTCTAGTATTGAGTAATTTGTTTAAAAATAATATAATTATGAAAAATATGTATATGTGTTATATTGTAAAAGATCTTTTTGCTATGCCCAAATCTAACTTTGCTTTTTTTCGACAGATGTTGGCAAAAAGCACCTGAAAAGAGACCTCCTATGGACGAAGTAGTAAGCATAATGACTGAACTGTCAGAATTTTTCAGTCACCATTTAGAACCTGTTGAATATTCCCTAAGTACGTGTAATTTAATTCGTAATGATATGCGCATACTTTATTGTTAGAAACACAAGTATAGACTGACACTCGTTTCAATAATATATAGATATAAACACAAACGTGTGTCACATTACAGGTAGCGGAGCTGATGAGGTAGACGAGAATGAAATAGCAGATACGCTGGATATAGCCAGTACGTTAGATTCTCTGATGAACGGCTCTGTTGCGAACGGCACTATTACAACTCCTAAGCGGCAAGTAGGAAAAACTAACGAATGTTCCAATGAAGAAAAATCATCACAACTTGAGCAAAATAATTTAGGATTTCAACAAGTACCTGACGAGTGTTCGGTATTGAATAACCATTTTCCTATGGACAGTTCAGAACACGCTCAATCGCCGATCTCGCAAAGTACAACAGTACAACCGAAGACATGCAACGACAAGTTCGTCGCATTGCAACAGAAAAACTATAATCTCGCTCCGTTGCATGTGGAGTGCGATCCGGTTAGTATTTTTCTCAATAAAGTGTATCTTGCGTAATTTCAATTTTTAATTCATTTATTTTCTATATTTTTATTTTGTCAATTTCTGCCACAAACAGTTCTTTCTTTCTTTTCGAGTGTACTGTCCTTGTTTATATCGTTAGGTCTGTAATGTTATAATATAGTCATTCATACATTGATTCTCTCATTTCCATGCTGCAGCATGCTTGGGATTTACCGAGTTCCTCTGATACATCGTGGGAAATTCCAAATAACATGGCTGGATTAGATAAGGTGGTTCAGAAGACGAAGAAAAATGTTCAAAGTAAGTAATTTGATTTGTTTCTATCTTTTTTTTTTCTTAGAAATAAATGGAAATGTGTAAGCGCAGTCCATATAACTTGGATTTATCAGTCAGTGCAAAGTTATTTCAAGAAAAGATAATCCATTGAATAGAAAAATTAAAAATTTTTTATCGTGCACAGTGTAATTTGTTATAAATCACTCTTCATATTTGAAATCATTTGAAATGCATCTCTCTCTTCAATCTTCAAATTACTAAGTAAAAATGATACCGTACATAATAATATGTACAGGATAATTCCGTTTCAACTTAGTAAATAAGTAGAAAGAGCAAAACTTTTGTTTAAATGCACACTCGTGCAGATTCTCAGAATAGGTGCCGAAAAAAGATCGCAAGGAGGCTGTGGCACCAAACTGGCTGCTTATGCGAGACCAGTCTCTGTCGCGTTGAAGGCACATTGCCAGGAGCATTAGTGCAAGAATTGTCTATGTTTTATGCCTTATACGGCTTGCGAATTGCAATTCTGTACGATCTTGTTAAAATTACGCTATTTCCATGCGATGGAAATGCAGAATAACATAAATATTGATAAAACCAAAAAATTGCTTTTGTAATATTACATAACTCTACGATATAGTAATCATGCTACACGTGCAATGTTACAAAACGTGTATTATATGTAACATTATTATACTGTATTTATGAATTTACAAATATGTATGACAAATCTAATTTGCAATATTCAGCAATCGACTGGTGATAAAAAAAAAATATCTTACGATTTCAGTACAGTTACAAAAATTGGTTTGAGTTAGCATGACTAATCTGCCGTTTTAATGGACACAATGCCTCCCGCGAGCTGACACGAGCACGCATTTTGAGCTTACAGAGCAGCGCTTTGTGGTACACGAAGTAGATTATTTTCGGCCTAGAATACTAAGCACCGCGCGCTGACTCATCGGGCGCCTTCTCCGACCGCGTCTTCATCTCTTGCCTCGACTAATGCGCATTGCTCATAACGCATTGCTCATAACGCATTTCCACGTATACGATACGTCGTAATTATCGGCTCTCTCAAGCGATCACTTATCTTTATGCGATTCCCGAAATCGATTTAACATTACGATAATTTCTGCGTCTTTACGATGATTTATTATATCTATGTGCTATAAATGTTGTATTTTAAATAGATTTTTGTACATGCGAATATATAGAGCTATATGACAATGAGAAGTATCTACTCTCGTATGTGGAGTAATATATATTTTTACGCGACAACTATATGCAGATAAATGGTGCGGCTGATTGAGATGCGCTCGGATGGCAACAAGAAAGGACAAGTTATGAGCTCGGCATGCTATATTCATCGAGGGTTCGTCGATCGACGGAGTTCGCCGGTGTACCCTGGCAAAGGGCCCGTGTAGCCGCAATAGCGGCCACGATGTGCGCGTGCACTAAATTTAACTGACGACTAATCGGTAGGACGTGTGACTCGCTTTTGATTGGCACGTTGCGACGACGAAGAAGAGGACGGCCGTCGCGAATGCGAGGAGGCGAGACGAACGTCAGAAGAGGAAGAAGACAAGGCGATATAAGCGGCGTGGGGAGGCGGACACGAGAGAGAGAAAGAGAGAGGAGGAAAACTACGACGACAACGACGACAAAACGAGGCGAATAAAAAAAAATCAGGCACAAGATTCTCTCGAGGATGAATCAAGCCGCGCGTTTTGTTCTTGGCTCGTGTATACGCTCCGCGGCGTTCCTCGTCGAAGTCGGGGTGGGGGGTATTTAGAAGCAGGTGTGGCTGAGTCAGCATCCCCAATATAGACGTACGTTTGTTTAGTAGAGAGCCGACTCCCTACGGAGGAGCACCTCCCGCCGATCGCCAGGTCGCCAAGCGCGCAATACGAGCTCGATTTTAATCGAGGACACATTCGATCGATCCGACCGGGAATTGATCCCTCGAACACGGCCATTCCCGGATCCATTCCATTGAACAAGCCGTTGGCGACAATCGCCGCGATTAACCGCGAGAAACCGCTCGGCATTCGGTCCCGGTGAAATTTCTGGCATCGCTGACGCGATTCTCGCGTTGCTCTCGCCGAGGACGAGGGCCCACCTATGACGGGGCCCCGAGTCTGAGTCGCGCGGAACCGAGCGAAGGAATTATGTCGACGGGATAAGGCCGCGTTGTCGGCGACGCGGAGGATAATCGTGCGGGCGTTAACTTGCCGTCGGAGGTAACTTGCGGCTCGCGCGAGAGCGGCAGGTGGATCGACATGTGCGACGACTATCCAGAGATCGTCGGCACCGACACTCTCAAACGCTGCTGGGTCCTACTGCGTTAGTACATATTCATTAGAATTGTGTCTATGCTGAGAGGCGATTGTTAGAAGCATACTTAAAGAAAGATACATTTCCGGGGACGAGTGTCGGAGAGGAATAATTTTAATAACGCGACTCTCCGAGAGAAATCTGGAAGGCGTATCGCGTACTAAACTGTATATCTAGGACTACGTCATCACATTTATTAACACATTCAATTGCAGCCGGAATACGGGGACGATGTTCGGAATTCGTCTGTAATAAATTCTTGCAATGCGATGCCGCAGGTAGCAGCACCACGAGCGAAGACCTGGGCAATGTTTGTCGCCTTTTGGATGCCGACCTCAGACCTCTCACGCCCGACGACACGTGCAAGCTTTCGTGCGAGATCTTCGAAGAACACAAGCAGATAGCGCAGGAATATCTCAAGGTCCAGACGGAGATAGCGTTGTTGAGCCAGCACAAGAACGAAATGCTGAAGGACCTAAGCATCGACAGCCTCACGCAGCAGCAAGAGCTGCGGCAATTAGAAGACGAAAAGGTTTTTTTCTCTCTCCCACTTTTTGTGTATATTTAGCCCGAAACATTACATCACGTCAGTTAACGATGTCTGTTAAGAAAATTGAAAAAAAAAATCGTCAGTCGTGAGAAATATCGCAATTAACGTTTCAGGAGTCTCTGGTGCAGCTGTACCGCAACCTGAAGCGGCAATTGCAAATCATGAAGGATCAGAGGATCAACGGGGCGCTGACGAGCGCGGCCACCGCAGCCGCCGCGCCGACGATAGGTCCCGCCGTTTCCGGGAACAACGGTTGGGTGGTGGTGCCTTGTCAGGACCCGTCGAGGCTTTCTTGAGACATTGCGATTTAATATATCCGGGAGTCTCAGCGAGAATGTACTTACGCTGCGCGTTCGCAGCGATGTGCCGGCGGCAGCGATGTGCATCACGCGGATGGAATTGCGTAAAAATTCCAATCCAATTTCGTACGAATAGGAATCATCGTGCCGCTTATTACCGATAAACTCGAGGGTATGTGAGCGTCAATACGGTCATCCAGCGAGAAACCGTTCCTTTTGTTTCGATCATGTTTTATCGAATTCGATATCCACGACGCGGAAACTGTATAATTGACTTTCGATTTTACAATGTAGGAGCAATGCAGTTTCAAATACGCGCGATACGACTTCCATTAGGCTTTTCTACAGGGTTTTGCGGTCGCATCTTTTGTCTTGCCGTCACATTTTCCTCGTTTGCGGTGCGAGATTGATTAATATCGCAGCACGGAACTCTCCCAAGCGCATGTAAGTGCCACAACATTATTTAGAATGCAAGGGGAGAGATTTTTCAATTGCTTTCCAGATATTTTTAACGTAACAATAATGCAATCTAGTCGTCTCGATGATGAACTCACAATTTATTGAATTTGTTGTTTGCATTTCAACGTATAGAAAATATATTGTGTGATACGTAATTTTTATCATTTAGCTTATTGCATTGCTTATCAGTGAAAAATATCATGTACAGATTTTAATTTGATATAACGTGTCGCAGAGAGGAAAAAGATGATGTTGCAAATGAAACACGAATATTGAACAGTCATCAACGAATATATCATTTTTTAGATTATATTCGGATCTTATATTTTTATGCGGCACGCATAATATTCGCCTGTCTGATAGGAACTGATCACGTGTCAGAGATGTAATCTATACATACGACTATAGTAATATTACCACTCTTAGTCAATCATGTTGCAAAAACAAAAACAATAATTAAATAATGAAGGTTTTAATTTGAAATAAACTTTGTTAATGTGTGTTTGTTTGAGCATCGTGAATAATTTTATAACATGCCGAGAAGTTCGATTTGACTTTTCGGCAACAATAGATCTATTAAATTTTAAATATTTATGAAAGCAGTATATTAATGAAAAACATGCAGGAGTATGCTGGTATTTCTATTTCAATTTAAAACCGAGTATATACAGTAGCGGTCAATGAAATGTACTCACCGAAATTATTGTTTTCTTTAAACTCTGAAGCAAAGTACTGTACTAAATCGTAAAATTTATATTAAAGGGCATTATTAACACACGATTCATAATTTTGCTTAGAACATTTTAGTTGAATTGTTTTAATATATTTTTATATATCTATAAAAATAGGACAATATACAATAGAAACAATACTTGTTTAATAAATTTGTATTTCACACGTATAACAATAACAATTATAGAAACAAATAATTAATTATAACAATTATTAATATTTTTTAATAATAACTAATATTTTGTGATATTTGTGATTTTTCACTTTCGGTCATTTTTCGGCGATTTACCATTTTTATAAATAAACTGTACGACACTTTTTGAAAATAAGTGTGAACTAATTTCCTAGCTCGTGTTAATTATCTATATATACCCAAATAAACCTAATTTAAAATACATATAATGGAAAGGCTCCATATGTTAACAAACGAGAAATATAATGAAATGGCGATAAGAGCCGTTGCAGGATGTTAGTGCTAAATTTTAATTTTTCTTAAAACCTAATTTAATTCTTCCCACCCTTGCAGTACTTATCAAAAACAGGTTATTTCGAAGAATCCTGAGTACATTTCATTGACCGCTACTATAAAAGGCCATTTAAGATGCAAGAGACAATATCTGGAATAAGTTTGTATAAGTTTCTTGTGCAGATAGAAGATTTCCGATAAAACTGAACGTACGAAGCGACTGTTGACGGAAAGATACGCAAACGTCGATAGCTGTTACGTTAACGGACTATCCTATCGTGAGAAATGATATTGAAAATGATAGAAATTCGCGCACGTTAAATCGGACGGGGAATAAAACTCCTGCTGATTTTATTGTTTCCTTCAAGCGTGAAACATAACGAAATCTTGAAATGTCATTTTTCTCGTTATCTTGACAGCGATTGGTAACGAATAATAAAACGCTTACACTCTGTGGAAGCTTCTCGACAAGTTGTTTTTCGAGAATCTATAAGTTAAGATTGATACTTGAATATGTAAATGTATAAAAATGTAAATATAATATTTTCCGTTGCTTACAATCAGCGTAAAAGTCTATGCTATTTTGGAAGGTATCGTAAGACACATCCTGTTCTTAAGAAGTTTTTAAGATCTTTCATACACACCGCATCATGGTGACATCCGCGTGTTCCTAAGTTTGTCAATAAGTTTACATTTTCTATACAGATGTTATCAATAGATAACCAGAGATGCTAATAGCGATGTCAATTTAAATTTTTTTTCAATTCTTTAACAATTATTTAACAATTGCATTAGAAATCGCGAACCGTTCGATTTCTATTTTGAGAACGCATCAAGGCATCGATTCCGCTGCTTTATAATCAGCATGAAAGCCTACGCTATATGTTCGCGTGTGTCATAACGATCTGATACGGAAGCTCGCGCGCGCGGCCTACGTATCGCACGCAATTGACGCAACAAATGCATACAGAAACTTAAGCGGTGAACGAATCGAGTTGGCGGATGAGATATGTGCCGTCACGGAATCAATAAACGCGGTACGCGCTTCAATATTTCGTCGGTGCGAAGGTACGAGAAACGGAAAGGAAAATAGGACGCGACCGGTAAATCGGGGTAGGAGGCAGGAAGATAACGAGCGAGGGTAGGACGCGATAGTGAATGAGCTGAGGGGGTGAAAGGAGGGGAGATGAGGGGGGTATAAATAAGAGGTACATATGTGGGCGTACATTGATCAGACAAGGAGAGCGCGATCTCCGCTGAAGCGGGGTGAGGGGAAAAAAGGGACGAAAAATGTGGAGGATGACGGAGGTTGGAGCGTGATTAGAGTTCGCAATGTGGAGAGAGAGAAAAACGGGGAAAATATATGTGCGCGCTTGCGTGACGCGCGCGCGTTAACGGAGGGAGAGAATAAGGGAAGCGGAGTGAGCATCCCAGGGAGAAGAAGAGGAAGAGAGATAGAGAGGAGAGATTGTATCGGAGGGGTGAGACGGGGGGAGAAGCTGAAGAAGGGGTAGAAGATAGGCCGGAACATCAGACGTCTACGGACCTGCCCGCGAGCCTCGTTCCCTCCCTTTAAGTTCGCACGTTTTTTTCCGCACTATATCATTTTTCCTGTTAGTTAGACCATCGTTTTACGCGAGAGGAAGCCCAGCTGGGATCAGGATGGCCACGTCCAACGATGTCAACGAGAAGAGCTACATCCTCGACGCGAAGAGAAACTTCGAAGACGTGAGTAGAGACCGTTGTGAGGATCTGTCTCATTCCGCGTAACGGCGGATGTGGTTGGCCGAGGTTTCCGGTTTCTTCCCATTTCCGTGAGCGAGGCTACCGCGATATTCATACGGCAATTCGGTTAAATATGGAAAGAAAATGTTTCGTACATCGCGTTTCTTCTGACATTTTCGTCTTTCCAAGACTCGTCACGCTTGAGAAATGGACAAATCTCTCGCGCATTACACCGGACGCTACTGAACAGATGGCAGACGTCTTTTTTTTTTTTTTTTTTTCAACGAGATTGCAACAAATTTGTCGCGTGACTCTCGAAGCAATTCAACTAATTTAAAAGCAATTTAACTACGGCGGGATGTAATTTATTATTTATTTATTTTTTAGCGGATGTAAAAAGTACGAGAAAGTCGTCGGCCGTATCATTTTCGCTACTCCGTTAATTTAATTCGTAAGATCGCGCTCTTAATAACAGTTGAGCGTAGAAAGGTCTTAATTTCTTTACTGTTTTGCAATTCTCTCCCGTGTAATCGCGTAAAGCCAAACAAAAACCACATGATTACAGGCCTTTTGACAGACGCGTCCGATGTTTTCGAGACTAGCATTTTAATTAAAGTTTTCTATTATCCCGAAGAGGAGACGTTTTCTCCCGATTCTATCCGCCGCGAAAATTACCGTAATGACATTTCGTTCAATATGTCCGTTCCCGATCGCTTCCGTGATTTCTCGCGCACGGATTCTCTCATTTCTTTTTCAAATCATTGCGATGTCTGAAACTGTCAATAAGAATACTCGTATGGGTGCACGAGCCACCCGCGCGAGCGACGCGCCGTGCAAGTGAAAGTGTGAGTGACGGATAAGGGACGCGCGTTGCCATCGGGTTTTCTGTCGCTTACGAAAAAAAAAAAAAAAAAAATCAGATACGCTCTATAATCGTATTTGCACACAATCATCCCTTTACTGATGCACTCTTTCGAAAATTCGATAGGGCGGCAGTCTCGCATCCGAAGAATCCTACGATGACATGAGGCGATTAGTTGG
Organism: Linepithema humile; assembly: GCF_040581485.1. Taxonomy (NCBI): domain Eukaryota; kingdom Metazoa; phylum Arthropoda; class Insecta; order Hymenoptera; family Formicidae; genus Linepithema; species Linepithema humile. The sequence goes on along the minus strand of NC_090130.1, from coordinate 3,976,677 downwards.
GGTAAGGAACCACTGCTAATTTCCCCTGCATTTTGTTCCTTGCTAGTTTTTTTTTTTCCCCCACCCTGTTGAGAAAACGCGATTAGGCTGCCTGCTGCGCTCATTTCTAGTTTACGAAATTACGCGGCATTCTCATCCGTCGTCGGACGGGCGACAGTAGTGGATTTAGAACAGAAACGCTCCACGCTTCGCTAGTTGACCTAATGACATCCCTGGCGTATTGTTGTTCCCGCGGCGAATCGGGGTCGATGCACTTTCGATATTCGCCAATCTGCACGATCATACGGCCTGCTGCGAGCACGATTTAGCACGTGCGCTATCGGCCGTTTGCCGCGCCGACAGCTCTCTTTTTATCGCTCCCTTCGTTCTCGCTACGATATCACGCCAAATTATTATTCCGCCTAGCTGCCGAAACGCTAACCACTCGCTCGTGCCCCTAACAGCTGATCCGCAACAGCTTTATATACCAGTTTTGCATATTTATGTGACGTTACGCGGAACGCCTTCTTTTCGCCCGCTTGCGTCATTAATATTCATAAGCGCCGAAATATATGAACGTCCGCAGAATATTCACGAGCATGCGAAAATACAGTGATGAGACACTGATTAGCGATACGTCGTCACGCTAATTTTCTCGCGCTTGTGTTATTATAAACAACGATGTAATAATGTCGTCACGTGTTGCAGGAGGAGGAAGAGGAGGAGGCTGGAAAATTTAATAGCTTGCCGCTCGCGAGTTTTAACTTCATCAATTCCATCATCGGCAGCGGCGTGATCGGTAAATGAGAAAAATAACTGACTTCGACCATTGGTAGAAAAAAAAAAAAATACCTCAAATACAATGCCTGCTTAACATCCGCGGGAGTGGAAATCGCGCTAGAGATCGATATGAAATTTTCCAGGAATACCGTACGCTCTGCATCAAGCTGGCTTCGGTCTCGGCATCGGTCTATTAATTCTAGTGGCGGCGTTAACCGATTACTCATTAATTCTCATGGTGCGAAGCGGACACATTTGCGGCGAGATGAGCTACCAAGGTTTGATGCGAGCGAGCTTCGGCCGCGTCGGCTTCTACATTCTCACGGCGTTGCAGTTCATCTATCCTTTTATTGGTGCGTACAGGTTTTTTTATCTTATTAATGAAAAACAATTAATTAGACCGGTCGTTCTAGCTCGTTGCCCGACGAGCGGCAGCGAAAGCAGTAATCGCGACACGTGGAACATTTTTATCGTTGCAGCGATGGTCTCTTACAACGTCGTCGTCGGCGATACGGTGACGAAGGTCCTGATACGAGTGACGGGAATAGACGAGACGAATATTTTCGCGCATCGACAGGTCGTCATCTTTCTGGCAACCCTCGGCGTCACCATTCCGCTTTGCCTGTATCGAAACGTCGCTCGACTCGCGAAAATCTCCTTCCTCTCGCTGGTCTGCGTCGGCTTCATTCTCCTCACTATCTTCATTCGGATGGACACCATGGCCGCCACGGTGTAAGCGTGAATCTCTCTTGCGGAAAGACTGCGGAAAATTTTTGCAGCTCACCACTCGCGAGGTCACCGTGCGTTAATCATAGGCGTGATTAATTGCAGTCCGAACCGGGCCGACAGCTGGAGATTCGCCAATCTGCCGGGGGTCGTGCCGTCCGTCGGCATAATGGCATTCGCTTTCATGTGCCACCACAATACCTTCCTGATTTACGGCTCGATCGAGAGAGCGACCCAGCAGAAGTGGGACGTGGTGACGCACTGGTCCCTCTTCACGTCTTTCCTGATCGCCGCGATCTTCGGGGTCGTCGGCTACGCCACCTTCACGTCGTACGTGCAGGGCGATCTCATGGAGAACTACTGCTGGGACGACGATCTCATGAATTTCGCCCGAGTCATGTTCAGCGGCACTATACTCCTCACTTTTCCGATCGAGTGCTTCGTTACGCGCGAGGTAACGCCGCTCGACACGCGATTACAGATCTACACCGGCAGCGGAATTAAAAGCATGCGATTTGCGGTATAATGAAATGCTATTCGTATCAATGTTCACGTGAGCGATCTCTTGGCTTCAGGTGCTCATGACGGCTATCAAGGGCACGGACGAATTGGAGGGACACGAGGCTTATGTGCCTAACTCGGACCGCAAGTACCTGATAATTACTTTGACGATAGTATCAGTGGCATACCTGATCTCCATGCTGACGGATTGCCTGGGCGTCGTCCTCGAGCTGAACGGCATCCTCGCCGCGGTGCCGCTCGCTTACGTTCTGCCCGGTCTCTGCTACCTCAAGCTCGAGGAGGGGCCCATACTCTCGTCCAAGAAGCTGCCGGCGCTCGGTCTGATGACCGCCGGCATCCTGGCCGCCATCTCGGGCCTCCTGCTGATCATAATTAACAGCAGCTCCTCCGGCAACAGTTGCTCCCACGGCAAGATAATGCCGTATTGCGTCAACAATTCGACCGCGACGGTGCGACTCGTCCTCGCCAGCACGGAGCCCGGGATCTAAGTTTAACAGACGAGCACGGTAAACCTTTAGTTTTTAAATTGTAAATCTGCCGAAATTTCGAATGAAAGTATAGCGTTTTAATTTAAAGGAGAGTGCAATCGGGAATTAAGTAGCATGCACACACACATATATATATATATATATACACACATATATTTAACGATACAAATGGAAAATCAGGATTTGATATTGATTTATCAGTAGGTCGCATCTTGACGCAGCGTGTGCGAAATATCTGTTCGAGTGCCGAAGAAGGTCGCGAAAAGTGTCAAGTAGCGCAATCGCGCTTCTATTCGTGTCGAAAAATGTCAACACTATCGCATTTCCTCCTTTCGTCTTGTCAACTAATCAACTTGATATTTGAAGATATATTTTATGAGACGGCTACACAGTATTCCCCATTTCTCGTATAACCGAAAGATTAGCTTAACTTTCTGAGAATCACTCGCCGACACTTTTCGAAACTGAAACAAGAGAAGCTCCTCGGCACTTTAATGGATACAATTATTTCGAAAGTTTCGAGAAACGCGAGATTTTATACGAAGCTTGCAGGAAAGAGCTTGAAAGTTTCTACGAGGACACCTACACGGGAGAAGCAGGACTTTATCTGTGAATGAATATATATCGTTTCATTGCGAGGATTATAATATTATATCATCACGTACAAATCCTGAAGAAAATTGCGATTCTCGTTCACGTAATTCTATGCGTAACGTCTTGGATAGTTCTCATAGAAACAACTTATCACAGTGCTCTTAACGATGAAGCAGATAAAACAAAAAGCAGAAATCAAAGATATTCAACTGTGTTTCTTCTATAGCGATAATATTCGTCGGACGAACGCACACTCGCAATACTTGAAATCAATGCAATACAGGATTCGGCTTACAAGCGAAAAATCCGTAAATTGGCAATAAACCTTGCCAATTTTTTCTGTTGAATATATAAGTCGTTGGATGTTTATTGTATGCAAATTTACCAGGTTACGCAACAAAATCGCAATTTATTGAAGTCATCGCGTACGCAACGAGCTTGAGAGATTCGTGGGTGAAAAATGATGAATTAATTTCCCGCGACGTACATTGTTAGAAGGCCAGAATTTTAACGTACCAATTGATGATATTATTCAATTTCCGATATTCGATACCGAATAGTATCTTGTATTTAGTCTTAATATAAAGTTCCAGGAATAATTCTTTAACAAGAAAAGACTTCCGTGGCAAAATGCGCGAATTTTAAGAAATAGTTATCGTGATTAGATTATTGTGATTAGAATAACGTATAACGCGTGTGAGCTAAAATCTCATTATATTTTTAAAGAAATGTTGAACAGACAAATGGTTTATAAATGACGGGATATATATGTATACACATATAACATATATATACACGTATATCTATACACACATACACACATACACACATTTGTATTTTTTCTTGATAAGCGACTAATATTGAATGTTGAAAGTAAGAAAATTTACACAATCTCTATTTAAATGCTCATAGATGATAATGAGTCCATAATTTATGGCTTAAAAATATTGCAATAATTAATCTTTCTAGTTTGCCTTGTCTAAGTTTGCGTCATTTTACTTAAAAAAAGAAGAAAAAACCAACACCTTGGCCTTTTACGAAAGAAATTCTGATCGTATTTAAGAGTATATTTCCTTGCACATATACAAGCTTTTTTAAAAGATTTAACAATGAGAAAAAAATCAAAAAGAATGAAATAGCGATAAAATCTTGCGCGCTGGTACAATCATCGCTCAAATTTTCTATTCTCGCTTAAAGTTCAGTTAATCTAACACAAAAGACTTTGGCTTTAAAACTGAATATTGCTTTTATAGAGAGGAAAGGTGTGAGAGAGAGAGAGAGCGATATAGTGGATCAAAATATCACACAAAGCCATAGTGAAAATGATACAATCACGAAGCGGAAGCTTCTGCTTTCTGACGCTTTACACAAATTACATTGATTAAAGACCACATAAGAGGAAAGTATTTATCACGCATGTCCGCGTGCTATAGTACGTAAGGAAAATGAATCAAATATGTTTACCTGTTTACGTATATTTGATGAATATAAAGAAAGATTTAAAAAAGCCTATTTAAGAGATAAGAAATTATAAAGAATCTAAAATTGATATATTATAGGGAGAGCCTTTTGTCTCGGCCATTTGGAAGAATAGAATGTATTGTTCGTAAATGTATAAAAATTACAGAGCACGATGAGGCAAAAGGTAAAGATTCAGATATATATATACATATATAAATATATGTATTCATATACATATATTTATATATGATGGTGCGCTATCACGCACATACGCACACGCTATTCCGTGTCGTTGTGGAACAGAATTGTATGCCTTGCCGAAAGTTTTTCGATATTATGTTCAAAGAAACGAGTAGAGACGCGCGATACTTGCAATATTATTCTTTATACGCATATTGCATAATTTAACCGTGGCGAAATAAGCGTACGCACGTGGCGTACGAGAGGAAAAGAAAGGTTTATTTAATATTTCGCACTCATTCGCAAGTTCCTGTCGATCTCTAGGCGAACGCACGCCCGTTCCATCATGTTTCACTTGAGGGTTCGATAAACATTACGTGGTTGTGAACTTTACTGCACTCGCCGTTACACTATAGTGACATTAAGATTATCGTTATTGATTCAGATGCCTACACGCGCGCGCGAATATGACTGGACATTTTACGAAGCTAGACACAAACCCGGAAAGGCTTTATTCTAATTAAATATTCCACATTCAACTTTTCTTTCGCTCTCGTAATGTGATGTGACGAGTAAATGTATATTATAAGGTTCTTTACACGAGGAAAGACACACATAGATTATCAACTTCGACTGTCATGTGATATTATTTTTACTTTTCTTCTCTCTACAAGCTCTATCGTATAAAAATAGAATTCAAACAATGCCTCAAATATCTATGTGTAATTGAACATTTAAAAGATTTAACTGAGATTTAACCGAGCAACGGATCGGTGAAACACTTCGAGATATTGATTTGACGATTTCACATTGCGGAATGTGTAACAAAGGTTTACCAATCTGCTGCTCATCAGTCTGAAAAAATCTTTCAAGTGCCAAATTTGATGAACTTGAGAAAAGGAAAATTTATTTGTTAGACTAATTCAATCTGAATGTTCACGTAAATACCTGAATGTATTTATTTATTACTATTGATATTAAGCAAATTTTTTACGCACAAAGCGAAGATCGTTAAATGATATACACGAGAATATAATTTATTATTTGTGCAATGCTAGTTTTATTATATACATATAGTTTTTTATACATACTTAATATTTTTCAATAACAATCTTTGCTTTGACGTAAATGCTATTTTTTCAAAAAATGGATCAATGTATTTTGCAAAGTGTTTCCAGCTAGATAAAGTTAGTGGAACGTTCTGCCCTCAAATACCTTTGAATTCTTAAACGCTTCTCCGATACGAGGGACATTGTATACGTCGAGAAAAATGAGTCGCAACAATTTTGCAAGACGAGACAGCAGTTTAAGATATCAAGTGTGTGCGTCAGATACGCAGGTGTGTGTATGCGTGTGCGTAGCCGCGTGTAAAACGATCATGGAAAGAGTCGTACTTTGTAAATAGCGATCTCGCGTTATTCCATCGTCGCGGGTCTTCCGACCATATTTATTCTGTGATAGATAAATGCGTTTACAAGGGATGTGCGGGTGTGCAAAATGCGCGCGTACCCGCAATGCTACGCTATGATGTTACCTAAGTTTATTTCGCGAAATAAGACGAATTTGTGATTAATGCAAAAGATTTTCTGTACGTACTCTCTGTCATTCCTCTTTCCCGCATATGCTTATTTACGCAGCAGCATTGTGTCACGTGTATATCACGGCAGCGCGTCATGTTTTTTGGCTCGATCCGGGGATAATCAAGCAAATCTCACTTTTCTCCAGATGATTTATCGGCCAGCGACAGAATTTCACTCCACAATGAGAGTAAGAGTGAGTGAAAGTGATTAGAAACACTCATGCGCGTTTTCTCCGCGTTTGAGTCCGAAGAGAAAGCGTGCTCTCTACGCTCGATGTTTATCCATAGTTTTTTATCTAACCTGAAAATCTTCAGATTACAAATTACAAAGGTGAACGTAACGTTGAAAAAAAAGCGGCTTATCATTTTGCCAGAAATTTTTCATCGCAACGATGTTCGTGCAATCGATATAAGAATGATAAAAATGAAATGACCTTCGGCGACGCTGCAGCAACGACGCATTTCAATTTTTCCCTCGTTTCCCGCGCTCGATCGATCCTTCAAGACGAAGTCGCCGGCGTCGTGGTCGTCGCGACGCCGTTCGAATCTAATCACGGCGCGTCATCAACCCCCGTCGCCTGCACCGCCCCGAACAGCTCGATTCGGCCTAGTTAGCCCCAGTCGGTTGGCAGTCAGCGCCAGTTGGCACGTTTGACTGCGATAATTGCGATATATTGCAAGTTGCGGTCGCAGGGCTAGCTTCACGGTATTTCGAAACGTTTTAGACTGCGAGATCTCGATTGTCATCCATTGCCCTAATCCATTTTCGCATGAACGACGATGCTCTCGCGGATAATCGTATCGTCTATCGTTTCGAGTACGACATCGCATCCCAACCCCGTGTCGCACACAGCGACGTTGGAACAGCTGTAATGTGAAGATTGCCGCTGCTGCTGCTGCCGCTGCTGCTGCGGCAACAGACGTGGTGACGATCGGTGGTGATGGTGGCGACGACGGTGGCGAAGGTTAATCACGGCGGCCGCGGGCGTTCCAAGCACTCCGAGCGAGCTTGATAGTAAACGGTCGACGCGCGCGTGGTGGCGGTTGTCGCGCTGATAATAAGTACCGGAGCCGCGGCCATGAAATAGCAGCGGAGAATCTAGGAATTGCCGTGAAACTCGACACGCCACTGTGCATGCGGCCACGCACTATCGTCAGTCATGGACAGCACGGCGTACAGTCCGGGTGGGCTGGCAAGATTGTCGGCGTTGGTGGGTGCACCGGAGGCCGCGCTGCGTCTCCTCGTCTCTATTTTGCTAGGTAAATCATTTTCCTTCATCGGCGAATGTCTGTTTCTCGACGTCTGCCTCGTTTTTTGTCGCAAGTTTTACTCTGACAAAATCGATTCGCGTTCATTCATAACTCCGCTTGATCTCCAACGTGCAACCATCCCCCTTGTAACTCCATTCTATATCCCCTTTGGGAGATCGCCTTCCCCCCCTCTCCCATCCCCTCGCTTTGTTCCGCTACGCGTTGCATCGTGTACATAGTTAATGGTAATCTATAAGCGTAATTGTCCCTATGAAGGTTACTCATCTAATCGTTAACTCTACTCGCTTTTGCTCTTTAGCTACTGCATCTCGCTTTAACGACGAGTTGCGAAGCATGTGCGCGGACGCGAGTTTCAGTTTTTTCAACGCGACGATGACGCTATCATTGTTTCATCTCGTGCGTTTGTACAGGGAAACATTTATACTTTATTCTGTTTACAGCAAACTGACAACCGCTCGTTTCAGCTCAGTGACGCGTGATTGTATTATGTACTTACTTGGCATACAAGCAGAATGATGAGAGAAAAAGCACGCGTGCGTGTGTATGCATGTGTTTATTTACGATGCGTCGTATTACATAAGTCTTTTGTGTTATATATCATTACTGACTAACAGGTGCGGTCTATTTTATATTAATAAACTCTGCCTCTGTTCCTCGGTCCAAAGTTAATTAAGTTTAAATGTGTCACACGAATAAATGAATCACTTTTGCGATAGCGTTGAGTGTTGTTGGTAGAAAAAATAATGTTTGCGAACATACGAGAAACAAAGGATAATTAAAGGCATCAGAAATTATGATGTGAAAAAAAGATAAAGAGGTGATTTCTAATGCAAAAGAAAGATATAGATAAATTTTTGTTGAATATCACAATTTCTGTTTGCAATTAGAATCAATGACTTGAACAGGAATGGTATGATTTATCTACTATCTCATTTTTGTATAATTATTTCTCGTTCGATATTTTATCTACTAAAATTTGAGAAAGCTAATTTTTAAAATTATTTATTCTAAATTTTATTCTCACACATGCAACTAATATTTATTAGAAGATAAAATATCGAAGAGATAATCTCTTTTACAGATAAATCTGAAAACGTATACACAAAGTATATACGTCATTATTTTTTGACAATCGCATAATTAAAATTTTTCTAGATATAAAATTTATTCGCTACATTTATTTCACAATTAACTATTGTCGTTTTTTAATTATAAAGTTTGTTTTAGATGATCATAATTATTATAAATCGGATAAAGTGGAGTTTAGTCTTGTTTGTGTTTAGTTTGATAACAATATATATTTTATTATTATAAAATTTATTACTCTTGCTTTAAATTAATATACGTAAATAATGAAATAGAAAAAACACGGAAATTACTGAAATAATTGATAATAAGTTATAATAATGCGAAGAATAGCGACTATATAAAATTAATTATTTGATTTCAGGGTTTCCTGTTGCTCTTCTTCATAGATATACGCTGTACGGCAAAGATCCTATTCGTCAGCACTTATTTTTCATAGCATGCGGTCTGTCAATTGGTTATTGGAATTACGGTAATTTGATTGAACAATATCTCTTTATTTGCGAAGAATAGCACACAAATTACAAGTGTCTGTTTATTTGTCTGTTTATTTGTCTGTTTATAAAAATAACTTCGATAATTATGATTCACAGATTGTAACATACTTCATTCATCAACGGCGGTATGTGCCACGTATCTAATTTTGACAATTCTCGGCAGTACCGGGCTATCCGTCATCGTGACGTTTCTCTTCAACATGATGTATCTACTTTATGGTAAAGTATACAGAAGATATTTTTCTTATCAAAACGAACAACTTCTACACGTCTACTCTGTAACTTTCTAACGATCGTGGCGCTATCGTTGCGCGTCGTTGCGCAAGTATAACGTATCGTCTAATGACTGCGGAATGATACTCGTAACGATAGCGATATTATCGTTGCAATTTACAGAATATGCAAATAAAAAGGCAATTTGATCGTATTTATTGCCGTATTATTGTTCGAATTCTCGTTGCTAGCTGCAAATGATCTTGTTTGCAGTTTACAATTAGATTTGCATTCCAATAAGATATATAAAATATTAGAATAATGATGGAAACAAAGAATTAATTATATGAGTTTTAATTTTACATTATTTTGCATTTTTTTGATTATTTGTTGAAAAAGCAAACATTTACATAAATTAAAATAATTAAAAATAATTTCAATTTATTACGAAATTCATTACAAAACTTTTAAGTATAAATAACTTTTAAATTCTAATTTATTTAAATAGTGCTTTATTCTTTCTGCTATTTATTCTTTTAATATATTAATATACATAAATTTACATTTTTTTAATATATTAATATACATAAATTTACATTTTTTCCTTTCGAGCGATTCTCTCGGGGCTACAAAGTATTTTAATGATATTATTTTCCAACACAGGCTATTACACTACCAGTACCCAAGAGTACGATATAAAATGGACAATGCCGCAATGCGTGTTGACCCTTAGGTTAATAGGACTTGCATTTAATTTATGGGATGGTCAAAAACGTGACGTACGAACGCTATTTCTTTTCATAATTTCACTATCTCGCTCATCTTGCGGCGTAACAATCACTGATCATATTGTAGGCGGAACTGTCTGATAGCCAGAAGCAGGTAACCTTGAAGGAACGACCGTCGCTGCTAGAGATTGCGGCGTATGCTTACTTTCCCGGCGCATTTCTAATAGGGCCACAGTTCAGCATGCGACGTTATTTGGATTACGTCAATGGTCGGCTGGCAGAACGTGTACGTTAGCAAAAATATGTTTTTTATTATCGAAATCGATTACGAGTTTTATCTCTAATTACTGCTGTAAGGTCACATTTTTTGTTTAATCAGTTTACAGCAGTTTACAGCATGATTAAACTGCTGTAAACTGCACGATTAAACAAAAAATGTGACCTTATTTCGATAAGTAGCACACAAATACTCTTTGTATTTTAGGATCCTCAAACTGGCGCCATCAAGCTACCAGATTGCGTGTCGGTGGGATTGTCGCGCGCTTTTATTGGATTCATATATGTGGCGGTGTTTCAGATCGGAACACTTTACGTCTCCGATCAATATCTCTTTGAACCGTCATTCCAGAAACTAAATTTAATAAAGAAGTGCTTGCTCATAGGCCTGTGGGGCCGGATCAATCTCTACAAATATGTTAGCGTCTGGCTGATTACCGAAGGGGTATATAATTGAAATATGTCTTTGTAACGCTCATCACTTTCTATACGCGCAACAAATCGCGATTTATTGACCTATTTATTCGACGATTTCAGGTGTGTATTACCTTCGGTCTGACGCACAATGGAAAAGACTCGGAGGGTCGTATTAAATGGGACGGCTGTGCGAATGTTAAATTGCGAACATTCGAAACTTCCACGCAGTTCAATCATTACATTCTCTCTTTTAACATAAACACTAATCACTGGTGCGCCGAGTACATCTACAAAAGATTGAAGTTTCTCGGCTCAAAAATATACAGCCAAATAATGACGCTACTCTTCCTTGCTCTCTGGCACGGTTTTCACTCCGGTTACTATCACTCTTTCTTCATGGAATTTATTATAATGTACTTCGAACGAGATGTAAGTATGCGTTTGTGACTCGTAAACAGAGAAACTCGACTAATTGCTAGTTTCAAACTAATTTCCGGCTCTCCTTTTTCTAGATTGGACCAGCGCTACAGAACAGCGAGAAAGTGCAAACGTTATTAAAAACACGATGGGAAGCGCGTCTACTCGCTTGGATCTTTCTGAAGCTTTACAGCTTTGTTTTCATGGGATACGCCCTCATATCGTTCGTATTCCTCTCGTATCCACGATATAATCAAGTTTACGGCAGTGTATATTATTGCGGACATGTGCTCTTCCTATTCTACCTGTTCCTTGCACCGTACATTAAACGGATGATTGGCCAGAAACACAACCGTCAGCGATCGCACCAAGAATAAGGTGATACAATCTCTTTTACTGTAATATTATCGGTACGTTGCCCTCGTATTTGTTTGCTGCAAATCGATATCTAAGAAGACGTACAGCTGTGATGTGACGCAACGGATGACGATTTTTGTGTAGTTACACTATCACTAGTCTTCAGCGTTTTAAAGAGATTGTGATAGCGCGTATCCCAGTGAAGATAAAAGACAAAGAAAAATATTATCATCATTGCTGCGTTTCATGGTATAATTGAATATTGTTTAAAATATAATCAATTTCTACCTTTTAAGCATCTTATAAAGACGAAATCTTAATGAAAAGTTTCTTTGCAAAATTCGTTGTTTAAACGAAATGGTGAAGGATATTGCAATATCCTGCTTAGAAGGATAATACTATTAGAAATATTTGATTTATAAATTAATGTATTATTTAGAAAAAAAATTTCATTAATTTTGGATGCCTATATTTCGAATTTTCCACGATTTTAATCTTACAATTTACAGATTCGAGAAATTCTAATAATTTTAGATATTTTAGTATTTTCGTGTAACACAATATTTTTGTATCTTTATATATGTTTTCTAAGTGTAGCATATTTAAATGATTGAAGTGCTATTTATCTTTCATTAATCAGCACTTTTCAAAGTCTTGCAATTTAAAGCGCAAATGTTTAAACACTTAGACTTTTATAGTGATAAGAACGAGCGATGTATAAGTGCAGCAATTGCTGAAATTAAGCAAGTGCCACAATTCCACAGAGGTCATGCGTTAGTAGTCTAATCATTGCAGTCTAGGTATTGCAATAAGAATGAATTCATCGAAATAAGTCCATTCGGAAAAGTATGTTCAGGAATATGTGGCAAATAGGAGAATAACACCGTGATTGCAAGTGCGAGATGAGGCAAAACGATCAGGGATACGCATACCATACGCGATTGAAATTGAAGCATCTATTTTACCGTAGTGTTGCATCTTCTCAGCCTCAGATACAGTTAACCGCGTTTTACCATGGATGTAAATACGAGAGTGACAAATTACCGTTAACTCTAGTCGGGTATTTATCTTCTACCGCGTATACGCACGCTCTATTAATATCGATATATAGCATAAATTGTTCGGAAAAAGCGATTTTCGACCTTACCTTATACATTCGCAATTATTTTCGTAGATGAAAGTAACAACGATCTACCTATTCACGTTACCAAGCGGTAAGCCACTCTTATTGCGCACACAGCTCTTATCGAAATTGAATGAATAGTCAGATACCAGTACGATATAAGTGAAGTGTTCAGATATTGATATATCTTGCGATCTCTCGGCATTCTATCGTTCGCACTTGCGAGCGATCAAATTAGATAAACAATTTATATTTCGCCTAATGACCTTAATTTATCGATCGAAGGTACGGCTAGTCCGGCACCTTCGTGACATAGTCACGTGCGGGTTTGTAAAGTTTTAGATACTTGAATAAATAGCGTACAGGAATGTATAGGAGTCAGGAATTATATTGTATACAATACTACTGTTGTACACATATTGATTCGCCGATAGCGTTTGTTAGGATTGAAGCTGTAGAGCGATTTAAACCGATTTTTCTTAACGCGATACCTTTATCTAGTTGATAAACGCGAGCGCACGAATTATGACAGTTTTTAAGAATCGCTGATCATTCGTCTTGTACTTAATTAATGCTAACGCAAAATATTTTAAATAAGTGCGCTCTATCGCATACCTGCAAAAATCTTACTTTGGCATCTCACGTTCCGAAACGTCTTCGAATCGTTATCGTTGTAGCAACTGCAAGAACTGTAAGCGACAGATAGTGACGCGCGAGCAATAGGCACTTTTTCGAGAGTTTTCAAACTTGCTAGATGATTATTCGAAGTAAAAAGATAAGGTAGTTAGAGTAGCGGGGGGGGGGGTGCGATTTAGATCACAAGTTTGACTCCATACCGTATCACTAGCGTGAAGCTCGACGCGGATTGCAAGACTGCGAAGCGAAAATTAGTGGAGAGTGAAAGGCGACGAGGTGATCAATAATACTGGAAGTGTGTTGTTTGATATAAAAAAAAATGTATATTTACGATTATTTTCTTAAAAAGATACAAAAAGAAACATCGATGTCTCGATATAAAGCGATTTGTTTTTATATTATTCATTTAAGAGAGCCGACTCCGCGTGTACTCGGTCAGTCGTTCGAGAACACTTCGACATCACGAGTAGGCTTAGCAGCACGAAGCGTCCGCCTCTTAAGCACCTTTTAACACCATGCGGCCTATCTTACGAGATATTGGCAATATATACATCCCTCCTACGATTATGAAAACTCGCTGGATTCGCGCTCGCGACACGTCATTGCGAAATGATCGGGAAGTAGTTCTCGTAGAGAAAAAAAAAAAAAAAAGAAACTATCTCTAAGATGCCGAGTTTCGGATACGGTCGAATCGACGATCTAATACGGCCCACTGGGACCCGGATGTGGTGCTCCGTAACTGTCGATGGGCTGTCCCGGCTGTTGCCCTGGTGGGCCGTATTCGCCGCTTTGCGTCTCCTTCTGTAATGCATAAAAATAAACACGTAAGGGATAAGCTGAACGATGAAATACGCATATATATATATACATACATATGAATTTTATACTGTAGTCCGTCGCATGTTATCGCGAGCGGCCGTGGCCTTTTCTGTGATTGCAATTCGTAGAATTCACTAGCTTAATCTTGTATTCGCATTATTGAAATCTTGCCGATACACATATCTAGCGTAGCTGGCAGACGAGCGACTCGAAGTGACTTTTTAGGGTTAGAGATATTTTCAGTAGTTCGATTGATGCTGTAGAAGAACGTTCCTCGGCCGGCAAGCGAATGAGTTTCGATCCGATTATTTATAGCTCTCTAAGCGGAATGCAGCGTGTATAACGAAATATTTTTTGTAACAAAGAGTTATAGAGCGATTAGTGTGTACAATACAAGTTAATGGCTACCAATCGAGACTCTGTTGTGAAAATTTCAACGAGCTTGCTCTCGCACCGAACATTGAGAACAATTCCTTGAGAAACTTTCCAGTAGTTATTTAAATCACCGATATGGCAATCACCTTGGCAACTTTTTTTTTCATAGCCGAATCATGAACAGGTGATCGATTAATAATGAGGTCGCATGCCTGCCTGAAATATATGACGTGTGGATATCATTCACATATCCATTTTACATTCACGCGCATATATTAACGCGAGAAAAAAAAGACGCGTCGTCTCGTTCACTTTACCATTAAAATGAGCCATTTATATTCTGCATACGATGCGTCGCACTTTCCTTTTTCGTCATTAAAATGTTCTCCGTTCAACCGAAATTCCCACCTCGATAGATTGCTTTAAAAGCGATCGTTTGTCACGCGAAACATGCTCGCCAACATTGCGCCTTTTAGAGATTGCACAATGCATTACATTTAGATTTAGACGATAAAACGTGTGTCATCTCTGTCGAGGCTAGGCATATTATTATACCAAAATCACTGAATCGTAAGGTAGAAGAAGACAAGAAACAAAGAGAGCGTCACCTGAGTCTTGTAGCGGATGAAGTAGACTTCGGGCTTGCTGGGCTGCGTGGGCGCTTGCGTCGGGAGTACGACATCGGGCGCTTCCTCCGGCTTCTTCACCAGCACGTAGATGAGCGTCTTCTCCTCGTCCGGTTGCGGTAGCGGCGGCAATTGCGGTGCGGTCGGCGTGGGCGGTGTCGGCGCTTTGATGAACACGATCTTGTAGTGCTTCTGCGGCGGCTGCGGCTGCGGTATGTGCTTGGGCGGCCTGTACTCCGGCGCTTCCGGCGGCGGCACGTGGACGTACACGTGCTTGTGGATCACCGGATTCTGCTGCGGCGGTCCATAACTGGCCGCGGGCGGTCCATAGCTGCCCCCGCCGCCCCCGCCGCCGGAGGGCGGAAAGTACGAGCTCACCGGCGGCTCCGGCGCCGGTTTCGCGAGCACCAGCGCGACCGACGAACAGGCGATCACGAAAATCGTGCTCTGTTGGGAGAAGAAAGCCGGCGATAATCGCATGTGATAAGAATAATTTTTTCAACCGATGATAATGAAAGTGCGATTTATTTTTAATTCATTATTGGCGCGAGTACTTTGTTCTTTGATTACGCTCGCGATAACGCGCGCGCAAAGATAAATCACCTCATTACCGCTCGTGTTGACTTAATGTGAACGGATGAAATGCGCAAAACGATATTGCTCAACGTATCAGTCAGCGAATTTGTAATGGACATTTTGCCATTTACGCTTCTCGCGCGTGTGATTCATCGCTATCCATCCGAAATCGGCGATTCAGCGATCGAGGCGTTAATTAAGCGATTAAAATGACTCGTTTGAATACAAATTCCGACGATGACTCGGTACTCGCGCTCGATTTCTGTGTATTTATCTTCGACGGAGGCGATACGTAACGGTGTTTTCACAAGTGCCGCTCGCGCGTCAAACCGCTTGTTAGAGACTTTCAATAAATCGCGCGCTTCTCCCGGCTGTCAATCAATTGGTCCTTAAAACCTCGTAATCGACTATACCGATCTTTTCACCGCGCGACAAGAGAGTCCATTAATTTAGCATGCCGTTTTTCAATTCTCGCGCGACGGGCACGTTCCATTAGCGTGCGCGGAAGAGACGATATCGTCAACGTGCGTAAGGGATAACTTACTTCGCTCGAGCGTGACTTCCTACTCACTTAACGACCCGCGATCGTTTAATCATGCTTTAATGCCGCATCGCAAAACTCCAGAAAGCCAGTGCCAGCTTTCGCTATTTTCCTTCGCGGTGTAATTATCAAGACCGTGTCGGAGTGAATAGCGGGAGGGTAGACGGCGGCGGGATCCCTTTTACTTTTGCTCGCGATAGCGCGCGCGCGCGCGAGCGAACGCGAATTCAATTCGCGAGATTCACATGCACTCGATGCACTCGGGAGCTCGAGGGACTTTTCCTCTCTTCTCTCGCCGGGAAAACACGGGGTCGCACTTTCCATCGCTTAAAAAAAAAAAAAAAAAAAAAAAAAGCAGACGCGGCCACTTGGAACCGATGATGTAAACGCGCGGATTCGATGCGGAGCAGATCTCCGCGCGCGTTACCCAAGGGACGGCTCGAGTAGAAAGCGGGCGTTTTTTGTTTCGAACTTTTTTTTAAAAATTCCTCGGGCGAATTGTCAGCGTGCGCGTTTCGTCGGCGAGAGCGCGAACGGCCCGAAAAATGTGGCGGGCACAAAGTGATCGGAGTGGTTTCGTAAGGACCAGAACCGAAAGTTAGTCTCATTAAAGCGCACCTGGTCACTCGATCACTCGTTACTCGGTAAGAGTATTGCGACAATCGAGGCTCAAATTTAGCAACCGGTCTTGAATATCCCGAGAGAGACGCGTTCGCTCTCGAAGTTTCTGCGATCGCCCTCGATTAATAACGCGATGAAAGTTTCGTTCGATTTCGGAAAATTGCAATCGAATATCACAAGTGTATCGATGGAAGCAAAACGCTCCTCGCACACGCGCGACGAGTATAAATGATAGCGCGATGGTTTCGTATTTTATTTGCGCTGTAAACGAGCCACTCGAGCGAATAATTTGATCGAAGTCACCGATGCGGTCACTTGCATTCAACTCGCGAAAGACACGAAGTGGCGCACTAATAAATGAATAAAAAGAAAAAGAGACAAGAAAAAAGGGAAGGATAACCGCGTATCGCCTTTCGGATAGCGCGAGTCCTTTTCGAGTTTGCCGAGCGATTAATTAAAGAGATCTGGCCTCGCGTTACTTACTGCGGCGGTCCGCATTTCTCCCGCGTGCGTCGGATACAGAGTACTCCCGAAATGTAAGTCACGTAGAAAAAGAGGAACGTCTGAGCGGGCGTTTCACTTGCGAGCTTTCACGCGTGTGGCGTGCGGTCGAGCCTCTTCCGAACTTTTATAGAGGCCACCGAGGGGATACCTCTACGGAAAAGGAAGGCACAGGAAGGTGGACGCCGTCGTATCGTTACGCGGCGCCTCTTCATGGGGGTTTCTTCTCTTCGCTGTCATCATCGTCCGCGCCGCCTCCTTCGGCGCGCTCGGCCGGCCCCGCGTTTGCGACCCGCGCGGACCAAAGGTGCGACACGGCTAGAAAAGGAAAGTGCTCCGAAACGAAGATTCATCGCCTTGCGGAACAATTTAGCCGTTTAGCCCGATGACACTGCGTGACGTCGGTGCGTGGCCCGCCGAGAATTTTCTCCCGTCGGAATCAAAAGCGATTTTCCTCGATTACGTTTAGCATTCCAATCGGCGATTCGTCCGCGAAATACAGGTCACAGGATTTAGATCGGCCAAAATTCAGAAGCGGAGTAATTAATGAAACGTCAAATATATTTTTTTTGTTCGTTTTTTTGCGCAATTAATCGTATCAAGTGCTAAAAGTATGTTATGGATATCTTGTACTTGTCGCTGAATTTTTGTCATTTGCATTTTACCGAAAGACTGAGGTATTTAGAGATCAGCGAGAATAGGAAACCGCTAGAATTTGCAAATAATAAAAATCGTATCATCCCGTGATACTGGAATAATTTTCACTTTCTTCGCACCAACACGCTTACCGCATAGCTGCGCATTACGTAAAAGGTGTGAAAAAGATATTTCTGGACGGTGCCACATCTCGATAATAAAAATCTATATTTTACTACTTTATTCGAACGTGTCTCTCCCCCAATCGATTTAAATGTCTGATTAACTTCGCGGTGTCGAATAAACCGCCGTGGAGATGTGAGTTATTCGTCGCGCTATCGTAATCCGTGGAATGTCGCGAAACCGCTCTTGACATAACTACCTACACTCGATCGATGAGTACTAATGAATTATTCATTATTTACCACGAGGACGCGCCAAAGTAGTAAAACGTGTAGCGCGCCGAGGAACAGGAACCAGGATAAAGTGAAGCGGCTACTGTAAACCGATCTGGCGTTCATTATCTCCGATCGGATACCATTACCATTGCCGGATGAGATCGTTACCCAATGTTACTTTCTTCCTACTTTGTTGCCGCGCGATTATCCGCCGTTTTAGATGCGAGAGAGCAGTCGAGTACGGCGAACTCGAATTCTCGAGTCGCCTGGCGGTAGGCAGGTAGTTGTCGCAGTTACGCGATTGCATGTTCGAAGGATATGACCGGCATTCGTAACGCATCGCGTTGTACATTGGCTCCGCACGTGAATAATACGCTCCGCTCGGAAGAGTTTTGATATGCGCCGCGCGGCGCGCCGCAGCATTTCACTCTGATTTCATCCTCGGGCGCTTGACCGGCGAGTTATTTATTGGACGTCCGTGCCTGCTCGCATGATCGTGCGCGCCAGGCGAGCGGAAGCTACGGAGACACGATTCGCCGTCGAAGGCGATCATGCGTGTCTTATCTGGGTCAGTGGTCCTCGAGCTGAAGGACATTGCTCTCTAAGGAAAAGGAAAGGGAAAAAAAAAAAAAAAGAGGAGAGACGAACTAGAGATGCGTTTTGCGCAAAAGGATATTAAAATCCTCCCGTTCCTTTTCTTTTCACTATTGTATGGAAAGACAGGTAATGCCACGCTGGAAGCTACGCTGAGAGATTTGATTTAGTGCGAAAAGAAGGCAGTTCGCGCCTCGGTGAGTCGGAATTCATTTTCCTCTCGGCCGCTATCGTCGCGATCGCGTTACAAGCGAGCTGCAACGGAGCAGAAGGAGAGGAAGAATCTGTGACGGTATCAGGGCGAAGGTATCAGAGCGAGTCGGGTGTATGAATTCGTTTGTTGTACGGGTGCGCGCGCTCGCTGGACGCGCGAGTGAACGTACCCGTGCCGTGTAATATTACATATACGCGTGTGTGTATGACGCAGCTCTTAGCGCACCTGTATCATTTATTATTACATATAAAAGCGGGTGCATTTAGTCCGCGGACAAAACGGCGGCGATTGCGCCACTCCGAGATTGCCCCATTCGCGACAATTGACAGTTATTTTCTTCTGTTATTGAAAAAAAAAAAAAAAAAAAAAAATTGCAATGAAGGCTTAATAAACAATTAACCGACGATATAATCGGCCTATCAGCGTTCAATAAATCCTAAGCCACTCTTGCGCGATAAGATGTTTCGCCAAGCGATTACTTAATACTTGTACTTCGCGGAAGCCGCTGGAAAATTGATCGCTGTCTTACGAAGCGCGCGCGGTGGCACAGCGGGGGCAACACGTCAAACGCAAATACCGACGGCGATCCTAATTAATAATATATTGTATATACACTTTTCGCAGCTGAAAGTTACGCGGCTTAATAGTCGCCGTTGGAGACGAGAATTTCACCCGGCGCGACGCGCCGAGAGTTAGGAGAGATCGTCGCCGAGTTCTTAATTTCTGATTCCCTCCCGTCGTATGGGGTTAGATTCCAAGTCCGCCTTCGATGACTCTCACCCGCTGTCGCGTCTTCGGATATAATAGGATCGGCGAGACCTACATTTGCAGGCCATTTTCACTTAAGCTGCTCATCGCAATCACATCGAGTCGTGACGGGCCGTTTTGTTTCTCTCGCATTATACAATGAAATAAATTAGTTTTTCCATTATAAATCGACAATGTAAATTAATGGAATACATTCACTCCTTAATTATTCCTTATTGACGGTTGAACGTATGCAATCTATCTCCTACCTTTTTTTTTTCCCAGCGAAAATGGATCTCTCGTAACAATGGATCAAGGTTTGTCTATTAATTTGCGAGACGTAATCGCCGATCTTTGGCAATTTTAAATCTACCTCTCTGTCGGACACGAGTTACTCGCGCGCGTTACGTCACATTATTCATATGATTATCCGCCTGTGTGATGTCATAATCCAGGACATCGCGCTGGCAGTGAAGGGCCGGGTGCTTAAAAACGCGCGCAGAGCTGCCGGCCTCGATGGACGATCTCGCCCGTTACACCGTAGCGCAATTTCAAAAGAATAGTCTCGTCTAAAAGTGTAAAAATGGCAAAGGAGGAGGATTTCGCCTTCGTGTGAAAACGGCGCTCATATAATCTTCGGGGGATGTCGAAATCGCGTTGTGTCGCATTATACAAACACTCCGTTCTCGCTGCCCACCCTTAGACTCCAATGACGGTCGATAGAGGATTCAAAAAATTCTCAAACTCTCTCGGAGACGCTTCTAATTCTTTCGAAATCACCCGGTGCGCTGCGGAGAATCCCCAAACTTTCAACGGCTCTCTCAAGGCTGACGGGGCTATCGAGTATCTATTTATTAATGTTTCGGCACGGACGGATTGCGGATTCAGAGCTCTCGCGCGCGGGAGATCCGTATGCGCGTATGATAATGTAATGGCGACGGGGAGAAAGACATTCTCACCCGAGGAATTCGGGCGCGCCCTTGGCCGATATCGGCACGCATCGATTTCAAAATCTGCGTGAAAAATCGCGCCGGTACCGGGTCCTGGATGCCCGGCGATCGGCCACGGTTCGCTACGGCCGCCCACTTGGACGGCGATGGGTGAAAGTCAAACTAATTACGGTACGAGTACGCTGCTGCTGTATTGCAAAACCCAGCGCGCGCACCGCGGCACGATGCGATTCACACTGCGAACGCGAATGCCGACCGCTAAACCGGAACACATATAACGCGCTCGCGGTGTGCAGCCACCTTCTTTCGCCTAATCTCACCGCGATCTCGAATGCGATTAATCTCGTTTTTCTACGTTACATCGCCGCCGCGTAGCTTACGTGTGTTCTTACGGATTATATGCCTCTTGCGGTATGCGAATACCGCTAATCTCCGGGAGGTAATAGATACGCAGAACTCTATCGAGCTGGATGCGCGAGGCGTAGCTCGAACAATTTTCGACGACGCGTTGGAAATTTGCACGTCGTTATAAGTATATCGAATATCTCTGATCATAAAGCGGGACACCTGTTCGGCAATGCTCCTCCACCGTGCCCGATTTACCGGGACAAATTTCACCGTACGAATTTCACCACACGCGTGTAACATCGTTAAAACTTGCGAAAGCATCAGGAAACTCAAACGGCACACCGTGATCAAAACCACTTTACCCGTTTAATATAAGGATAATCGGCAACACATCAGATTTTATCGTGACACAATTATATTTCGCTTCATTTTACATAAGAAAGAATAAGTGGTGTCAAATTTCAACAATCTCCGCTGATTTCTACAGAATAGAAATCTTCGACTTGGTCGCGCTCGACTTTGTTTCGTAAATGAAAAAAATGGAAAAGTCATCACTTACATCCACGAGTGGCGCAGCTGTCAATTGTGTAAAATAAATTTCTAATAATACATAACAATCGATTAAATTAATTTCTAACAATGTACAACAATCTATGCGTATATACACACATTTATATATATATATTTTTTTCTATACTTCTACATGGTTATAACTCTACTTGTCATATTCTTGTTTGTTATTTTTGTCTTGTTTTTTATCTTGTCTTATTTTTTATTTTTATCTTGTTGCTTAGTCTCGTCGTGTCTTTTTTTTATTTTTGTTGAAATCTTGGCTCTACTTGGTCTTCGTCTTGTTCAAAAAGGGTCTCTAGAAGAGTGAGCTTTAGATCTAGTATCTCTAGAAAATACTCTAGGCCGTACTTAAATAGAAAGACATTTTTTTTCATGAATTTATCTATAAAGGAGATAGTGTTATAAAATACCGTGACTATCGATTTATCGCGCCTGAAAGTACTTGATGTATAGTTATTGACTAAGGACGTCAAATTGCCATAATTTGAACTTAATAGATTTCTTACTAATTTAATTTGAGTTTTTATGTAATCTTCCCATGAAAATCCGATCTTGCTAGGGTCTTGCAAATCCAACGAAGAATGCATGTTTACCACGTCATCTTCCGTTTTCCTCTTGATTATCTTCGACGAATATTTGTTCAAAAGCGTGTTTAAAGCGTGTTTGTCGATTTTAGAAGACTGGGTGTTAATATGGTCGAGGGTAGTTATAATTTTGTGCCATTGACGAATGAAGTCATCCCTCGAGAGTGATGCATTTTTTGGGTGAATTCCACCATAGTTGTCATCGAAAGTTAAAATACAAGATTCATCCCAGTCATTCGTCTTCCGTTTAGATGACCTGTACTGCCAATGTATCTTAAATGCATTTATGTTTCTTGCACCTGCGTAAAATGAACAAGTTTTTGAAATAATATTTTGTGTTATTGATTGTATTCTCTTTGAAAAATTTCTCTCTTACCTGTGTGCTCGTTGATCTGTACAGCTGATAGTATAAGTTTCATCCAGATTCCCTTCCGAACTTCAATATTCCATGCTTTGTCCTTTAAAATATACGTCAAGAACGGGGACAAATTTAATTTATGATAGAATGTAATAGCCAGCTTGCTATCTTGCTCTGGTTTGCGAATCCACTCATCGTCGAATGTGTCAAATGTGTTCCACAACAAACTCGTTAATAAGTTGAAAGTTCTCAATACTTGAGTATCTGTTTTTTTTTGACACAGCTCTAATGTTCCAGGTATTTGTTTGATTTGAAACGCCTCTTGTAAGGTAACATAGCTTAATACTAATAAATACACAACCTAAAAGAATAACAGAGTTGTCATTGATATTTTATAAGATTACTTTTTTCTTGTGTCTTTCAATATTGTCAAATAATTCGAAAACGACCGATCAGAGTCAAAATACGGTCGCCAGAGCACATATATCTCTGTATAATCGTTTCCGCTGAAAAATAATGTCTCGATTAATGTCGAAGCGTTTAAAAAAAAAATATATATCAGCTTTAAATTATATAGAAATATATACGCTGATAATCATATTTTGGCAATTTCCGTTTTCGAATTCTTCGATTTTTAACCCGAAAGCCTGCCCTACATTGGTTTTTCAATGTTCTCGACATTTCACTTTCAGATCGGCTCGAGTACTTGAAAATTAATGACACATCAGAACGTCGCGCAATAACGATCGTTACCGATCTCGCGACGGGAATTGAGACGGCCGTGCTCTGAAGATGACCATCTTCGTCCACACGCGAGCGTGTACGCGCGTGCAGATTCTAAGACTCATTCCATTCCATTCTTTCGACACCACGAAAGCGAAAGCAGGCCGGAACCGACGCGGTTCACCGGTCTGTGATGGACCACGCGTGCGTGTCTTGAAGAGCAAGCTTCGTATCATATATACATACGAGAAGTACGCGATCGCGTAAAATAACGTCTAAATCGTAACTGCGACCGGCGTATTGATGAACGGACGGTAATTTAATATGCTTCCTCGAGCGTGCCGCGTGCGTGGTATTGGATTATTTAGCCCGCGGCTCACATACGTTACATATGTTCATTCACGAAACTTCAATTGCAAAACGGCGAGTCTTGACAATGAGACCGCCTTATATAACAAAGATACCTTTCTCTGATTGCTTTGTAACTACCGGCGAAATTACATGAATGGATCTTCCCTGAAAATTGCGCGGAAGGTCATTATTCGCGTCGCGAGTATCTCCGGTTTTTTTTTTTTAACATTAAGGAGAAAGAAGAAGAAATAGCTCGACGATTAAAGTCCCGAGTTTAAACTTCTCCGCTTTACGCTTGGCTGGGATTAACTGAAGAAGCGAGATTTCGGCATTTATTCACGTTGTACGCGGATATAGCTGTGTTCCTTTTCAATTACGAATGCGTAATTACTTTGCTATGCAAAGGAAATTTTCAAAAGCAATAACAGCACTTCCGCGTGTGGAACTCGCCGTTACACTCGTAAGACCTCGGAACTGTAACAAAGTACGTACGATTACTCGCGAGCGCTACCAGCAATTATGACTCATTATGCCCTCCGGTCCGGTGGAATCTAATTACGCCTACGTGATTAGCGTAGAAGTGAGTGCTCGAGGAGAAAATAACGTTGGCGGGTCATGTGCGAAGCCGTTTGAAAAATGTACATTGCATATCTGCGCCTGTATTCTGCCGCGGTGCCACTCGTGTGGAGCGATTAATTGAAATTAACTTTCACAATTCGCTAACTACAGTCTGTTACAATTAGAAAAACGCGTTAGCACCTTGCAATATCACAAAACCGTGAATTTGATTTTAACGGATTAAAGAAAAATGAAAAAGCGCGACTATTACATACCTGTGTGTGTCTTGCAAGCATGTTTAACATGGAATGAACGTTTTGTTAGATATTCGACGATTGCTAATCGATCACACGTATTGTTAGAGGTCGTCTTCGTCAAGCCAGATATGTTTTCTTTTCCGAGATATGTACATTTGGAAGTAAATAGAGGCAGAAGAGCGTTGTCCTGAGTATTATTATTTTTGCCCGTGGAATATTTTTTTCTTACTTCCTCAGAATTTCAAGCGCGTTTTCGAGCTATCGCGAAATGCCTTCTGCAAATTTATGAACGTTACTTTCACTTTGAATACTTTATTGCGAGCAATAATAAATAAAATCTACAGAATGTCTGATGAGATATTATCAAGCGTTGAGCAAATTTTCGTGACTGTTAGAGGGGCCCGGGGACAATTAAGAGCAGTGACGTTACCGATCATTCGACCACTGATATAAAAATGTTTAAATACTTTGATAATTTTCTTCTAATTGCTTCTAATAAAATATTAGAACACGTTGTTTACTGTATCGACAAGTACGCGCAAATTTATTTTTCAGCGCATGTCATATAAAAGGGTAACGATGCAAAATGGCGGCGTACTTGGCAGTTGTCTGTTGTACAAAATAGGTTAACGGGTGGTGCCTATATGCGACCGATAATTCTATGAGATTCAGCGAGAAACTAATAGTGTTGAAAGGTATTATGATCGGCTTGAGATAAGATTCGTGTACACGGCGCGTTTTAATCTCCCGTACATCGAGCGCATCCGGTAGATAATGGCCGAAAATGTCATCACAAGTGACGACGAGCTCCTGAAAGATATTAAGAAGCTTCTCTGGGGTTCGACCGTCAAGGAGGACGTTTTTAAGCGATGGGCGCAAGGTAATGGAGTCATCATCTATAGTAATTGCAGTTTTGTAGATAAAAGTCATGTAAAGCTGTACTTCGTAATTATTGTCGCGCCGGTGCGATGACCGATCAGCAATGACAATCGTGATTATTTTCATTAACGACGGCTTAAAAATTTATCTTTTGTGAATGCATGAAGGTTTTTGTTTAACAACGCTGTGGAATCGAATGACTTAAGGCGGTTTAATGTCGAGTTTGGAAGAAATGCATGTGCCTTACATAACATACAACAAATATAAAAAGTTGTGTTATAGAATTGTGGGAGATGATAACGAAAGATTATAAACTTATTATTCACATTTTTTAATAGTGCTGTTATATAATTATGTTGTTTTAGGCTTTTACTTCAGTATAGACGAACCTACTGCACTTGTACAGAGAGAAGGAGGGCCTTGTGCGGTGATAGCTCCAGTTCAAGCATTTATTTTGAAACAGTTATTATTAGAGAGCGATGTCATAACTTGGAAGGCTATCAAGGCTGAAAAATGTGATCAATTACTTGTAAAAGCTATGACTGAAATTATTAATCAAGCCGCCGATGTTCAGGATCCTAAGTATTCAGTAGTGCATGCCAATGATTCCAATGGCTTTGCTTCTAGTAAAGAAGGCTCCAAGTCAACAGAGCCCGCGATAAATTCAGCGCAAGATACCAGCGAAAGTAGTCGAGTTAGTGAAACACAAGTTACAAAACAATCATCATTAGAATCGGATGTTTTTCATTCTCAATTGAGGTATGTTCATGCAAAAATATATACCTTTGGTGAAACTGATGGACAAACTAGATTTAATTTTTCAATATTTTATCATTAATTACTTATTATTTCAGGATATTTACTACAAGTAGCATCGACGATGTGGAAGATTTCTTTACAGAACGAATTGGAATGTTAAAAGATCAGTACGGGATATTGTTGCTACTTTATACAGTTATGTGTACAAAAGGAGTTTCAGAGG
This sequence comes from Linepithema humile, assembly GCF_040581485.1. Lineage (NCBI taxonomy): Eukaryota > Metazoa > Arthropoda > Insecta > Hymenoptera > Formicidae > Linepithema > Linepithema humile. Next base: position 3,950,135 of record NC_090130.1, on the reverse strand, counting down.
TACGTTTCGAAATGTCAGACCCTGCAGAACCCATGATCGATTCTACCTACGGATACGGGAGTCAAAGTTTAATAAATTTAATGCTTACTGGGCGAGCAGTTGGTCATGTCTGGGATCATGATCAAGATGTTGGTGGATTAAGTAAGACAACTATTGTTTTTCTTCAAATTTGACATTATTTTAATGTATATATATCTTAAAATGTATGCAATAAATTACTTTTTAACGCATCAATTTATATATTTTGCAGAATTAAGTGGTATAAACAAACAAAACACAGTAGGATTTCTAGCTTTGCTAGAGTATTTACGATATTGCGAAGTGGGAGTATTTTTAAAGTCACCGTCACATCCAATTTGGGTGTTGGGATCGGAAACGCATTTAACCGTACTCTTCTCTACGGAAAAAAAATTAGTGAGTCCAGAGACGCCGGCGGAACAAGCACAAAGAATTTTCAAACGCTTCGATCCGGATGGAAATAACTTTATCTCGGCAAATTTACTGCAGGATGTGCTGGCAGAATTAGGACTAGTAGCTGATGCAGAATAGTACGTGTCCATTTTCTTTTATTCATATATCATACATTCGACGCTGCATTAGGCGCATGAAATTATTTGCAATAAAACAAACCATTCAATCTATTTAATTGTGAAAATATTCTTAGTTTTATGTAAAAAAAAAAAATAATGTTTTTGTAGTGTCGATATCATGAGGAAAAAACTGGACGGTGAAAATTTAGGAATAATACTTCTCGCATCGTTTATGGATGAGTTCTTTCCCGAGGAACCATGCATGTGCCCAGACACATTTGTCTTATATCACTACAACGGCTTGCAACGTAGCAATCCAGAAAATAGAGTAAAATATCACAAGGGACAAGCAGTATTGCTTGAATGCACTGTGAAGTGTATCATGGATAGCAATCCCATGCTGACAGTTTTGCAAACAAAATGGCCAAGGATTGAGATCCAGTGGGACATAGGACGAAATCCTAGTTTAAATTAGAATTTATAAACTGTAATATATATGCAATGAGGCCGACACGTAGAGTGACCTGACCGAGCGCTTCTATAGAATATCAGCGAGAGGATTAGCACTTTAAGACCGTAGTCTAGTCAGATCGGCCATCTGGTTTGCATCGGTGAATCCTACGAAGGTATTGATTTCCGTCAATAAGAAATACTGATTATTTCAACGCGGAAATATTTAGTATTTATAACGCGCATAGAGTCAGTATAACAATCAAGAATATTACATTTTGTGTCAAAAGTATATTGCACTACGCTATGTCCACAAGATTAAAGCGGTTTATTTTTATGGGCATATTTTTAATGACTATGTTGTCAGAAGTATAATGTAGTAACTTTGCAAGTGAATATCGTAACAAAATTTTCAGCACAATAGAATTTGACGATATGTCGATGGTCGAATACACAAGGTTCTCAAAAGCATTCTGCTTATTCACGCAATTTATTTCGTAACACAATCTCTCGTTGTCTTGTGACTAAACTTACGAATTCCGTTGGAGTTTGAGTAAAATTCATTTTGTTATATATTGTACGGTAGATATAAAATGTTACTAAAATATAAGACACCATTACATATTTTCAAACTTACGCGCATGTATTTTATTATTTTATAACTCTTGTCATGAAAATGACTTGTGTAGATCAAAGATACAGTAATGTTTAAAAAAAAAATCGTTTATCTAATAAAATAAAATTTTTAATATTTTTCCCTTCAAAATTAGAGGTATATTAAATAATCGATGGATTGACTAACAACCGACGTGCAAAATGAAGTATTTATTTTATTATTTTTTAATTATACAAACGTTACTTTATTCATTTATTAGGTCTGAAATAATATTTTCGATGCATGTATTTTATAATTATAAAATATGCAAAATTGAATAATATGGTTGCAAATCTAATCGAAAGATCGAAAAGTTTAATATGAATATTATATAAACATTTCTTCTAAGATATACGCTGTTATTATTCGCACTTTTTGCGTTGGCTCATTTTCCTTCCTATTTGATTTCCTAAGAGTTTTCTCGATTTTATTTTGATTTTACATGTTAAACTATTTATCTATTACTATTAATTTTTTTGAATATATAAAATTTACTATTTTATGTACACAAATCAAATATGATCTATATTGAACTTTATATTTGCAACAAATAGATACAAAATAGTACACTTGTTTTACTAAGACGTTTATTCACTTAAACACTTGTTTTACTAAGACGTTTATTCACTTAATTTACTTATAAAAAGATTATTTACTATACAATATGTATACATTTCAATCACTTGCATCATCTGCTTGATTATCGTCTCCGCCGCTTCCGGCAGAACTTTCAGAGTTGGATTCTTCATCTGAATCTTTAAGTACTTTTCCTTTAGTGTTCTTTTTAGGTCTATGCGTTTCAATGTCCGATCCTTCCTCGTCTGAAGAATAAATGTTCGAAGCTGCAACACAGTATTTTTCGAATATTACATTCTTTTCTCATGGACGTGATAAATTAATTTTATGTAAACTATAAAACCAACAAAAACTTTCTAGTTATATATATATTTCAATATAGTAAATCGAATATATTATTATCTAACCTTTAGAAGGAATCGCTGCGCCTTTTTTATATTTATTTTTTATTGCTGCCAACGAAATTGCACCCTCGTCATCAGAGCCATCATCGTGATAAGCATCACCGCTGTATGCTCCCATGGCACGGCTGGTGTTCCTGGTGCCGCCAGTACTCTTCTTCGTTTTATTTTGTACTCGCATAGCCATACGTAGCTTTTCTTCTTCTTTCTAGAAAAAAAAGTAAAAAGATAATGATATACATCTGTTAATATAAGTATAGAAATGAATTTAACATTATATATATAAACGCAATAGTTACAATACCTTTATCATCTCGTATCTGTTTTGATCCGGATTCATTCCCACTTGAGAAAGAACTTTAATGCCAGAAGTCTTTTGCGATCTGTCGGCCAGAGACATAGTCATCTTTCTGTGCGTAAACGATTCGGTGGAGTGCGGTCGGAAAGTTAATTTCGTTCTGAACACTGCTTGGCCTTGCAGACCGGTGCCTTGGCGAATGTAGAGGTGATTGTGATCGCCCTGTAAAGGCTGTTTGTACACGTCGAAAATTTCCGAACCCAAATGCAACGACATGCTACCGTCCGACCACTTGACGAATCTCGCGTTACTCTCTTTCGCCACTTTGCCCTCGTTGTTAAACGTTTCTTTCCACCTCAGTGTATTTTCAACCTTGAGCTTCAGTCGCGCTCGACCTTCTTCATCCAGAGTTTCTTCCTCATCAATTTCATCCTCGTAGGTCTCATGATCGAACGGTCTCGTTTCAACGGACAAAAAATTCGGCAACTTCACGAAATGAATTTCGCGTCCGAGATCGGTCGTAATTTTTGGAATTTCCACGTCAATTCTAGTTTCTGGTGGTGGCTCTGGTTCTTCTTCCTTATCTTTATCTTCCTCCTACAAAGAGAGAATATCGTGAAAATATCCATATTCATCTTTTGTCATTAAAAATAAGTGGCATTCGAAAAATGCATTACGAAGGAACGTAAAGATTATTCACTTCTCATCTAATGAACTTACATCCTCGATAATAGTTCGATGACTTGGTCCTTCACCACCGCTCTCGGATCTACCTTGACTGTGACTCCGACTTCGACTTCTGCTACGACTTCTGCTTCTACTTCTGCTATGACTTCTGCTTCTACTTTTGCTTTTACTTCTGCTCCGACTACGACTCCGTTCTTTTTCCTTTCCTTCTTCCTTCTTCTCCTTTTCATCATCTGTGCTAATGTCACTCGCATCGCCGAACAATGCATCCGCGGTTGGAGCAACACTATTCTCTTTGTCTCCCGTCTCATTCTCGGAATCTGAATTTATTATCGCTTTAGATCGTTTAACTGGTTTTTCTGGATCTGAACCGGAACCGCTGTCTCGTCGTTTAGGTTTCATTTCCTCTTCGTCGCTTTCGTCGGATTTTGAACTCTGATTGTTATCTGCGCATAAAGAAAGTTTAGTGTTAATATTAGTGCAAGTGTAATCTTTAACTTATTGGAAAGCTTGAGATACCACAATTGTGTGAACTACAAATGGATATAAATATCACAATAACACAAACCTGTCTGTTTGAAGGATTTGTTTGATTCATTGTCGCTTTTATCATTTTTAGGACTTTTGGATCCCGACCTTTTATCGTCAGACTTTTCAGAACCTGATCTTTCTGCCGATTTGTCGAATTTTCTCGAAGGCGTGGAAGAATTTGATCTTCTTTCCGCTGGACTTGCGGAACCTGCTGACTTATTGCTTCTTTGAGACGAAACGCTCCTAGATCTACGACTTTTTGGAGAATCGTAACCGGAAGCATTGGAGGCTGGTGAAGCAGGAGTCTTGGATTTCCTTTCTCTAGCTTCGGAATGTGCAGATCTCGAACTGACAGGCGATTTTGGACTCGAGGAACGTACGCTCCCATGCGGAGATTGCGAACGCGATCTGGGAGATTTTTGAGAGTCTATCGAACTGTTGGACGCCACTGACTTCGGACTGCCGCTCCTGGACCTCGAAGAACCAGACTTCTCGCTCTGAACAGAGCCTACGCTGGAACGTCTGGACCCAGACCCGACTGGCGATGATGGGCTTCCTGACTTGCGACTGCCATCCAATTTGTTTGACTCGACCGTTTGGCTGGTAGATCTCGAAGCGCGGCTGCCGCTAGCGTTAGATGCCGAACCGACAGGTGAAGCCGGCGCCTCGTTTTCGTCCTCCGAGTGTTCACTTCTGGCATTGCTCGAAGTTCGTACCGGAGCTTGCGACGCTCGGCTACCACTGCGACTCGACCTCGAAGATGCAGAGGCATTATCAGATTCCGAACCTGAAAACAATACCGCGGGATAATATGAGATAATATGAAAATAGAATACTACTTGTTGTCTCAAAATATAACCTCAAATATGACATTACTGTTGTTTTAATAAAAGTCATATGTATTTATTGTATTTTCAGTACTTTTATAAAATTGCAATTTCGAGAAGAATAATAAAGATATAAATACATTGACATTACTTACCAGAATCGCCGCTGGAATTGCGTAACGGTGACATGTTTACCTGTGCCTCGAACAAAACAGAACAAAACCAATACCAAACCGGCGGATCAGAGTCGATTCGGAGTCAGTGAGGTCAGATTTGAAATGCAAGCAGCAAAGAGAAAATACCGCACACATGCGCAAGCCACGTATGTACACGTGAGCTCCGCGCTTTGGCAAGTTTCTCGGACACTAGAAAAGAGCAGACGTACTATTTCTGTCTCCTTTCTTAACGGCCAGAAATGCTTCATTTTAGCCGGGATTTTAAGTAATTGTTAACAGGAGCACATGATGATGTAGGAGCTCACTCAATAGTGCAGTCGTTATGTTGTCGGTACACTTATCATCATGTGCAGTCGTTATGTTGTTTTAGCTAATCAATAAATGGCACTGATTCGAGTGGAGCTCCTGTATCTCATGTGCTTCTGTTAATAATTTTTTTAAATCCCGGCTATAAAGCATTTTTGGCCGTTTCAGCGGATATCTCAATTTTTCTACATGTTTATTTTCATTTCTAGGCTACTTTTGACAGTGTTAGGTTGTTCGTAAAATACTTAAATAATTAAAACGTCTCTTTTAAAATTTTTGGAAAGTTTTTTGTTGCAAAATTTAAAATGCCAATTATTAAAGAAATTAAAAAACGATGTCTTTTTTAGGATGTCTTAAAGATGTCTTATTTAGAACGTTTCTAGGACCTCCTAAAAATGTTATTTTTAGGGCGTTTTTAAGACGTCCTAAAGATGTCTTATTAAAATTCAAAAATTGAAATTAGTAAGTAGTCGGCTTGAATACACAACTTTCTTTATAGTTTACTCATCGAAATGTATTCTCTTAATATCGTGAGCTTATCAAAGATAAGAAATGATCTACTACTTGACAAAAACAGTACGTGAAATCCACGTTATTGCCATGTGGATCAGCATCGTGGAATCCATATGGATATTCGAGTGAATAATAAACGTTGTTTTATTATTTATCTAATAAACGCTTATAGCCGTCTATAAGATGTCTGTCAGACTTTTTTTCAAGCTGTATTTTTCACTGGGTATAGAATAATATTGTCTTGTTCAATACAAGTTTACCTCACCTGTACCTGCAGTATATACAAAAATCAAAATATTCATAAATTGATTATCCATTAAAAATCACACTGCGATAAACGCAACGATATACCTCGATTGATCAATCATTATCTTTAGTAGAAATTTCCACATGAAATCTACATTGACATTTCGAGATTAAAGTACTTCGATGTAGTAATGAAAAAAAGAACGTTACATCCGTATGAATAATTCGTGGAGAAATCCACATCCACGTAGTCTACGTAAATTACGTGGATTCGACACGGATGTGACGTAACTGTTTTTGTCGGGTAATCACTTCTTTTCGTGAAAACATTTTTTCTTCTAAAAGACAAAAGATGTGTATGCAGGGTTATGGAAAAAATATAAATAATAAAGTTATATTGTTAAATATTTTAATCATATTTATAGTTTTTAAACAATATTTTATTAATTAAAGCAATAAACTAGAAAGAACATGGACACTTTGAACATAATTTATATTTGTATTATAAACACGTCCATGCTGAAAACGATTGTATATTAATAATCCTAAACATTTATATAGCAAATTCCATAAATTGCGATTATACCCTAAAACGCACGCTATTATTATTGAACAATCGCATTAATAAAGATTTAATACTATTTGATTATTTTGGAACAGCACATTTTTGAAACTCTCCAGTTTTAATTATGATTCGATCATCTTGACGATTTATAATAGGAAATGTATAGTAATAATTAACAGTACAGTAATAATTACAATAAAAATAATTTTTCACATTCTTTTACGATGAAATGAGTAAATTAACTTTTTTATAAATAATTTTAATTATTTATATTAGAAAATATTGGGAAATTATAATGGAATAAAGATAAAAATAAAGTTTATCCAAGTAGTAACTTGCATAAACTTTTACATACGTATCAGAGAAAAAAATTCTCTTTTATCAATTTCAAAAATATATTTAAAATATAATTAAAATTTGCTAGAAACAAATACTAAATTTTTGTGGAATTTTATACAATAAAACTGTGGCAAACAATTTGAACAATCCAATATGTCAGCATATCCTTCACATTTTTTATGGTGATAAAACAAACATTAAATTAATTAATTCAAGTGAGAATAGCCACAATTCGACATAATATATATATATATATACACAATTTGTATCTAAAATATGATTTAAATTTGATACTTGTTTGTAATTGAAATGTACAATTAAAACTAAATATCGAGACGAGAAATTTTAGAAAATAACTCATTGAATACAAATTTGAAGTATCTAAATAATATCTATATACTATAATTATTATATTATAAATATAATAATATAAATATTACAATATATAATAATAATTGATAATATTGTATCATAATTATATCAAATTGCAACCTCCTCTTTTCCTCTATCTTATATACTCAATTAAGAATTTATATATTTTCCAAAATAGCCAGAAACACATATACTAAATAGATGTCTGTGCAGAATAATAACACTCCAAGTGTAAAATACAAATTGTCATTGTAGATGCACTTATAATTTTCCAGTTAGAATTGAAGATATCATGAAATAAATATAACCTGTAAACCTTTAAAATTACGTGATATATTCATTCCTTTTAAATTATCTACGTACTTACAAGTACTAGGCTTTCATATTGTTTATTATAAATAATGAGTATTCAAAATGGCTGTCATTCTAATAACATTGCACAATATCATAGCTTATATGAAGAGTTGAAAGAGCATCACGTGTATTACATTACTTTCTTTATATAAATAATGTTTAAACAATTTTTAAAAGATATAACATATAGTAAATATATATATATGTATGTATAACTGTTTACAAACATAGAAACTATGAAAGCAGAAAATAATTTTTGTACAATTTTAATCGAGTCAGATAAGACAGAAGTTTAAAATTTCATTCACTCTGCATAGTAATCGGTCATTCAACATGCAATTTATGGCATAACCAGTTAAAGTAGTCAAAGTACGTATGTGTTCTCTGCAAACTTTGAAATATATGATTTGCTTTGGATGTACTCTCAGAAATATGATATATGTAATCACATATTGTGCCAAATTCTCGTCTCATTACAAATGTTATGTACGTGTGTAAATATACATCTATCTACAACAAAGTTCTATTTAGTTTACATGTTTCACCTATCAGACTTGCATTTCTTGTAGCCTCCTACACGAAGGTGTTTCGAGATTTTTAGCTTTTAAGAATAGATCTTGATCTCCAAAATTACGGGCTTTCCACATCATACTGTCCCCTGTTCGCATAAAAGAAAACAAATTTAACATATCTCCAAAATGTTTACAAAAAGCAAACTATGTAACAAGTGTTAATAAAAAATATGTTAGATACACCGAAGGGAAAAAAAGAAATAGCGTGTTTTACATACTATAATTCTTTTCTCTGACGCAGGTTTGCCTCAAGCTATTCACAAATTCTTCCTCAATTGAAATTTCTAGTCTACGTAAACTGCCTTGATATTCACTATGAAAGTTCTCTTTAACATAATACGGTATTTTCAAGACCTGAGTCGTTCTGGCCACAGAATATTTCCTGCAGACAAAAAGAAAATTATATATCTCTTATAAAGATCTTCAAGCACACTTTTCAATGTCGTGAACTATACTTACGAATTTGAATGCAGGCTATATACTGGATCAGATATGAAAAAACTACTCATCATAGTTAATAATATTAGTAACAGAACGGGTAACATCTGGAAAAATGTGGTATACCCATTTGCTTGCTGAAAAATGTTATAAATTATGCAATTAAAAAAATATCACTTAAAAATTGTTAACAATGTCAGTGCCATTCTATTCTACCTGAGAATGAGAATGTTGCGCATCTTGCTGTCTTACTCCGTTTGACCATCTACCGCCTGGCCGGCGCATATAAAATTCTTGTTGCGCAAAACTTACGCCAAAGAACATGTTGAATAACTCTTCAGCTGTGATGTCAGCTAAAAGAAAGATATTTTAATTATCATCTTTCAATACTCGCACAATAATTTCCTAATTGACATACGTCTCTTTTCTCAACTTTCTTACCTTCAAATCCGCGAGTGTAATTATAATGTGTATGGCCTTGGCGGCTATGTACATTCTGCATTCGTTCCTCTTCAGGACCATACATATCATATTGTTTCCGTTTTTCCATATCAGTCAAGATAGCAACAGCATTACCAATAGCTAAATAAAAAACAAATTTTTGTTAATGTAAATTCCAGATGTACTTGTAAATAACTCTACCTCTTTTTCACACACATCTTAACTTACCTTTAAAAGCCTCAGCAGCACCTGGTGCTTTATTTTTGTCAGGATGTAACTGTAGAGCTAATTTTTTATATGCTTTTTTAATATCACTGTCTGTAGCATCTTTGTTGACTCCTAAAATCTCATAATAATCTTTGCACTTCTTTATCCTACAAAACAAACGTGATATAAACAAATATATATGTTGCATAAATATTGCATTTGTTTGAATTGTTAAAACAATTCTGTCCTATTAAAACAATCTTAGGTATCCACCTTTTCACATGCTCCAATTGTTCTTTTGTATATTCAGAATTGGTTTGGGAATGTGTTGTTGAATCTTTAGTTACATTTTGGCGTTTTCTAACAGTAGGCTCAGCAGGCTCAGATTTTTGATTCTGCTTTGAAAGCAGTGATACTTCCGTTATTAGGTCTATAAATATAATTATTAAACACTCTGCTTACTCTGACAAAAAAAGAAAAGTTTACCACAAGCCACTTTCGTAACAAGATAAACAAATATATTTGTTCTAAGTATTTAAATATGTAGAAAACAAAAAAGTTAACAATTTAACAGGCACAGTATGACATGCATAATGCAGAACAAAAAGTGACGCGTTGACGCAACGTTATTCGACTAGAAAACGTTGGTCCACCGCCGTGAAAATTGCAGGTGCACGTACCATCAGCCTTTTTCATCGGGAAAAGTTTTTGGGCTTTACGAGCAAACTTTTCTGCCTCCTCGTATTTCCTCTCGCGCATATACCGTTCCGCGAGTTCCATGCATCGCTCCGCCTCGTCCTTATTGCTGTCCATCTTGCACGTCGATGAGAGCCGAGTTACTCGTTCTATTGAATCACAGTGACGAGGCGAAATGGTAAATAAATCGCAGAATGCGAATTTGACTAACACTCCACCATAGTAATTCAATTACGTCACGTACTGTCTGTCGTGACGACAGCTGAGTGATCGGTGTACACGAGTGCAGATGCGAAGGATACGAGCGCCATTAACACTACGAGACAGGAATGTCGTACTTGTTGAATGCGGATTGGCGATCGAATAGGGACTTTTCAAAGACTTGGTCTTAAGCCGCATCTTCATAAATATTCCGCTCTATTGGTTGAAAAATGTACACCATGAAAATTATCCGCGAGAAACGTTGCTTGAAGAGAAGCCATTTTAAAACGGACGCACACAGGAAAGTCGTCGGACGTTCTTCTAGAAATATTTTAACCGCGTTTTGTGTTAATCTCTTTCACTTCACGTGTTGCTAGAGAAGCGCGATGGTAAGTCTCGCGTTCCTTTGTGATTTATCTGTTTATTTCGTTGTCATCTTAGTATTTTGCACTTGAACACATTTAGGAATCAAATGTACAAATGTTTATCTCATTCCGTATGTTTTTCAGTCGGCGCACAAGACGTTCATTATCAAGCGAAAGCTTGCCAAAAAGCTGAAGCAAAACAGACCGATTCCACAATGGGTGAGAATGCGGACCGGTAATACCATCCGGTAAGTTGAAATTTAATTACTTCAATTTCAATTAATTCATCTTGTAAGCTTTCACGTAATCCAACATAACCTAAGAAATCATTTTGGTTGATATGTAATATGCACGAGTTTTGATTCCATTTTTGTAAACATTCATTTATTTTATGATTTCACATGATTGTGTAATGTTCATCGATGTATATCGAAATATATAAAAATAAGAAAAGTAAAAAAATAAAAGAATTTTTATTAAAAAGATTATAATTTTTGATAAAAGAATGATTACGATTTACATTTTCATGGATTTGATTTCTTAAACATTCCTTTTATATTTTGATATTTTGTTTTCATATATTCAAAATTATAAAATTTACTATTGATCTTTACTGCTTTGACAAATATTAGGAGTTTGTAAACTGTAGTTTCTCACATATTATTTCTTTTCAGATACAATGCCAAGAGACGTCACTGGAGGAGAACTAAGTTGAAGTTGTAAATCATGTCTATTAATACAACTTCACATTAGCATTATATCAACAGTGTACAATCTAAAACTAATTGCAGACACATTTCCTTATGTATTTTAAGGAAACTGGATATCTGTAATATATCCAACATTCTGACAGTGAAAATAAAATTAAACTGTTAAAGTAAAAATGGTGTACAGTTTCTATACATATATTTGACATATTATGTAGTTTTTTTCATATTTATAATATTACAATGAATTCGGTACTTTGCGCATATGCATTTTCTTCATCCAATCGTCTAATAATTCTTCGCCAGTCTTGGGATATGGCAGATAATAGTATTTTGGTGGTGGTCCTTCCTCTAAGCGTACAAAATAGTGGCAATATCTATAATGAATAATTCCTGTGCGGCGTCTAGCATGACGTCGTACACTATCAATTGTTACACCTTTTGAACTGAATGATTCCGCTGTAAGTTATTTATTTGATATTATTGAAATTATTAAAAGACGTAATATGTGCACAAATATACATAATTAAATTGCCATATGTATATACTTACCAACCCACAAGTTACTTTTAAATTCAACATGGTGATTTTCTACAGCCATGCGTTGAGCTTCTAATATAACTTCTTTTGCAATCTCAGCACCTTTTCTATGTAAAAAACTTAACTGTTTTACAGCCTCATCTACAGACATTCCTCGTACAAAACATGCAATGTACCACATCTTTTTAGGACTGTATTTTATATTTGCCTTCATGTGACATACATACTGAAAAAAAAATATACATGTGTAATCAATAACCAATTTCAAATTTATACATAATACAACTTACAGCAGGTCTTTTTTCTTCGCCTGGCTTTTGAGGTGGAAATATGGTCTTATTATGTTTAAGAAAAGTTATTGGTGTTCTGTACTTTGACAAATTTGTAGCAGACAAACATGTTGATGAATGAAAACTGTATGTTGGTATAAGATTCAATGTTTTTGCTGCACTTGATAATGTATCTGTCTTATTTACAGCAGCTCTACCATACAATGCTAGATGTTTTACACATTGACGAATACTCTGCATCTTCTGAAAACATAAATTACATATTAATCTCTAGAATGAGATAAAAATATATCATATAATGAGAAAATACTTACAGTATATAATTTGTTTAGCAAAGTACAACAAGTTCTAAATGAGATTTCTTAATAAACAATTTTATATAGTCACAAATAACATAAATTTTATATAGTGGATGTTTTTATACAACATAACCTAATCATGAATTTACTCTTCTATAAATGTAACTATACCAGATATGTACTTGTAGAAAAGTATTTTTTTAGAGAAAATTATCAATTTGCGAATTTATCCAATGCATATAATGTGATGTCAATTGTAATTTGTTTTAAAATAAATTAATTTTTGTCAATACACATAAGAGAGAACAAGAGTGTGTTCACATCACTTATCATACTACACTAACCCACACTAACCTCGATACGGTATCGTAATAAATGTGCAACCTTTAAATACAGGATTTCAATTTATAATATCATGACATAACGGATATAGAATTAAAAATTTAATCTAAATAAAAATTAATTTTTTTAGTCTATAAACTATTAACATTATTTATTTTCTTAACTATTAACATTTATACAAAGTTTGTATTACATTATTAATATTAAACAAATTGTAACATTAAAATGGTAGGAAATAATAAGTTGAAATTTTTGATAAATTATAAAAAATTTAATTATATCATATTTCCTGTTATATGATACAGTTTGTTACATCATGATGCCATGTGATGCATTATCAGCATGTACAATTAATTATATGAAATATAAACATATCTTTGTAAAGCTTTGTAAAATAGAAATTTTTCGATATGAACAATATAGAATTTATAATTTTTCTGTAAGTTCTGGTACAGCTTTAAATAAATCTGCCACCAATCCATAATCCGCCACTTGAAAGATGGGAGCCTCTGGATCCTTGTTAATAGCCACAATTGTCTTGGAATCCTTCATACCAGCAAGATGTTGAATTGCACCCGAAATTCCAACTGCTATATACAGATTCTGAAATCCCAATTCAAGGATTATTGCACATGTATGGAAAATTTTTGTTCAATAATTAATTTTACTTACAGGAGCAACAATTTTTCCAGTTTGTCCTACTTGCAAATCATTTGGCACAAATCCTGCATCAACCGCAGCACGGGATGCTCCTACTGCCGCATTGAACTTATCTGCCAGTGTATACAATAATTTGAAATTATCTCCGGATTTCATTCCACGTCCGCCAGAGATCACGACCTTAGCAGATGTCAATTCTGGTCTGTCGGATTTGCTGAGTTCCTGTTTAATATATTGCACTTGACTTGAGATGTCACCAGCGGGAACATTTTCACATTTGGCATCACCACCTTCCAGTGGTAGTTGCTCGAAAGAGGTGCCTCTTACAGATACTACTTTGACATTATCTTTAGACTTGAGGGTTTGAATAGCATTACCAGCGTATATAGTGCGTACAAAAGTGTCCGATGCTTTGATGCCAATAATATCACTTACTGGAGATACATCTAATTTAGCTGCAACCTTAAATTACAAATTAAATTGTAAATTTACATGAATTAATATATGAAATATAGATATATATGAACTTCTTAAGAAAAACAAATTATACTAACCCTGGGAAGCAATGCTTTGCCAAATGCGCTCGCACCAGCTAATATATGTGTGAATTTATGGTCATTGCATAGCTTAAGTATAAGTGGTGTCAATGATTCTGCAGTAAATCCTTTAAACGCATCACTGTCTGCGAGGAGAACCTTGGAAACCCCCTTGGTTTTGCATACACTTTGTGCAACTGCCTCACATTTTGTGCCAGCGACTAAGACAGTTACATCGCCACCGATTTTCTTAGCAGCTGTTAATGTATTGCTGGTAATCGGTAGCAAACTTTCATTATTATGTTCTGCAATGACTAAAGTAGACTCATAACGAGCCAATGGGCCAAACTGAAAACAAATGACATGTTTGAATTATTTTATATCCTAAATTTCGGATAAAATTTCGAGGAAAAATTGAAAATTTTATAAAAAAAAAATTTTTTTTAAAAGATAACCATAAAACTTTCAGTATTTTTACAATATAGTTAATTGAAGCTAATTGGACAAGTATAATAATTAATTTTATGCTTTTCGTAAAAATTAATAGGAAATATTAGCTATCAAAATTAAAACAAAATTAAGGTCAATCAAGGTAATCATTAAAATGAAAGATGCAAATAATATAAATTCAAACAATAAAACAAGTGAAAATCTGAATAAATTCGAAAAAACATGTTTACTTTACTAGCAGTCCGTAATGTTCTGATGCAGGTAGAAAACATTGTTACAGAAATTTTTGATTTTTACTCGTGTTTTCAAGATGTATATTATTAAACTAAAAAAAACAGTGCCTTGCAATCATGCGATGACGACAAGGTCCAAAGTTCTACAAGTTGTAGCAGAAACATCAATGACAAGTACATGATGCAGATACGGTGTAAAAATTTTATACAGCATATTTTATATTAAAAATATACAATTGAAAAATATATATTTTAAAGAATTTTATTTATTACATTTATTTTTTTTTATAATATTTATGTCAAATATTTCAAGTTGCATGTATAAATCTTTTCTACTATCTAACTCGGCTTTTGGTACCATTTTCGTATGAAGAAATTAATTAATATGTAAAATTCAATATTTAATATAAAAGATATCGTATTGTTTTTTATTTAAATAATTGATTTTTCTGAATATGCATTACGCGGCTATGCCCGCTGTGCGAGTTGGCTGGATAGACTTTAATGAAAATGATGTAAAATGGTTTCCAATCTATGTACATTTTATTCCATGTGTTGTCGTGACAAGCCGTCAATTTTGATGCTACGTGATTTGATTGTAGGTTATAATTTTGCCGCTGATATTTATTAAACGTATTTATCATTGTAAATAATTTTATTTTAGCAAACAATACAGAATATACGACTTTGGTAATCTCAATAAATTAAACATGGTAAGTTGCAATGTAAAATGTTGCGCGATAGAAAATATATAACGGAATGTATATTCGGATTCTAGTATTGTTTTCATTAAACAAACATATCTTTAATTTTAGCTATTTTATTCCTTCTTCAAGTCTTTAATCGGAAAGGACGTGGTCGTTGAATTAAAAAATGACCTAAGGTAAGACATTGCGCAATTATAAAGTAAAGTTTCAAGTGACAATATTTCAGTGTTGTCTATATTTTGTTTTAGTATTTGTGGCACGTTATATTCTGTCGATCAGTATTTGAATATAAAACTGGCAGATATTAGTGTAACAGATTCAGAGAAGTATCCTCACATGGTATGTATAAAACTGACCAATTGTGGAAATATAATTATTAAAGTTGTAAATATATCTAAGTAAAGTAAAATTTAATTAATCAAATCAAATTACAGTTATCAGTAAAAAATTGCTTTATCAGAGGATCTGTGGTACGATATGTACAACTTCCAGTAGATGAAGTTGACATTCATCTTTTAACCGAAGCAGCGCGCAGAGAAGCAATGAATGCTCAAACAAGATAGTTTATAATTATATTAAATGTATTCTTGATATCAATAATCTCCTTTTTCTTTTTTGTTATTGTATACATCCTACATTTGATGTAAAAATAAAAATAATATATCTAAGTTTTGCATAATTTACAAGTTTTCTGGAAAATACAATGATGTATTAATGCATAAATCTTTATTCCAAAATAATAGATTTGTAACAAAATTATTTTACATTTGTTTTGTGTTCTTTATAATCCTCTTTTTTTTTTTATCATAGTGTGTTAGTGTAATAAGCATAATTACTACCTTAATGTCTATGTTATACTTTGTAGGAATGATTATATCATGTATTATACTTGTTATTTCCATTCGGATAATGTCTTATCAAACCAGATGTATTTTCCCTTTATCTCTGTGTCCTCCGGCAACAGAGCACAATAAACAGGTGCTATAGCTCCTTGCTCTGGTGTCAGAGGTCCCTTATGGTTAGTCATGTCTGTATCTACATAACCAGGATGTACTGCATTCACTGCAATATCTTTTCGAGGATCTGTATTAAATGTTGATTGATGAATACCAGCTAAAGCGGATACACCAATTTTACTCGCCTCGTATGCTGAATTTGACCAACCGGCTTTTACATGTGTGCCAGATTTTGCAGAACTGGAAATATATGAATATAGATTTTAAAAGACCTTTCAAACTTGGTATACAATGAATTCAATGTTCAAAATTATATAGCTTACTTGACAAAGTCACGCATTATTTCGTCCAATTCTGCTTCAGTTAGATTTGGATCAGATAGTTTCTGCTTTAATGCTTTGCCAGTAATATTGCAAAGGCGACCAGCGCTGCTAGAGACATGTACCACTCGAGCGTGTGGTCTAAGCAATGGATAAAGCGCGTCGCATACTCTGCGCAAGCTGAAATAGTTTACTCGTACTGTTTCTTCAGCTTGGACCGCAAAAGGTTCTGTAGCAGCAGACTAAAATTTTTAAATATGTATTAAATGTTTTCTATAAATTGTCAAAAATGTCAAAATTACAAATTAATGTTATATTTAATTACTTTAAAAGCTATAGCAGCATTATTAACGAGTACATCCAGACCACCGTATGTGTTCTTCAAGTAATCTCGAAACTTTGTAACACTTTCATCGTCATTGACATCCAATTGATGGAACTTGGGTTGCAAACCTTGCTTCTTCAGCTCGCTGACAGCATTTTGGCCGCGAGTGACGTCGCGAGCCGTTAAATAAACATTTCCGTCATACTGTTGACAGAGATCTTTGACAATGGCAAAACCAATGCCCTTGTTGCTGCCCGTTACCTAAACAATTATTTGCTAATTAGAGTACTGCAAAAATTTTAACTTCTTTATTATACTGCAAAATTGATATTTAATTACGCACCACAGCCACACGTCCCGTCATATCGCGTAATATTATACAAGATACTTCCTGCTATCTTTATACGCTACAGTGATGCAGCAATAATGTGCAACACGTAGTGTTACTGAAAGCAAATAATAAGTGATAGTGATACTGAAATGGCGACAGGATAAACTATAATGGTGGAGAATCATGCGCTCTGTCGAAGACGCGTACATGTGTATCCTGCGTTACAACTGGCTGTAAACAATAAAAAAAAACAGCTATACTTTATTTCTGTTTAATTTAATTCTGATTAATTTTTAGAATTTAATTAATATTAGTAGACTTTAAGATAAAACAAGATGATAGAATTGTTTACAGAAGTTTATAAGCATTTTAATGCTGTTAAAATCGATTGAAATATAATTATAATAAAATAATTAAGAATCGTATAATTAAAAAATTAATTAACAGAATTAATTATTAAAAGTTACGAAAGTAATTATCTCTATAAAATTCTGTCGCTTTTAACAAAACATTGGCCATTTTATTGGTCCACGGTCAAACAAGACTGTGTTGGATCTTCAGATGCCAGTAAAAGTGCTTATGGAGAGATTCCGGCTCTCCACGTGGGTTCGAAAATTGTCGGAATTGAGCGAAATGTTATTAGGATCACAGAAAAGGCAAGAGGTTGCCGAAGTAGAGATCGGCAACTTACCATCGGCGCATTTACCATCAGCGCACTTACCATCGGCATTTTTATTCTTCATATCGCAATAGTTATCCAATAGATGGCGTTATTTGCTTGTTCGAGCTCTTAATTATCCTGTGCTCCGGTTAACTTATACGCAAAAACCGTTCCAACAAGTAACTGCGTGCTTTCTATATACTTATTTTCGCTTCTGACTTGCTACTTTTCATAATGTTAGAGTGCTGACAAAATTCTTAAATAATTCCCACGTCTGGTTTAAGGTTTTTGGAAAGTATTTTTTGTGAAATTTAAGAGATGCCAATTGTTAATAATTTGTCAATTAATTAATAAAAGTCGGGTTTTTGGCTGCGACAAGGTGATTATACAATTCTTAATTATATCTCAATCGATTTTAACGATATCAAAGTGCTTATAAAATTCTGAAATGATTCCCATCGTCTTGTTTTATTATCTTAAAGTTGACTAATGTTAATTAATTTATAAAAATTAATTAGAAGTAAGCAATAATTAAATATTCATCCAAATTTCCATTTTCTGATATACGTAAATCGAAAACGTGTAACAAGAAGCGAACAATTTTCGCTTTTGTGATTCGGTATAAAAAACGAGACAGAAAAAAACAAAATTCACTTTCCTCTACTATTTGAAACGTGGAGCGCACATGTACGCGATTCTCAATTGTGTGTGTTGTTCCCTCCATTACGGTGTATACAGAGCTGCGTTTTCGTCTCGTGTGTCACTGTTTCGTTATACCTTTAGTGTCAATAGGATTCTTAAGCTACTCATCCGATCCGATTTAAAATATTAAATCAAATACATTCGAAAATTGTTCAGAAGATTGCTCAAAAACAGATTTCCCTTTGGTGAGTGTTCCTTCAGTGGTTTTCTAGACGTGATTTATCAACAAAAATTTAATAAGTGTCACGTACGAGTGATCTGTGACAATATAAATACACAAGTGTATTATCCAACTGCATTAATGACGCGAAATGATACTATCATCACCAAGGTATTAATAATTTGATTACTTTTTAGTCATTTGTTGAATATGAATTTATATAAAATTTGCTGGATTCTTTGCATATTTTTTAGATGGAACATGTGGAAGAGAGTTTAAACGATACTTTATATAGGGTTGAAGTAATCGAGAGAAAGCTGAAGACAAAATTACTTACTACTGAGAATCGGGAAAGGTTGGAAAAAGAATTGGAAGAAGTTAAAGCAGTTCTCAGGAGAAACGAGGAAGAATTACAAAGTTTAAGGAAGGAAAACTCCAAATCGTTTATGGTAGTAGTGTGTTTGATCTTTTTATGTTTCCTGTTGTACGGAGTGTATATGATGATAACAAATGTTCATTAGCTTTTTAATATTTGAAAAATTACAATAATGTTAATTTGTTTTGTAAGTTTTGTACATGACTATTAATATAATATTACCAATTAAACTACAAGATTTTGTGAGTATCGAATTTATTTCATACCAAATCAAATAATGTCAAGTAGTATTATAAAATGCGCTAATAAAGATGCGTAGATAATAAAAAAACATTGACGTACAAAAATGACTTAGGCATAGTGACATGCATCAGTACACACACATATATAACATTGTAATAAATTGCAAAAATTGATACATTTTATATTCCAAAAATTGCATGAAACTTAAAGTATACTCTGCATACAATAATGTGTATATTACAACAAAATAACTATATTGTGAAAACATTTACAAATATTATGAAAACGTAACTTATATATATGTATTATAATTACATATAATTTATATATATGTAAAAGAAATTTTCATTTCCACAATTAATTAATATGATCAAAATATATATATATATATATAAATGCTTCTCTATATTGCTATGAATATACTCTTTCTTGTTAGATTTTGGTAAACATCAATCTTATGTATTCAACAATTTTAGTATGTTTAATCAGTTTTAATATCTTTATGGTGCATATATTTACTATATGTAATTATAGAATCCATCTATTTAAACTGACAACATGTAAAGAAAACAATAACAAATCTTTCAAATCAAAAACTTTAAGTGGAATGAGCATTCACATGTATCATCTTTAATTAACTATTAGGTCGTACTGAGGTATTCCGGCTAGGCGACTCTGAATATACTTGGCGTGTACTTCAGCATCCAAGAAGCTGCCACGTACTGCCGGATCTTCTTTCATAGCAGTTTTCCATTCAAGCTGTATTATACAAAGATTTATATTACAATTTTGAGTAACGTTATCTTCGCATAATATTATATTACCAGTCGCAGAAAACGTTCTCGAGGTATGACAAACTGCTCCCCCCGTAAAATTCTTATTACATCTGCTCTTTCGCACCATGGCCATATCATTAGATCCACCATGCCAGGTTTGCTTCCTCCAAAAAAGGGAGTTCTTTTCTTGGCCAACTCTCGATCAAAGATTTCTAAATTGGCTAGCGCCTCACTGTATACCTCTTGGTCGAATGTTTCTTGAACAAATCCCTGAAAATCAAATATAACAAGATCAAAATGCATACTTGTATTTGAATTATAAACAATGATACATTAAAATCAATGTAGTAAATACTTTGTGCATAGTTGCTATCACTGCATTAAATCTCTCAATCAATAACTTATCTTTAGCTTTTGCTAAAGAATTACTTGGATAAAGTTTATCTTCAGGATAGGCATCGTCCAGATAATCAGCAATGATTAGGCTTTCATATAGTATGTCTCCATTTTCTAATTCAATACAAGGAATTTTATTTGATGGGTTCTTTTCTATTAACCAGTCTGGTTTAACTGTTAGATTCACATATACTGTATCATATCTAAAAATAAAACAATATACAAAGAAATCTTGTAAAACTCTAAATTATTTAGTAACTAATTAAAAATTATTTGTTAAGATGGTTTTTACAAAAAGAAAATACTTGTATCAAATATAACTTAAATTTTTATTAAAATCAATGTGGAAATCGTTAAAAATAACCCATGTAATCATACTTACGGAATTCGCTTGGCATCCAACACAAGGTGTATCCTTTGCGCGTATGGACAAAAACGCATACTGTACAAACGTATTTTTCCAGGTACAAGGGGTGGAGGCACCGATCCTGAAGTGGAAAATAATAAATTTATTTGACAGATGTTCTTGTTAGTTTATCAATTATACGATTTATGCGATATAAATAATTGTACCGGCACTCAAATGCTTCGTGGTCATTTTGATGCTTGTGTTAGCTCGTTAAATGTCAAAAAGACTCCGTCTTTTGTCCCGAATGCTCGATGTTTCTGTTCACCGGCCGGGTCAAAGTATAAATATCAATGACAATACTCCTCTACGTGCAGCGTCCACAGGTACACGTAGCATAACAATGCTTGATAGTGTATTATAGCGCACATGTGCGCCTTCTACGTGTATTTATTGACATCTGTCCTTCGTATCCTTTTATCTCCAGCCTGCGATATCCTGACGATGACGTCGTTATCATTATATTTCGTTCAAGTAACCTGAAGCAACCCTCGTTGAAAACAAACTACTGTGCACAAACGCTCTCTGTACTGGATAACGAAAAACTGTGAATTCTAGTATCTTTTGACGGTACTTGCGGATTAGCTTGTCGATAACATTCTGCTGATGATGACAAACACGGTTAGATGACGCTGTGGGTATTATCTTTAATTCGAATTACTAAATAAAAGTCATAATTATAAAAATCAAATATGCAGAGAGATATAGAATTTCAAATTAAACAATTCTGATTGCCAAAATAATTTTTTTAGAAGCTAGAAAATGCGAACTGTGTGATCTCATAGATATATTTCTCAATTTCTCTTTCAATACGCAAATCGTAATTAAATAAATACCATTTTATTATATTTTTTATTATAAGTGAAAGAAACATAAAGAAAATTTTAGTCAGAACAACAGATATAAGAATATGTGGCTTTTCTCTATAACTTTCACGATAGAATTAATACATTAAAAGCGTATAAAGCAGAATATTTATTTCTGACCAAATTTGGTTTCCGCAGAATCGTTCTCGCGGATTCAATTGAATTAATGAAAAGCGATCGGATAGCTGATTTTCCACGTCGAGGCCCGATCGGGACACACCTCTTAATTCTGATACGCGTCTCCACGATGTATTATTGCATCCGTCCGCGATGTATCTGGGATCCGAGTAATGTACATATATGGGAAGTAAGATACGGAGAGGGTGGGTGGGGTGCTACCGGTGGAGGAACGCGTACATAAGCGACGGAGGTGTTGATAGCGCTAAGGGCGCCGAAGGAGGGTGCAAGGTGGATTCGATGATGGAGAAATGGGTGTGGAGGGGTGGCGTGGGGTTGCCAGGTGGGTGGCGATGGCGGTGGTGCGCAAAATACAATGGAGAGAGAGAGAGAGAGAGGGAGCGAGAGGAGAAGAGGGCGCGAAGGTAAAGAGGGTGGAGGAGGACGTGGAGGAACGGCGCGGGCGCTGATTGGTAGCAGAATCGATTAGCCAAGCCGAGCTAAACCTCCGGGACCGCGGTGCGCTTCGGCGTGGCGACGCCGCGAATTTCCCGAATGGGGGTTTCCCGTCGGGGCGGACCCCGCCGAACTAACAGGGAATACACACACCCCCGGCCCTCTTCTCCATGGCAACCCGACCAATTCGCCAACCGCCAGCAACCGAGACTGACCTACCGTGTGTTCCTCGGCTTATTTCTTTCTCCATCCACCTCCGCACCTTCCTCTCACCCCGCCCTCCGCCTTCTCCGTCGCACTGCAATCGCGTTCTTTGTGTCTCCTGTGTTCTCTCGTGCCCTCCCGCGTCCTTCTCCGTGTCTCGCTTCCTTTTTTTTTTCTCTTCCCCACCGGTTTCATTTACACACGCGCGTTTTACACGTACGAGATATACGCGGAAGGAGAGAAGCTGCAGCAAAGCTCCGGTGTGCTTTTTCTGATTTTCTTCTCCGCCGCTTTTCCATTGGCTTCCTTTCTCGCTCGCTCTTTTTTTTTTTTTTTTTCGGCTGCGCAAATATACATTTTTTTTTTCCTTTCGATTCGAGACGAAAACGTGAATGCATGGAGAAATGGGAGCCACGTTGATTTTGCCGACGACTGATACAACCCCGTCGGCACGTTTAATTAGAACATGGCGACTTTAATACAAGCGCACGACAACAAGAACAACAACAGCGTTCCCCCGCTTTCCCGGCGCGAGTTCTCGCGACTCTCGACTTTCCACTTCGCCTTCTGTAGTTCCGCTATCAGCGACGAGGGACCGTGTTCTCCGGCCCTCCGCGGGAGGCGGGGAATCGCTTATCTACCTAACCCAACGCGTTCTACGCTAGTGCCAGACATCCCTCGCTCATCCACTCATCCATCATTGTCATCGTCGTCATCAATAGTCATCGTAGTTATTATTATTCACCTTCCACTCCCGAAATCACGCCTGCTCGCTCGCAACACACGCAACCCTCGCACGCACAAATACGGCTCTCTTTCTCTCTCTCTCTCTCTTTCTGTCACTCTCGGTTTAGTTTTTTTTTTTTTTTTCTTCGACACTCTCTCCACTGTCGCATCCTCGCGCTAAGACTAAATATTCTACACGCCTATACGCTACACATGAAAACACCCTATCTACATGAGCGTCCTTCGCACTCGCGACCCGTCGGACCGATCCGGGAACTCATCTGCTGGATAGTCATCGTTCCCCGTCGCGGTGCCGGTCGCACGATCGGTCCCACAGGCCGTCCCGAGGGCCGCGCTAATCGTTAAAGTTTACTCTAGGAATGCTTAGGGTCACTTACGAGTAATATGGTACAGTATACGTCTTAAGGAGTTACGCTTCTTCGACACGAGGTACGCCTTTCTCCGGGGACGGACTGCCGACACGCGCGTTAAGTCGATGAGAGGAAGCTGTGACTGTGTCTTTCCGCAAAGAAATATCCCATCTCTTCTCATATATTCTTCCGGTCGTCTGTCGGACGCTATGATTTTCAGTGTTCAGGTTACAATAACTTTCGGAAATTTCTAAGTTTAGTGCGTTCTACATGTGTCTGTCATGAAAAAAAAAAAAAAGAAGAGTTTTGTCAGCAAATCTCTTGAGCTAAATATCAGATTAATCAAGCGATAAATTTTTTCTTTCCTCAGAACCTTCGTAGTAAAATGTGTAACATTTTTTTCATCGGTACGATAATATTATATAATATTATAGTTTATTTTTGTGCACGAGTATAATGTAAATGAAAAACTATCTTCCAATGTTTTCACCAAACGAATTAATTTCGGTATAAAATTAATTTTATAAAATGACTTGCTATAATGCACTTACTTTCTCACCACGCGTGGTATTGTTATTCGACGAAGTTTTGCCGGCTGTAGAATTAGATGTCTCCATTTTTCGTGTGTATTCATGGCGCGAGACGGTGCAAAGAGATTCAACTGTTTGAGTGCCAAGGAACACGATCGCGCTCCCTCGTTCACATACAAATAATTAGTTTTTTTTTTTTTTAAAGAAATAGCGTCGATTTAGGTAGTTTTCCACCAATGAGACACAAATAGACACAGTGTCAGACACTGGAAAGTTGTGTAAGGCTGCTACTTGGAACGTCATTTAATTCTCACAATCAGTACAGCCAGTAGTTCGCGCTTTATATAAGTAATAGTGATTTTTCTCGTATAACTTAATTCTTACACCTCTTTATACAGCACTTTTATAACAAAGTTTTTAAAAATTATAAAGAAAGAAATTAAAAATTGTGTATTAATTGCATAGTAAATATAATTTACAAAAATAAATATTTTGTGTTTGATAATTTTTATGAAACAATACACACAGTATGAGCAAAATAAAACATTATCTTTATTATTTTTTATTTTGTACAAAATGTAAATTAAATATTCTAATTTTTCAAATAAATAACAATAATATATTTATTTGTCAATTAATGGAAAAATCTAATTTAATTATTAGTTCTACTTCTTCAAATAGTAGTTTGAATGAATCAAGTGGTTTATGACTCAAATAAGTGTACACTGAATATTTTCTGCGATTACAGAAGAAATTTCATTTCTTGTTGTCTTTACCTACATACACGCAGTGTTTCAATTTTTACAACTTAAAATTTCCCCAAGTTTGTCAAATGATTGGCAGCCATGAATTGAACACAAATCACCTCGACTCACCTCTTTAGCTGTGTATATTTGTGTCGAGCTGTGTCGTTGTAGAAAAACATTATGTCGAACACTGTGTGATTTTGTGTCGCTTGTGTCTCTTGGTGGAAAACTACCTTAGTGATTCGGCCGGCCAAGTCCCGACAGTCGCGGTAGAAACTAAGCGCGTTTGCGATCGAGTCTATTGCCTCTTTCACGGCACTCAAACGGTTAACGAACATATCATTGGTTTCGAATTGCATTCTCGCCAGGTTCTCCTCTTTTCGCTGGTCGTTTACGTCAATTCAACACCGACGACCTTTGCCCCGGATTACGTGACGAGTTCACAGGCGCTGTCTAATCAGGGTCGAACTCGGTTTCGGCAATCCACCCTGTGTGTCGCATGGGTAGAGCGGCCACATAACTCGCGTGAATGTTAAAAAGGATGGCGTGAAGGTTCGATCTCCGATTTGCGTGTGCCGTCAAATTGATATGACTTAAACGTTGTACTTTTGATTATCGTCTAACATCTCACGGATGACGGATGATGGGAACGCGGTTTTCGTTGTAAAATTATCGTCGGCGGAACGAGGCGACTCGCAGTTAGGCGAGCGCCGATATGCCAGCGAGTAACGTAGCTGTATAAACACTTTGCGTTCGTTTCTCGCATGCTCGTCGCTCGTTCCCGTATATGTGGCGTTCTCTACCCAGCTCTTACGTAACAAATAAGTTAAAAGAGTTTATGATACACGTATTAGCTCTGGTTTGAATCGAGCACGGGCGCATTTCGCGAGAACGAGATCGCGAGATCTCGCCTGGGATCGGGACACGCGATCTTACGGCCGTACGCGAAGAAGAAGCGAGCTCGTTCCGCTTCAATGCACACATGCGCGATTTAATCAAGCCGTAAAAACGCCGACGATGCTCGCGGAAATTTTGTCGGCTCCTGATTCGTGTACGAGTTCACGTTCCCTTGGACCAAACGATATTGCATGTTCAATTTACCGTCATGCAATTATGAATTCCGTTTCTCAGAAACGTAATGTCATCGTAAATAAAATTTGTAAATACTCCAATGAAACAAATTAGGTGCATGACTAGATAAGTGAGAAACGAAGTTGTAGAATAGAAAAATAATATTAAATACAACAAGTTTTATAACAACTTTCGAGTTTCACGCTTCGTCGCGTAATCTGCAAATTATGAAGAAGCGGATTTTCTTTGGTACAGATATTTGGCAAGGAATAATTGGAGTTTACGTTGATTTAAATAACTTAGGATTGAATTCGGTGAGAATTTTCTTCAGGGATGCGCGTGTGTCTTTAGCGGCGACACGGCAGCAAGTAACGGTAAAGAGATTCATGCGAATTATCTCGCGGACGCACACCCTGTACTAATGTAATGCATTATACTGTATGTACAACGTTCTTACAATAATCTTTTTTTTTTTTTTCTTGGGCGCACCGTCGGCCGCGGCGAATCGAAGTCCGTAGAGTATTCATTACGTAGGATCGCCTTCTGTACATAGACGACGCATAAATGATCGCTGATTACTGACGCGCTGCTTAGGTTTTGCATCGAAAGAGATTGCGACGGTGTATTGCACACTCTATGGGGCGATTTTACCGTGATTTAAATATTAAATCTGTCCAGACGCGTCTTAGCTACACGCAAATATGCACCCGTCTCCTTCTCCTTTCAATTAAATTTAATTCAGCGAATAGATTCCAAGAAGTTACTTCATGAAGTTAAAAAAGTTCGCTAATGATTTTCGTCGCCGAGGGCATCAACAATGTTTAGATACTTGGAGATAGTTAGAAAAGGATAATTAAAAGACTTTAATAGATTATTATTTGAAAGCGCAATCAGACGAGAAAATCTTTTTTACTCATGTACAATTTTAATTGAATTATCGAAGAGCCGTTCAAAAAATTTTGCGTAATTTTGAATAAATCATATATTGCCAGCTGGAATGTCCTGTTTGCGGCTCGATGATTGTCGTCCGTTACTACTTACGCGCCGGATGTGAAGCTAGTGCGCGCTACTTGCAATCTCGACGGTGACTCATATAAATTTTACACGACTGTATTCGTAAGGTGACAACCGCTTCGAAACCCATTAGAAAAGGATAAATATCGCGAGCTAACACAGCGGAGTGGACAGATTCGTGCAAATACCTGAAGCAATGTGCGGTCCGAGCCTGCGGGGGGGGGGATAAAGGGGCCTGTGTGGTGCGCAATTTACGGATACACACGCCGCCGCCGCCGCCGCCGACGGCGGCGGTGGCGAGTCATATTTTTTTTTTTGTCCAGTAGAAACGTTTCAACGCGGCGTGCCCAGGGCACCCCAGTGCTCGGCGGCGGGTCATGCGTAATGCGGATAGGTGCCGAGATGCGGTGGCACGTGTCCGGAGGCCGTGTGATGCCCGGCGTACAAGTTGGCGCCCGGACTCGTCGACCAGTAGCTCGACGCAGATTGGAAGAGGCCGCCGGGAACGGAAACCGAGACCGACGCCGCCGGCGGCGGCATGAGGTTCAGCTTGGCGTGGCCGTAACCGGACATAAAGAGCTCGCTCTGGTACTTGTACGCCGCCGGATCGGCCGCCGCCGGCTGCGTCGCGGCCGCCAGCCCCTGGAAATCGAACTTATACGCGTACCTCTTGCCGTGCACCTTCGTCATGATGTTCTTGTCGTAGTAGTACCTGCAAGCAGACCGATCCATTCCGATTTCCCTCTACGGTGAGCGGATCCGACTTTCGACAAGCTAATGTGGAAATCTTCTCAGAGAAGTCTCCGATTTACGAATGCATAACGTGCTCGCTGATAAAGTTACAGATCGTAATTGAAGAGCGGATAAAATAATATAGAACTTTGAAAATTCGAAGATTGAAGCTACAATTTTTACGATGACGTTTTATAAAATCAATTCATTATTTAATTGCTACTCGAAATCGTAAATAACGTACGCGTTATTCTTTATTATATCGCACGTAAGATGTTCTTTTAAGCCGCGCGAAAATTCCGCGATCAAAAATACTGAATTCTGAGCTCGACATCCTTAACCTCAACGCTGGAAATGAGTCCACTTGCCGGGAGTTCTTACACGCTGAGCGAAGGGACGTCAAAAAGAGAGCAATCGCGTAATATAATCAGTGGATCTGATGGAAAAATAATAGCCGCGTCTACCGTCGGTCTGACTGTCGGTGATTGAAATTTCTCCCCCGGCCGCCACCCCCCCGTGAGTCCCGACGACACCGACACATACATACGCGCGCGCGCGCGCGTGGAATATCCGACCGTATATATGTGCTGAACGAATTTACTTTCTCTCCGAAACTTCGTCAAAACATAAATGATGGCCCGTTAATGGGTTTTCTATTTTTGACGTTCCGCGAAAAACGCGCCGCGAAATGCATCGCGCGCTGCTAGCCAGCGAGAAGCCATGGCAGCCGGTGGCCACCGCGAAACTCACCTCAGAGCCCTCGACAATTTGTCGTAATTCATATTAGGCTTGGACTTCCTCTCGCCCCATCGTCTCGCCACCTCGTCAGGGTCGGTCAACTTGAATTCGCCGTTAGTTCCTTCCCACGTGATGCACGCGGCGTTACTCGAGTCAGACAGAAGCTCGAGTAGAAACTGCCAGAGCTGAATCTGACCGGAACCGGAGCTCGCGAGCCGACTGCTCGTTGCCCCGAACATTTGGTAGGGATCTGCGTGCCGTAAATAAATTCAGTATTTCGTCACAAGCTTCGTATTTGCTTATTGCATTATTTAATCTATCATCACATTATCCAGTCCTACACACGCCAGTGTCAACTAAATATCATATGGTTGACGACACGTTAAATACACAGTAAATAAAAAAAATTCAGCCCTACACATAATCATCATCATTTATTATTTCAATCCTCTTTTATAATAAACCCTTTTCATTTTTATATTTTCACAAATAATTTACAGAAATAAAAATAAATAATTCATCTTTACAAATAGAACTGCTAAAAAACTCAAAAATTGGGTCTAATGGATTTTAAGTGCAAAAAAATATGAATACTGTAAATAATAATAAAAAACTGCTATTTTTTTTCTATTGCCAAAGCATCAATAATGTAGAGAATATTTTATCTCTGATTATTATAACGGAATTTAATCAAATCGTGATACTTTGTTAAGTACGTAAGAGCATTCAACGAAATGTGTGCGAAATGTGTGCGATCTGTGTCAATAAACAATAATCCCTGTCGACACAGTGCTTTGCAGCATCTAATCTTCATAAAATTGTTTAGAATTGATCATTATTTCTCTCTCTTATCTTGATAGAAATAAGAAATACCTAATATTTTGATTTATTTGTCGAGATTAATTTAGATCGCAAAGGATTAACTTTGTTTTCACACGAATCGAACGATAAAATTTTTCGCAGGTTCGCGTAAGATATACTTATCCATTACAGGGTTGTTTTTCAAGAGTCCCTGTATCGCCCTTTAAAAGCTTTACAATGCGTCATCACCGACGTTCGCCGCCGCTCAGATGTGGAGGGCTCTACAGCCGTACAAAAGGACATAATCGCAACCCCACGCACAATAGAATAGAATTCATTTGGATCATAATAATTTCAATTTGAGAAACTACGGACGGAGTGGCTCAAAGGGTGACACGAGTGTCTTCTAAGCCTTTAAAGATTCAGTCTTTCGCGCAGCTCGATTGTATCAATTTTTATGTAGAGAAAGCGCGATAAATCAGAAATCACAAGAGTCAACTTATCTTGAAAACTTGACTGCAATCAGGACTTCATTCTCTGAAGCATCGAGCAAAATAACGCGAGTCCAAATAACAAAACTTTGATATTTTTCATTCACTGTGTGATTTCCGCGTCTAAATAAAAAAAATGTAAAAAGAGAAAGCCGCTTGTACCGACGCTTACTTTTCAGTTGTTCACAATTTATTATAAAAATTATATCGCTAGAATTAAGATTGTATTTACTTTGTCAAAAAAAGAGCAATAGACGAGAAAGACAGATCATGTGATTTATATGCGAATCTCAATTTCGTGGTTAAAAATTTTTCGACTAACAATGGACCTAATCAACGTGCGCGAGGTCGCAATTCTCGCGAAGGAAAAATGTAACGAACTTTTTACCGAGAGGAGACAAAACGTCCCGATTTAATGATCTTTCATGGTCTGAAAGAGAGCGAAGAAGAGTTCCGACGCGGGAACTTGAAGACGGGGTAACCCCCCCCATAAAAATACAAGCCGAGCGATTATGAGAGGGGGACCGGGGACGCGGATGATGGGGACGGATTCGGAATTGCCGGACCTCAAAGGTCGTTTCGCCCGATGAATCCGCTGAATGCGTGCCGGAGTGATCGCCTTTCGATCGAACGGTAATTCACTTACAAGTTAATAATGGGAAGGGGCGCGGTACACCCATTTATCTGCCGGGAAACGAGGGAACCGAACGGGGGAAATACTGGGATGCGACTACGCCCGGCGACTCGAGGCTCTTTTCTCGTTTCGCGAGGAATCGATGATGCGCGAAGTAACAGTGACCTTGTTCGACTATCGCGTAGGCAAACCTTTTCATCCTGTTTGCACTATTTCTGGGTTCGGATTACGTTGGACGATTCATCGCATGACCTTCTCGCAATACTTCCGCGAGATGTGTGAATAAAATTCGGACGAACTTTCACCGAACGGGCGAATCGAGTCCGATTGGAATTTATTTCGGACTTGCGAGAGGATAACGCGCTTTAACTTCTCAAAAATATCTACCTACTACATACCAGGCTGCCTGAGATGGCTGTGCGTGTCCAGTGCTGTCTTCGATAAGCTGCTTCCATAGCCTGAAACAAAAGTTTCACATCCCTTATGTATTTTCCAGAGAAAAATCCAAAAAGATTCATAATGTTGCAAAATTACAAAAGACAAAGCTGCCCAGGGCGCAGTCGTGATTTCAAGACACGCGAGACAGAGTGCTATTTTTGCTGAAACTTTTCTCCGAACTGGATGTTCGAACAATCGAACTTTCCGATATTGCGAATCGATTGGAAAGTTCGATTATTGGCTCTGTTTGAACCGCGTAAACTTTTCGCATTAAAGGCTCAACGCTTCCATTACAGGCTGTTCGACCGCGCGATTTATTCGCATCTGTGTCTGAGCTCCAGTTTCGAGCAACACGGGATAATCATCTGTCGAAAGAGACGTCGGATGATTTCCGAATGTCATGTAATCCCGCCGTCGCTCGCGTATATATACACATATATATATATATATATATATACATATATACGCGGCGGATCGGGGAAAATTCCGATCGCGGGAGACAGCGCGGCGCGGGAAAGTCATCGGTCCGAATGCCGAAGATGAAAAAGCGCAAACTCGGTCGAGCGTTAGAATCCGTTAGAGAGGATTTCCGTGTAGGCAAACAACGGGGCTGAGTGCGTTTCTCGTGTACGTTTCCCGCCCCGCTCGTTCCGTCGCCGTCGTCGCCGCTGGTGTGCGAGTCTTCTCTCACATCGCCTTATCGCACGGATTCCCTCCTTCGCGCGGACGGCTCCTCGTCCGACGGTCACGTCCACGCACGGACGTGTGCGATCTGTTTAAGGGCACAATGCCCCTTAATTTCGGCTCGTTATACGCTCGCGGAGTCGATAGTCGGCAAAGGTCAGTCGTGGCGAGCTCTTCGTTACGTAAAAACCCGAATGGAATTGCTATTGTTTGGAAATTGGCTCGAGGGCCGCCGCGTCATTATCGCGCGTCGGCGCGCATTTCATTATTCTCTCACAACTTTCGTCTCTTTTGCAAATCAATAATTTTTAAGCACAGAATCTGAAGTTAATCGAGAGCGAGGAGAGAAAGTTTATCGGAAATATTTTACAAGATGCTGAATGTCATTTCGTATATTGATAGATGCAATGCATCGGAAGTATCGTGCGTGCTACGATTTTTACAAAGCGTTAAAGAGTTGGAGAGGATTAAATGTTCCACAATTTTATTTTATCAGAATAAAAAATGTGTACCTGCTAAGTGTACATTTCTAATGCAATTTGAGATATATTATCACGCATAAATATTGCAAACTTGCTCGGCAAAAAATTACACGACGGTCCGAATTGCGAGAAATATTTCTTCCTATTTATATCACCAGCCAATTTGCGAGGATCACCCGCGTCACGACGACATTGTCGACGACGTGTCTATGATAGAGCATCGTCGCGTCGGAATGTAGCGAGCCCCATGGGGGCAGATGCCACCTTTAAATAGCAGTTGGTGTCCGCTGTGTTAAACAATCTGATTTCGCCTCTGATTGGGAAGCGGGCACGGCCTTGGACGAGGGTCCAACCCGGCCGGGGACGGCGTTCCCGGGGTCTTTCTACGGGTCGTAGGGTCCGCCGCAATCAGTGTAGCCGCGGGGCTTCGAGCCGTCGCGTGCTCGTTTCTCCAACGCAAACTCCGACACCGCGATCGTGATCACATCGGCAGCATGTACAGCGGGTGTCACCGACGATGGCTCGATCAGATGCTCAACGTAGATTGCAGACGATTGGAACTTGTCGTTTTAGCTATTTTCGAATTATACAAAGTGGTACATATTTTTATCGCACAAAAGTGTCTACTCATCGAATCTATCGTATTATTTTTTATCTACGGATTCTTTGAACGATTAAGAATTGATTTTTTCAACAAAAATATTAAGGAACCAATAGCTTTTAATTTATAGTTGAAAAGAAGAGAGAGAGATACATATTTTAGGATACTAAACGACCGCTTGGATCGCTGATCAGTGAATAAATAACAAAAAAAGCAATTCTCCCATGCGAAAAATCCCCCAAGCATTGTTTTCGCAGATCGATCTTGCGTATTGTACAGTAATTCGTTTCACGTCACCTCGAATCGACGGACGTACACCCAATGTCGCGAGAGTATATCTACGCATTCACGAGCAATTACTCGGGGCGGGGTAATCCCGTTAGGCGGCATGCAGCCTCCTCGAGGGAGGATCAAAGAACCCGTCGTCATTCCGTGCTGCTGCACTCTTCGGCAGCCTCGGACTCGTACAATGCCACTCGGCGTCGCGACGTCGAAAAGAATGGGGGGGAAATCTCGGTGCGACTTGGAGAAATTTTGGGCACGTTCCAACAAACACACGCACACAACGACGCTGCGACGAGAACGAAGTCCTCTCATTCGTTTCGGTCATTCCTATCGCATCGAGATATCGTTCCGCCACGCTAATTTTGAGATGTTGCTGACCGAAGACTTGCGGAGTCGCGTCCAAATCGCTTGGAAATTTTTGCACTGCGTCTTCTCGATACGAATAAAAGAATGAGGGGACTCATACGAGACGATCCTCGAGATTGCATTTACATTTTGCCGGTGTTTGTTTCGATATCTCCGAAAGCGGACGAACTCACATACGTTATTTTTCATTGTCGAAGACAATAAAGAATTATTGTCACAGTCGTTAGTCAAAAATATGGAGCATCTTTAATAAATTCTCATATTTTGAACTAGTTTGTGATTAACGGGCGCCATTCATGCCGCAAATTTCGACAATGCATGTCGACAGTTAAGATTTGCAGTCTGGAAAATCCGACTTGTGTTAGAAATATCGCCGATTTCGTTCACGTGGGATGATCAATTCATCATCTAACTGTGACTTGGAATTAGATCTATAGTCTTAAGTAGTATTAACATGGCATTTCGGCTGGCGAACATAAATCACTTTGCGAAGACGCGGCGGCCGCGCGTTGCGTAATAATGAGCAAGCCAGCGTAGCATGTTAAATTTTAAGCGTAAAGAGCGAAAAAACGAGTTGTTCGTATGAACAATGCACGGAGCGGAGGGGCTACGCTC
Source organism: Linepithema humile (assembly GCF_040581485.1). Lineage (NCBI taxonomy): Eukaryota > Metazoa > Arthropoda > Insecta > Hymenoptera > Formicidae > Linepithema > Linepithema humile. The sequence continues at coordinate 3,916,005 of NC_090130.1, read as the reverse complement.
GCACGCTAGGGTGAAGATCAGGCAGGCATTATTTTTCACCGACGTTTCGCCATGTTTGTCGAAAATTTGCCGTAAAATACGGTACATCAAAATATTATTGGCCGTATAAAAAAAATGTAAGTCATAGAACTTCAAGAATCAGTCGATCAACGTTCTCAAGAAATTCGTATTTATAAAAAAGTTTCTTGGGAACTTTTTTATAAATTCAATTCTCTTGGAAATTTATGAAAAGTACAGAATTATCTTGTCAATTTTATTTGAGCGTATTGTAACAATTAAATGCTTGTACATTTAATATAAAATTTCCTTTTTCGCGTCACCGATTGTGCGAGTTAAGAATGCTAAGTGTAATCCGCGTTATTATTATATTGTATATTGTTCGTGATGTACGGCGAAAATTTCTGAAATATTCTATATCGACTAACTGTCCGATAAATTGCCTTCTAAAAAGCGGAAGTAGCAGTTGTTAAATGAAGCTTTCTCAAGAAGTTGGACGTGCGGGCGATTCGTGTCCCGTGATGGAGGTAACATGTTTTTGTTCGTCAGATAAGGGCAGGCGTAGCAAAAGTTATTTGTAAGAGCGAGCTGCGTAGCGCGGAAGAAAATTAATCGTTTCCTAATTATCGCATAGCGTGAATATAACGCCAACTCGCGGCAGGAAAAAAGATTCTTGTCTTTGACTCGAGTTCCCGCGCACGATACGGGTCGTAAAGTATTGTTTAGAACGTAATCATTTTTCACGTATCCACGCGAGTTGCCGGCGCAATCTCTCAAACACTCAGCAGAAATTCCTTCCCTCTTATCATCCCTTTGAAAAAGCACGTTCCTTTGAAACACATAAATATATAAATAAACTTAGCAAGAAAGTCAAATATCTCTATTACTTAATATTTAAAAAATGTTACTATTGCTCATTCGCTAAAGCTACGCCAAAAAATTCGAGACATAAACCAAAGCTATTTTTTATCACAAAGCTATTCTCATAAAAAAAAAAATGAAAATAATAGTCAAATTTCAAAATTAATTAATCATTATATACAATATGTCTTTACATTACCGGCCGCTCATTGATCAAGCTATACCGCGCAATTGTTTCGTTTTTCCGTGATTAAAACAGCTGCAACCTATTCTGTATTATTTTTTCATTCTGTTTTAGCCATATTTTTCAATTAATCTTAAATGGATTTTAATCAAAGTTTGACTTGATGTTCATGTCGACGGGTGTTTTGCGTCACGGCTCCTACGCGAAATCGGTTACTTCTTGCGTGCAGGCGCGTGTAGGCGATAGACGTTCGACTGCGCACGGTTAAAGTGGAAACGCAATCCCCAGCACCCCCAGCAAGGAATCAGAGATGAATGCGAGCCGATATGGGGGGAGAGTCCCGAACGCAGGCAGCCATGCGTGAACGTGTCACGCATAGGCACGTGGCCGTGTATGTACTACCGAAAGACATAATGCGAACGGCGGCAGCGACTCCGACGACGTGTCCTGCAACCCCTGCAATATGCTACGGACATTTCTTCCGCGCGATTCCAATTTACCCGGCCTTGTATCGCCGGGGAAGAATAACAGTCCGAGCAAGATACAGCGTGCTTTCGCCGTCGATTTCGCGTTCATTTTTTCACGACGCGAAAAGATCACGCGACTCGCGAAGAGATTAGCATGCAATCAGTTTCAAACTTCGCCATGAAAATTGTTATCGTACGTATGGCGCTCGCAAGTTTCCATTCGAGCTCTGTAAATCGTTCCATTATTTTTTTTTTCTTCATATTATTAATGCTTTATTACTCGTTTTCCAGAATCGTATTTTGCTCGTGCATTTCGAAATTTATACGCGACTATGACGGCGCCGTACAAATTTAATATTAAATTTTGACATTTGTTAATGCTTACAAGATTTGTAATTGTATTAACGGACTTATGTATTACATATTTAATCAATTAATAATTAGCCGCGAGTTTAACAACAATGTTTTCCATGCAGAAAAAACGCGCGACTTCAATAAAAATTTTCTTCCAAGTATCGCTAAAATATAAATTACATCATTGAATCGATCGACGTCTTTTGTTTCCTCCCGAGAGAGAGAGAGAGATGGAGAGCGAGAAACAGAGACCAAGTTCTCGTTACCCTTCCTCATTTTTATTGTCGTAAATCTGGCGGCGCGAATGCGCTGGTCACGCGCCGTTTCCCAGTGACTTGTTGCCCACGATCCATGTCCCTCAGGGTTTCGCCCCCCGCGACCCCCGCGCGATCCACGGACGAGCGGAATCCGTGCCAGCAAGATCCGGTCCCCTCCGCTCTTCCTGGCCGGAGTTCCGGTCGTCCCCCCCTCCACTTTGGACACGTCAGAATCCACAATTCGGACTTTAAGGAAATTCTCACGGGTTCAAATCCCCTCTTTCTCGAGAGTACTCTAAGTGCGGATTTTACTAAACGGCAATTAATTCGATATGCAGTTTCGGTGCAGATCGTAACATTAATCACAGTCGCAATAAAACGGGAATATCTGGTTACCCGCTATTAATTAATCGGACAACGGATGATGTCGGACACGATCTATCACCTCGAAAGGACAGGACGAAAGATATCTAAAGGACATCCGAAGGACGCCGAAGGGCGCTCGGATCGCTTTTAGACGTCTAGCGCGAACCGCGCGCTATTGGGATACCCCGATTGCGCCTTCCAACGTCAATCACTCCGTGCATATTTCAAGGGAAGCGAATTCACACAGAAATAGGGGGGAGGGAGGGGCCCGACGCGATAGTTACCTATGGTGTCGAGGATAGTCACGCCATACGCGATCGGACGCGTGAGCGAATTGCCGGGGCACGCGCCGCTCCAGAGTACGTAATTATCATAGGGAGTTTAGGGCTGCCCCTCAGACATAGATACACACATACGTACGGGCGGGGGAGGGGGGGGGGGGGGGGTCGAGGGTCGGTCGACTCGGGTCAGGAAGTCACGCGAGGCACACTGGGGAGCGGAAGGGCAGCAGCAACGGCGAAGGTAGGAGGAGAAAGAGAGAGTGCTTTTATTGTTCTACGAGTCGTCTTAAAGTCGCTTTTCCTGGCCAGTGGGCAGACCCGCTTGGGAACCCCCCTCGGCTCTCGTGGTCGATAACGCGACGTGACGTCTCGCCGCGGACGCGCGAGCGCGCCCCGCCGATCTCGAGAGTTCTCGAATCGACCCGCTGAGGTTTATATTATTTTCACGGTGCACACAGAACGTCGCGCAATAAACGAGCTGTTCAGATTAACTCCCGAATGCCGGATCAATTTGGTCGACGCAATTTTTCTTTCGTTTAGTACTTTTTTTTTTTTTTTTTATTAAATAAGAATGCGCGAAAGAGATATCGTTACGATCTGTACAATTCCTTTAACTGATTTGTAACGTTAAACTGTTAAATGCTTATCGTGCAGATTATTCTCTTCCCGCACGAGCGATATTATAAATTCATGCAAGAATTTAATTACGAAAGACCGTACGATAGGATCAATCTCATTATTCTTTTCGGAAGTAAAATACGAGAGAAAAATTTCTTGGATTAAATTGATCCGCGACGCAAATACTTAATACTCTTTCACAGGATAACGCAAGTGTGGCAGCATTTCGAGTCCGAGATATGAATTATCTGAAATCTGTCCAAAGGAAAATTTCGAGCAGATCACGCCCGTAACGGCGCCATCGGAGGATTCACGCGAGGAGGCTTTTTTTGATCATTTCGACTTTAGATTGGATCGCGTGGAGCTGTACAACGCTTCGGTGCGCATTTCGGTACGGGAAGGCTATACGAGCATGACCTGCTTCAGGAACATGGAACAACTTTGGGCCATCGGACACGCGAGCAACATTAATAGGCATACTCGAATTACCGTTTCGCAGATATATCTCTAATGTGTTAATTCTCGGGTGTCAGTTCATCGTTGTCCTTGCATGACGTTACGGGCGTTCGAACATCGCGAGGAAATAATTTGCATTAAAACGCGTGATTTAGAGAGCGCTTTAACTCTCTCGTAAAGCTTCTCTTGCATATCGAATTTACGGGCTTGAACTTTCGATCTTTGATATCGGCAATTGAAATACAATTAGCGTGAAAATAAATATAGTTTAAGGAGAAGAACTCATTGTAACGTGCGTATGTTGTACAAAGTGCAGAAAAACAAATCGCTTAAAGTTAGTTTGGTTAATTAAAATATTGCATCGTTTAAATTGAATTGTTCAACTTAGCATCAATTTAAAAACGCGAGAGATATTGTCGAAGTAACATCTCAGGAATCAACGCATGTTCGCATTGATTTATTTATCACCAAACGACGTTTAAATATCGCAAGCTCGCCCCCCACATCTTCCAGTTATCCTTTGCGCTATCCATCCAGCGAAACGAAAATACACACGGTATTGCCTGGATGCGTGGAGCCGAGCTCTCTGTACGAAGAGACGAGCTTGTAATTTCAATTTCACACGGCCTGGAAGACCGCAAAGTGCCCTCGGGTCAACACGCGTCACGTCACGTAATTTCATGAACCTCGGCGGTGACGACGATGTCGCTCCCTTTCGCGTCGCGGCGCAAAGCGTGAAGCGAGTCAAAGGCGACCCCGCGTCTGTCAAGATCAGAAAGACAGTGTTGGTACACGCTATTCGAAAATGCCCCGGAGCCCGAGCCGCGCTAAAACAACTCGTGCGTGCACCGTGTCCCGAGGAATACCTGAAAATTAAACTTCCACAGAGTGGCGCGAGCGCGAAAGGGCCCCCCCTCCCCCAAAGCTCTTCCTCTCCAAAACAGAAGTGAGTTAATAGAATTCTATTAATTAGCATAACTCAAAGCATTTTGTAAAATCAGTCTTTTCGAATTTATTCGAATTTCTGAACAACGTGAAACCTCAAACCGAAAAGACTAAATTTCGTATCGTTCTAGTTTCAACACCATTGATAAAAGATTTATTCCCCGGCAAATTGGAGCTAATTTAATGCACAATATACAAGAGGTAATATTTCTCTCCACAGATCTGGCAATATAATTAAGTTTAGTTTCGAAACTAAGAACTCTGAAAATTTACAGCGTAAAGCCGTCCAGCTAGTTCCAGTTTGCCGCACGCTCGTCACAAGCACGTTGCACATTGCATTAAATTACGCTGGTAAGCGCCCGGTGCTAAGATGTGACACGGGCAGGAATCCTGAATGCAATCTGGATGCGGAGGCAAGGACGGACAACTAACGGCGCCAACGCGTTCACACGCGTTCGAAGGCGCGAAGGACTCGCGTCCTTGCCGCGCCACGAAGGCGATCCCGAGTTGTGTCTCGCACCGGGTTGCTGTAGCCCGGTTGGCGCAGCCAAGAGCCGTTTATAACAAAGATGCCCGCGGGCAGGGCTCTGTGATCTCCGCGAGATGATTGTGCCAGCGTCGGTGTTGGCGTCCACACAGGGTGGGGCCTGCTCTTCGACGTTACCACTGTGCGGGCAGGCGTCTCTACATAGCCCCCGGGGCTTGTTCTCTCTCTCTCTCTCTCTCTTTCCCTCCGCCACCCTCCCGCTCTCTCGTCCACCCTCACGCTCGTTCTCCGCCGACGACAAAGGGGCCGCGGTTCAACGCGCCACAAAGCGCCGGGACGCCACCTACACCCGCACCGACGCCCACACGCTCGCATCCTCTACGCGTTTGCACGCACAAAGCTTGCTCGAACAAGCCGGGGCGTCGCGACGCGTGAACTTGCACCCAGCGGCGCCTCGACCCACCCTTTGGGTATATGTAGCGTCTAGCGAACCGAGAACGAGAAGAAAGAAAACTCCCCCCCTCCCCCCTCACGGGAGGGAGTTCTGCGAGAGGAACGGAAGGCGCGCACGGCGACGCGAGTCGCAGAATTTGAAAAAAAAAAAATTATGTCGAGCGCTCGACATGATTATTCGACGAGAAATTGATCAGAAAGAGTTCATTGTCATTAGATGATGATTGCTCACATCAAATGTGAGCTCATTAAAATATGAAATTTTCTGCGGCCAAATAGGTCGGTTTTAATTAACATACGATGCTTTTGCTTTCTTCTGCATTCATTTAGAAAATAATGCCTCTGTCTGATTTATTTAAAGCGTATAAAAAGCGGAAAAGCAATCAATATTAGAAGTATCAAGATATTTTCTATTGCAAATACCAAGAGGTGACACATCATATTCAACATAAAATCACATTTCTTGTTGGATATTCTTCGAATAACTTGACATTTGAATTACGTTATCTTTTTCATATTTTTTACATAAAATAATAGTGAAAGTTTTAAAGAAAGATGTGAGTAAACGCAAAATCTTTATTCTTCCTCTTGGTATTCTGACACCTTCGTAGACTGCAAATTTGATGTGAGACTCACCCTGACCAGGTGCCGGCGACGTAGCGTGGCTCCAGCCTCCTTTATAAGAGCTGCCAGCATCTGAAAAAAAAAAAAGAGAACCATTTTTTAATTGTTATTCAATCCACAATTCCGATTCTTGCCACAACGAGCGTTGCGAAATCTACGACTTATCGATCCGCGCGACGGTACTTCGTGATCTGGCCGATTGCAATTACACTTTTTGAGGTCATGTCGGTAGTATAAGCGATATATCGTCGGCAATTACCGGTTAATCGGTTCGAGGAATCGCGAGAAGCCGTAAAGTATATCTGATCAAACGAGCGAAAGCTGCTATCGCGGCGGCTTCGGCGGGGGAAAAACGCGATTCTTCTGCTTTGCGAAATCTTTATGGCACTTTAACGGCTATGGTCGTTCTTGCAGGAGCGCAATGCACAAAAGAGCCCGTTTATATCGCTGTGAATAAATTTATTGTTCGAAAGCTACTCTCAACCTGTGTACCGATAAGTGTATCTGCGCTTTTCGCGTTCAAAAAGTTGCAGTTACTTCGTCCGCTGCGTTAAAATCCTAACCGTTTGCGTTTTTCATGACAAATACGGGAAAGACTTCTTCTTGCTAAGCATTGGACGTTAAAATTGGAGAAACCGCTGTTTGTCTTCCGTGTAACTTAATAATTTTTAAGCCGCGCTGCGAGTGAGATGAGGAAGTTTCCGACCATCGATCTTCCGACTTGGTCGGCCGAATAATATCCGAGTGAGACAGACGCCAGTTTCTGCCAAACGCGGAATTATTTCTAATACAGAAATCTCGCGGCAGTGATATTATATATTTGCCGTAGGCCACGCGAGAGTTCTCTCGAGAGCTGCCGGGCGCCGAAACGAACGAGCCGTGCGGCGAGCGTACGCGCCGCCGTCGGTGGCGTGTTTGCGAACAGATATATTTTCATTTGGCAGTTATTGGCACGAGGGTCGGCCCTCGTGTGTACATACGTAGGTACGTCACGTCGCACGGCAGAAACTTCGACTTTCCGGGCAAACAGAACGATCTACACGCGCGCGCGCTCACCACGGCTCGATCTTTCGTCTTTACTGCCCCCTTCATTTGATCTGGAGACCCCGGAGTCCATTAATGGAGCCTCGGATTTCATGTTTCTCAAGTGCTGTGGGGTGCACCAATCGCTCTGCTGATGCCGTTGCCGGTTTTTCCTCGGGTTTTTGTGTCGAAGCGACGCCGCGCGACCTACGCCGGAAAATCCCCACGTTCTCGAGAAGAATACGATCGATCTAGAAATCCTGAACAGCGAGAATTTCAACGGACCGCCGAACAGTTAAATACGGCTAAAAGCCACCTACAGCAAATACTTTGGCGGTGCGATTGTGGCATCGCATGTATACACGGAATATTTTCTACGGCACGATTGATAGTGCTAATGAATAGTAATATGTATGAATGCAAGTCATTTTCAATTGTTACAACCCATTACATGACATCATATCTGAATGGAAGTACACTACCGTCGGACAGTGGAACACGTGTCAAATAAATAGAATATTAGCAGCCGCAATTTTGATTCATTTCGCTTCGGAGCGAAAAGTTACAGCAATTGTGGAGGGCTCAACTAATTTTTCGAACTTAATTTTTTCAGTCAGTTGATTCTACAATTTGTTCTCTCGAATTAATAAACATTAATTTCAAGTTATTTTAGATACTTGAAAGATTAAAATACTTGAAAATTTGCTTGTGTATTTTGAAGAATTTGAAGATGTGCAGATTTTATGCATGATAATGGTAAAACTAATATACTTGTGATATAAAAGTACACTTTTATCGTTAAATACACGTTTGCTATTGTGTTTCACTTCCATGAGCCACGTGGTCACTGATATTCACTTCTGCGACATTGCGCCAACCGTCGCATATCATTTTTTGCAACGTTTAATGACTTAATTAAGCCTTTGACAAACTACATTTATATAATTACAGTTATATACTACAGTTATATAAATACAGTTGTATAATTGATAAAGATATTTAATTATTTAAAAAGACAGAATAATTGAATAACATTTCTACGAAACAATTTTCACAAAGAACTATATAGAAATATTTTAAAACTATTTCTCGATAAAATATTTTCAAAGCAAATAAGTCATTTCTGTACAGATTTAATGATCATATTTATCACAAATAGAATATAAAAGTTCATAGAAATTTATCATTGATCACGAATCACAGAGAAAATTGTCGTACATTATGACGCCTTCAATCCTGTGCCTGGCTCTGTGTTAGAAGCTCGCATTCTTTGTATATTCAACTTTTTCCTACAAATATAAATGAGATATTTACGGTGCGATAAAATGTAAACTGCAAGATCCCATTCCTTCCAAGTGCAAAGATTTAAAATCTGGCGCAAGAAATTTTGAGAAGCACCGCGAGCCCGGACACAGAGTTAAAAACGCGCAGCTCGCGACGGACACATTCGGAGCACAGAATTCGCAGGTGTACACGTGCGCCACCGAGCGTGGCACCTACCGAGAGCGTGGGACCGCGACTTATCACCACACTCCCGAACATATGGCACGCTGTTAAGAGACTCGCGCGCGCACAACGATTAACGGGCACAAGAGCGGGACGTACCGGCGAACAGCATCGACAGATTGGTGAACGCCGTGGTGCGTGGTAGCTCCGCCGCGGTTGTACCGCTGCTCTTAAGGTCCAGCATCGCGCGGCGTGGTCCACCCGCGCCGCTCACCAGCTACTTCCTCACGGGTGTTCTTTTATTTTATTTTTTTTTACACGCGGCTAATCGCCGCTCTTATCGCGGCACCGTTGTCGATCTTCGGATCGGCTGTTGCGGCACGAGGCGCGACGTGGCCAGAAACGTGGTCATATCAGCAACGACGCAAAACGACGTCGTCTCAGCGTCGAACGGCGCGGCGGGGGGGACGGTGCCGCGTATTGCTACTCGCGTCTCGCCGAAACGGTTTGCACAAGCGTGCTCTTGTACGTGGACTGCGCACCGATAAGGGCGCCGATCATCTTGCCGACCCGCTCCGAGCGACACTGCCGGCTCGCGCGAGACAGACGACGTCGTCGCCGGGGGCAGATGGACGCGCCCGGCGACGAAAAGCCAGCGGGCGAGGTCTCCGCCCCCGAAAAGCGTCGGGGTCGCGCGACGGTTGGTCCCGCGCCGAGTCATAAGGGCCGGGCTTGCGGGGGTGATCGACACCCCCGAGAGAAAGGGCGGAAGCGCGCCTGCGTGCCGCGAGCATGGCGGGAGCGGCCGCAGCCGCCGTCAGCGGTGCCCCGCATCGCGGCATCCGGCGGCGGCGGCGGCGACGACGGCGGCGGCGGGGGGAACGGACGGTCGACCGGGAGCACGCGGCCGACGTGCACCGGACCTCCTGCACTTACCGACCGGCGCTTGTCGACGACGTAGTTTGCCCCGGTAACGACGTGCCACCGGTTCCCTTCCGGGACAAACCCTCTGCGGTAACGCGCGCTCTCACGAGGACACCGCGCGCTCTCGTACGCCGGCGTGTCGCCGCGCCGGCGAGAGCTGTCCCGGTGACGACGAGACCAGGACACTAGAGTCAGAAGCCTGTTCAATCTGTCGCTTTTAGTTGAGCCACCTTTTCAGTGGAATTAACGCACTAAAGATCGAATTTTTTCTCTCTCGGGAATAACCTGTGGTATCTCAAAAATTATTGGTCCGATAATTCGTAGATAAAAATACTTAAATGTGAATCAATTTATTTTGTCTCAATATCATTACTCTTTAAACGCTATATCAGTACAATTGCGTGACTTTTTAAATAGTGTACCTTCGATGTATCGTTTCTCAAAAGATGAACGAATGTTCGAGTTTTTTCTTTTAATTAAATTCAGTTTTTCGCAAAAGGAATTATTTTCACTGCTAACCGAAAACTTATCGTTCATTTTATCATTTGTTTTCTCTGTTCACAAATAATACTTTTCTTATTCGTTTCTGTAAACCAAAATAAAAATCGTCATTGTCGGCTTATCCATAGATCAGTACTACTAGCAGCGGCATTTCAGTTGACCGCTCAGGAACTTATCGAATTTTTCTCATATCTTCTAGTTTTTAGAACTCCGAGTTCGATAAAAAGTTTTCCATTCGAACAATTTTGTTTTAAATGTTTGCATTTTGCGAAGAAATAAAAAATAAAGTAGAATTGCAGTTCCGACGATTCAAATCGTCATTTTCGCGAGTTTTTCTCCGCGGAATTCTGTAGAATTATATTTTAGCGTGCAATGTTCTCGAATAATCGATAGACGCAGCTGCTGCTTGTCAATGGAAGCTATTCAGCGACGCGCAATTTTCATTGCCGAATTATAATAATTACGCGAACGTACGCCGCGGCTATTTCGAGCTACGGAATTACACGACGACCGCGTTATTAACGGGGGGATTTACATTTCGTTATAATTATACCGCCTGGAAAGTAACAACATCGGACGGTATTTGCATAAAATCTGCTTTATTTCATGAAAATATGAGACTGTCTTAATTAATTAACTATTTATTATTGTTATTATTCTGATGACGAAGAGAACTTTACACGCATCCCGCAAATGTATGCGAATCTGTTTCTGTTCTCTGTTGCCCGTGTCCGGCATTAACGTCGTTTAATTTGCAACTTTATATATTTGGGGAATATTTTCAAACTGCATACTGCAAACTTCATTTCATTCAGATGATAGAAATCTCGAAGTATACTTTGTCGCGACAACGTTAACAGGCCGTTCTGGCCTGTAAATCAAAAGAAACATCACGATTGGCGTAGCCAATCTGTCTGCGAAGTTTACCCTACGGAAAAACTGTCGAACGAGGCGAGCGACGGCGATGATCGTCGAGGACTGAAAGTGGCCAGCGTGCGTGTGCGGGCACATCGACGGGGAGTCATTTACTGTTTATAACCGTGATTCACGCTACGGCGATATCCCCGTCGGAGCGGACGGAGGAGGCCCGGAGGTACGATTGTGACGCGTACACGTTCGTTCCGCGGCTCGCACACACACACCGCCGCGTGCCCCGTCTCTCTTTCTGTAGGTGTCCGTCGCGTACGTCGTTTCGACAGAGTGGGCGTCCCTCCCCCCGATAAGAGGGCACGCGTATGACACGCGACCGCGTACGCCCGGCGGCGCATTTAACGCGCGATCACTCTCGAGTGCCCGCGAGCGCGCAACACGCCAGGGGGTTAAAGCGCGCCTCGCGCGCAGGGGTCCGGCCGCCGTTTTTCTGCATCGACCACCCCCGGTGGGCCACCCCGTATCCACTATGTCCGACAATGATGTACGAGAACGTGAGAGAAAGAGTATTTGATGATAATAAAAAAAAAAAAAAAAAAAAAAAAAAAGAGAGAGAGGCGTCAAATTTTCTGCAGCAACTCGATAGAATTCCGCGAACTCTTTACGAATCGAAAACAATCAATTTTCGAAAAATACTGTAGAGATAAAGAAATAAAATACAATATTGGAGAAGGGGTGGAACGAAGAAAGCACGGTATCGCATCGGAAAAGAAACAGATACCCAGAAGTGGAGGAGAGCCTAATAGAACTCGAAAGCGAGCGGAACACCCTGGCAAGCTTCGCCACGGGCGATTAGCTCAATTAGAGAAGCGGGTGGAGAGAAGAGACCGGGTCGACGAGTTCGGACGAGTGCTATCGTCGATCGGTCTTGAGGAGGCACTCTGGATGCCGCCGCGCGGAGAAAACGCGCCGGCCGCGTGCCTCGCTTCGACCCTCCCGCCCGCGCATTATCCCGAGATGTAGCGGAGTACGGGAGCGGTATTACGACGGCTCCGCGCGCGCTCGCGGACCCGCGCGAACAACACGCTGCGACGGTGGTGGTGTATCATTGTGCGTGCCATGAAACATGACGGGCCGGCAACTATTGTACGCGAGACGCATAGCTGCGAGGTAGGGCATAGAGCGGCACAAGGGAGCCAGTTACACACCCTTCTCTCTTTCCGCCCCTTCGTTTCTAATGCCGCACACTCTCGCCGCGCGATGTCGTCTCTCTCCCCCCCCCCTCCTCTTGCCCGGCTCGCACCGTCCTTTCTCTCCGTCGCCCTTTTCTCGGTCCATAACACGATAAGAACCGTGTCACTTTGTTACGTTTTGAGGGTCGCTTAAGTGCGCGATGATACATATCTCCTCTCCCGCCGCTCGCCAGATAATTCCTCGCATTCAATTTGCACAATATGCTCAAACCGCCCGGCGGCGCAGATAGTAGGACGGTCGAGGCTCGACTTGACACGCGCGTATACTTCGTCCCGCAAATCGGTGTCGTTTTCGGTGTACCGATAACCCGGCGCGGCGTTGATAACGCTCGGGACGAAGCCCGCTCGTAGATGACGTCCTTGCGGGAAACGAAATCCGATCCTTGACGCCGAGGTCATGATGTCGCGTAAGGCAGGGATGAGACGGGGAGTGAAATGCGCGCACACAAGACCGGGGAGTATCGGCGTTTGTTATACTCGCGTTTTAAAGGATAAAGAATTCCACATCCGTTGCATTGCAATGCAACGGCATTCACTCTATTACGCTACATCAAGGCTGTTTATACGTTAATTATGTTTTCCTCTGAATTAACGAATGGATAATGCGTTATATCCGTTTTGCGCCTTTATTTTCATATCTGATTTTTTGATTGTTGCGCATATAAAATGGCGTATTCGTATAATAGAAAAAAAACGCGTCATCTCAAAATTCTAATAGAAAATTTAAGAGATCTAAATATTTCTTTACAACGACAATCCGCTGTAAGCGGATTTCAGCTCAATACGAGTTTCGACAAGTGGCTTGAGTGATTCTTTAAAAAGATTCTTTGCGTAGCATTTTAAAGTCCGATACACTAGCAAATGCGTTTCTGTGGCATGTTTACTGGCCTGCACGCGGCAGTAGCATAAAGCCATACGTTGACACAAATTCTGCCTTCAATAGATAACCGCATTTCTTATTTGTCGTATTCAAACGATGGCCGATGACAGCTGATTTGATTAAGTGGTGATCGACGAAAAAATGTATTACAAATTAATTGTAGAATAAAAACCCTACAAAGAACTTTTCCAATTGAAGAAAATAAAAAGACACTTTTTCACACATTTCGAAATATACCTGAAATATCTTTCAACAATAAAAAAACACACACACACACACACACACACACACATAAAAATCTTTTTAAAATAATTTCAATATTTAACAGCTTCAAAACGTTTTATACATCTAACGTGATATTTATATTATCAATGAACACCTTTGAAATATTTTCTTTATGCATCTAAAATAATTTTGTTGTAGAATATTCGATTGATATTGAACGATGACTTCGACTACAGATACGGCACGATTCGCGTAATAGCGATGCAAGGGTGCGTAGAGCGCGGAGAAGCAAAAGCCATCAATTATGTTACGCAAGAACGCAATCGCGAGCTCAAACAAAGGCCCAAGTACGGATCCATCCCCGGGGTCCGAGTCGTTAGCGCACGCTTCATATCTTCAGCCTAATTATTTATGAATTTGCATATATCTAGCCGACGCGTACGCTCCGGACCAAACTGTTATACTTTTGTTCGTGCCTACCGGATGTCCGTTTCGCTGCGACCCCACCGCGGATTTGACGATTCAGCCGAGGAGAGACTCATTAAAAGTCCCCGCTCGATTAAACATAAAAAAAGGAGATAAGAATTTTTTTCTTTACTGAAAACGCTCGAAAAACTCTATCTGATTCTATGGTTAAGTAAATATTTGAAAAACGCATTGTAGAGCGATACGATTTTAATTATTATATACAAAAGTATTTTATTTCAAAATAATAAAAAACAAAAAAGCATTAAACTTGCTAAAGAGAAGTGTGTATCCGATCAACAGCGCGTGTCATCCAGTTTCCGTGAACAATGTTGCTTTAGCTGTAGTTTTGCGTCGTGCCATCCGCCGCGCTTAAAACCAGGAGAAAGAGAAATGCGCGACGGAACAGGGCGGAAGCGTCGGATTTGCGGCTTAAAAATATAATATAATTATCGCGTTCCGACGCATCTTCACGTAAAAGAAAAAGAAAAGGAGGAGAAAGAGAGGACAGATTAGATTTTATGAAGTTCGCAAGGTTTAAAGACTTTTTAAATTATAGACTTCTTTGCTTTCAAACGTTCGTCTCTTAAATATCAAACATCTCGCAATGCTACATGTATTAAAATATTATGTTCCGCATTGCATTCTTATTTATGTTAAATCTAAATATTTTTCAACACAAGAGCTGCATTACTCTTAAAAATACTTTTAAAATTATCTCCAAGTAGTTTAACATTTAATCCAAAAATATGGAAAAGTTCTGACAAATCGTATCGCTTACAATTATAGAAACTAATACAATGCAATTTTTTTTTTCATAATAAATACTTTTTTGTATATTTAACTGATAATTAATAATTTTATTAAAAACAAGTTTTAATTACGACGCATAAAGTTTTCTATGTTTGTATATAACTCGATATAGTTAAGTTGCGATTGTCTAGACGGCATAACATTACGTGTTTGCACATTTAATTAAACCTTCCTCAACTTCGGCTTCGAGTGTCTTTTTGTAGGTCTAATACATTTTCTCAACTGCTCGGCACAGCGACTGTAAGTATCTGACGGATAAACCGGCCCTGGAAGTTCTGACGTGTTGCGTCGGTGAGAATACCAGAAGCGAACGTAGGGCGGAAGAGACACGGAGAGGATGGAAGCTCGAAGAGGAGACAGAAGCAGGAATGGGACCGCAAGAGGATGAAGGAGACCGAGAGAGAAAGAGAGAGAGAGAGAGAAACGGAGAGCGACAGAGAACGACCGGTGGGACGGGCGCGCGAGGGAAAAGACGAGCGAAGCGGAGAACCGAGAGAGCGGAGGCATCCGCGCGCTCATTTCCGTTTTGGGGCCGTCGAGGGGGACGAAAGGGGGGAGCGCTAACTCGCGAGATATTAATTCCGTGTTAGCGCTAGGAGGGTTGCAGAGGCGAAAACTACGTGCCGAGGGGGAATACTACCCCCTCTCCCCCCCCCCTGCTTGCTCTTCCCCGGCGACCCACGTCTATCCCTTCGTTGCCCCCGTGCCTCGCCACGGCGACCAACGCAACCACCCTCGCGCGCGCGAGGGTGGGAGAGGCGTTACAAATCAGAGATTAGCCATAGTTAACTCGACTTGCGCAGTCAAACAGTTAATCAATAAACGATTATTTACATCGTGCGCCCGCGGCGGCCCAACGCGAGCGTATTCTCCCGCTGCGGGATGACGAATGCGGTGCTGATAACACCGCTGGCCGCTGGACCACCCGGGGTCGTTCGGGATTAAAATTAAAAAATATCCTATCTCTGTTCGGAGATCGTTACACCGGTTGGTAATTAATTCGCCGCTCCGATTGTGTGAGAGCGGAGCGCAGAGACACACGCTCAAGCCGGTTTAATTAACGTGACGTGTGTCGACACGTCGCCACGTTAAACAGTCCGCCGATGAGCTTATCGTAATCTTGTTGTTTAATTTACTAGTGCCATTTAATTGTTTTCAATTTATAACTGAAACATCACGATGTTTTCTCCGCGATGAAATTAATGGTTATTCCAGAATTATTGAAGAATGTTCGAAATATATTATTGCGAAATGATTATTACCGTTGGTTTCATCAGGGAAAAGCAGTGGCATTTTAATTAGCCGCGCGGTCTCAATTATTTTGCATGGATATTCAGAGTTCTGCGCACTTTATTTCGTCCACCTATCCGCAACTATTTATTGTCGCACAATTTTACGCCATTCCGCGAAATAGAAGAGAAATTCGTGCGCTGCTTTATTTCTGCTCGAATGTCTTAATTAGGGGTGGCGAATTATTGAGCGGAGTTTGACTCGAACAGCGTTATCAGCGATCCGAGTATCAGCACGTGAACGAACGTGTCAGGTGACGCAGGC
This sequence comes from Linepithema humile, assembly GCF_040581485.1. NCBI lineage: Eukaryota > Metazoa > Arthropoda > Insecta > Hymenoptera > Formicidae > Linepithema > Linepithema humile. Next base: position 3,899,701 of record NC_090130.1, on the reverse strand, counting down.
GGTGGACCGCGATCAAGTTCAGAAGCGAATTTGTCGTCCCGGATGACGGGTACGATTCGCAAAGTATGTGTCACGATAGCGGAGACGGTGTGAAATCTGTAGTTCCGACTGGCGGAGTAGGCAAATCGGGGGGGAGGGGGGAGGAGATCCGGGAATCTCGGACAATGCGCGTCGGGCGTCTCAGGAAGGCGTCGATTAGGATCGGAGGATGTCGCATGTAGCGTCGACGACCTCATCCCGTCGCAATACTTCGCCGGCAGCTGAACCGCGGAGAGCGGATCATGGTGGCTGACGATCACGGTGCCGGTAACAAACGGCGCGATGAGTGGGCACCCACTCACCCGTCCACCCACCCATCGGCGAGGGTGGCGGCGGTGCTGCGGCGGCAGGAGGGCGCGGCAACGGAGGGTAGCGCACGGAGGAGGAGGAGGAGGAGGTCGAGAAAGAGGGGTGCGCGGAGGTAGCTGGATGACTGGCGGCGGAAGCGTCGTCATGGCGACGCATCGATCAGCCGCCGCCACGCGAATTGAGTCGAGTCGAGGCCACATCGCCGCGCCGCGCCGCTCCGCACCGCGCCACGCCACGCCACACCACACCACGCCGCGCCATGCCACGCCATACCATACCGCGGACACGCGCGCGTGTGGCTTGTACATGCGAAACAGAGAGAGAGAGAAAGAGAAGAAAGGGACGAGAAAGAGGAGAAGCCGGCTCTACTCACGTTGGCATTGTTACTCGGTTACCTCACTTTGATCCGCGATGCAGCGCGAACTTCAGTGAGCAACGCTGATGCGGGGTGAGGGGGGGGGGGAGGAGTGATGACTCTGGAGGGCGTGGGAGAAGGGCGCGAGAGGTAAGAGGCGAAACAGGAAGGTCGAAGAAAATCGGCGAGCCGAGGTCATGGTTTTCTTTCGGAATGCCGATGCTGGTTGCTAGTCCGTTCGTGTTACGCGAACCAACGTCCTTCTTCTGCGCGCGACATCGCGTCGACCGGCAACAGCTGCGACGATTATCGTCTCGTTTCACGACTGCACGCGCGCAGAAATGATTTTCTCTCGTAGCGGCAATTACACGAAACGCCGTTCGACGACGTTATCTAATTCTATTTTCAACGCCATAAATGAACGCGTATCTAATAAAAGCGTAAATGTGTTTTAGCCGAGGACAAAGCGCGTCTCTGTAAAGCGAGCTCCCGCGGCTCTCGTTGGCGCAAAACCTTCCTTTCCTGCGATACCAAAGTTATTTACGCTTCCGCCGGTCAACTGTGTAGCGTAGCGCTTACGGCGCGAACAAAGATATGACATTTTGATCTGGCTGGAATTTAATAATAAATTGTTACACGACATGCGATGTTGAAAAGGTGTTCGCGGTTCAGCATAATTTCACACTATTAGTATCGAGAGTAATTACATTTCGATATCTTATGCACCGTAAGACGAATAATATCCTATACAGCTCCCATTATGCCTCTTTATTAATTATATATTATTGCATTCAGCTTTAATAAAAATATAATTCAGCTTGTATCATTCGTAACGCTTTCAATATCAAAAAGCTCTCTTCTCGCTTCAAGCCAGAGCAAACCGAAATTTTGAGAAAATTTCATTCTGTGTAATATCGATGAAAATTCCACCATAATTTTAAGCCTGAAAGCAAGGGATTCGTGCCGTCGACGCGTCTCCGCCACTGGGCGGAATTCGATCCGCAGAACCCGCAGGAACGCGCCGCAGTTCGACTGCCACAGTTCGGCAGCTTCCGGTGGCCAGGAACGGCGGGTGTTACGTTGAACCGGGTGTCGGTGGTCGATCGATCCCCCGTGCACGGGAGAAACGCGGAGAATCGTCCTCATCGTCCTCACCGCTGCCATCGTCGTCGTTGTCGTCGTCCTTCCAACCCGCGCGCACGGCTTCCAGTCCTCAGCTCGCACTGAATACCGTTTGATTGTCCTCCACTCGCTCACTATCCCGCCCTCTCCTTTCCACCCCGATCCGCCGCCCTCCCTATCGCGGGCGGCGCGGGGAGAGAGGCTTCCACTCCTAACCATTCTCATCCTCCTGCCAGTCCGAACGAAACCCATCCCCGCTTGGGAAGCGCCCTATCCTCCCCACGGTGCCGTTGCTACTCCTACCCACTCCACGATAATGATGGCAATCAGACCCTCAGAAAGGATTTCAGGAAATTCTCTCGCCTTTTTGTCGGCGGCCGGGGCGGCGGCGACGGACGCCACAAACACCGGTCGCCCCGTCGTCCTCGCACTCGCGGCAGTTACAAGTCGCCCCTACCTCCTCCATCCAGTGCGCTTCGTCACGCTTTCTTTCCACGGCCAGCGCCGGGGCAATCGGTGAGCGTATCCAAACCGCTCGCCTTTCAATGATTTAATGTGAAACGCGACACAACGTCTCGCGTGATAACGCGAGAGAGAACTGTATTTCCAGGACATTTCGCAGGATCCGATAACCGCCCGATCGAATCGGATCATCCGATTTTCGGGAATTCCAGCGAGGAGTCCTTTTATTTAAGAACGCGGGGAAATTGCTTTTTCGAGTTTCCTTTTAAATCGTTTTCTCGAAAATCGAACGGTCACGTCTTCTGCTTCGTTTCAGATTTTTAGAACTACTTTACAAAAAGTTTTTGATTATTTTGTGCGGTTCCTGATTGCTTACTTCGGTTTTTATAAACATGTAAATAATATGAAAATCATTTTAAATACTGTGTGGCTCTCATCTTTTTACGCCCTTAATTATTGGAAAATGCATGCTACATTAGTATATTTTTAATTTTACTTTGTTAGATAGATTTCTCTAACTATATGTTCCGTAAAAAAATTAACACATTGCAAATAACATTACTTCTTACAACGTTGAACACAAGTTTTAATAATTGTCTTGACTTTTTCTCCACCATTTCGCAAAGTTTATCGTACTGAGGCCAGAATTATTCGTACAAAAACGGCATAAATATTATATATTAGTGAGAAAGGAATAGAATGCTAAGAAGTAATTATTACAACTGTACAGCTTTGTCGAGTTATGCGACGATGAATATTCCGCCGTTACTCCTTTCGCGAATCGTCATAAAGGAGAAAGTATGGTTCTACCAGCAATAAAATTTATGTTAATCAGTTGCACCCTCGCGAGGAATTAATCATCGCAGCTGTAATGATTGCATATAACACGCGGTGACGCTGCCTCATAACTAATGCATACGATGGAGCGTGAAGCTCGCTTTATCATATCGCAGATTTTATCAGGGTTCACGGTCCACGATTTTCAATCAGTTTTACGTATCTGCAACGTAACTCATACATAACAGTCGTAACTTTTGAAAAAAAAAAATAAAACATTAGTCACAGTTTCTATATTCGCTTGTATTGCCAAAGTGTTAGCCGCAAAACTGAAAAATATTTGTGCGCTGCTTAATTTTCGTACAATATTAATTGACTCAAGGGATTCTGGCGCATCGTTTTCACCGGTAAAATATTTTGCTATTTTCGATCAATTATGTGCATGTCATGTTAAATTTACATTTAATGTACATTAAATGCACATTTATCTGAAGTTCGTTCCCGAAATTGAGAATTGGCAGTGAATAATGTTCTTTTTCGACACTTCTGCTAAAGAAAAATCAATTGTGAATTAGTCAAAGAATTTATCTCGTTAAAATTAACAAAATGTAGAACACTGTACTATATTAACTTTTGTTGTGGATCATTTCTAATAGCAAAGTGTATAAAATATATATTTTCTGTGAAATTATACATAACAAAATTCCCCGGAATTGTGCCGATACCTTAAGTTAAGTAGGTTACCAAGCAGAATTTGTCATGTATGAATTACTAGTCCATCGATTAACGATGTCAATGCTTTATCAAGACGAATAAGGGTCTATTTTATTTCGGAAGTGACGATGCTGACACAAATCGCTCGCACAAATCGCGTCCTTACTTTTTTCCTCCTTCTCATTTTTACTAATGTTAAAAATCGTTTTGTACTGACAATATATATATATATATATTTTTTTTTTTTTATACACTCGCAAAAACGTTCAAGCACGTCGGCAATTTTCAAACACTCCATTCGACCCGAATAGAATTTGTCACCGAATTACTGGCCGATCGATTGATGAGACAAGATGTCAATCGCGGGACGAGCGAGGGTTTATTTTATTTCGGAAGTGACATCGCAGAAATCAGCGGGCGCGTTTCCCCGTCGGCGGGCGGGCGGGCGAGAGCGAGAGAGCGAAAGTCATTAGCCAGTTAATCATGCGTTATCGTGTGTGCTTAATGTTGCGTCAATGAAGGAGTGACTGGGGGAGTGAGCATTGGAAAAGGGAGTCTCCTAGCAGGCGGCCCCCTCCTTCCCCCCTTTTTTTTTGGCTTTCCTTGGCTCGCAGTCAATATTGTCGGCGTGCATCGCAGCGTGCGAGCAACAGATCACGCACCACCACACTCGACACGATCTCAACCCTCACCTTTGTCGCGGTTAAAGAACCCGCTTCTTTTCTAACTAATGGAGGCGGCGGGGGTAACTTTCGTCGACGCTTTGACGCTGAAGGGCCAATCTCTCTCTCTCCCGTCGCGGCTTTTACCGTATCTCTAGGAAGCTTTGAGTGCTCCCAGGAAATCCGGCGAGATATCGGTAACTACTGATTTCTTGCGTACAATTATAACTATTCTGGAGATGAGAGATTTATAATGATTTGGAAAATAAGACAAAATATGTCACTCGGAAATATGATGAGTAAAAATTGAGAGAAATAAAAGGTAGGATTCTCACACTAAATAATTGAATCTCGCGATCTCTAAATTAAGTAATTCTTATATTTAATGTTTCGAAAAGAAAAAGTTTAAAGAACATAAAAAACCAGTAGGTATACAAATGTTTCTAAAAAAAATCCAAAGACTTGTTCACATTAAAATTATATGATTTAACAATTTAGAAGTTAGAAATCTGAAGAAATGCGAAGATTTATAAGAGAATGTCCAGTTTAAAACAACAATAAAATATTGATAACTTTTTATGTATGAACCATTATTGATAAAAATTATGTATGTCATCGAAGCACAGCGATTACAATTTCAAATGATGTTATCGGAATAATGATACGTAATGTACTCATCAATGAAGTAATTATCTACGATTCTTATCTGGACATTTGCGACTTTGCAAGTAGAATAATGCTGTTCGCAATCAGAGGGATGCAAACAGCACACGAGACATCTGCCACGTTTTAGACAAACTAAAATAAGGGATGATTTCGCAATACAGTGCCATCTGTTTAAGAGTTCAAGAAACTTGGGGATGTTTTGCGCGTACTTAGAAGGCGATGTCTCGCTATTGATTCGGACCATTTTGTCAAAGATGCTGGCATACTAGGGATGCGTGTATCCAATGTGTTTTCGTCGTCATCTTCTTAACCGATCATTGTTAATATTCGCGCCACGCGTCGATGTGATCTTATCACGATAAAATTTTTGCGACAGGGGATACAACAAATGATTTATACCGATGTGTACATTGATTTGAATTCAATTTTTAATCTAATCACATTTTGAGAAGTTTACAAGGTTCATAAAAATTACCAAAAAACAAAACATATAAATCTTTTCTCTTTCCCTTGGATTTAAAGATGTGAAAAAAGTATTATTAAAAAAAATTTGAAGAAAAAATTTAAATCAGAAAATATATAGAATTAAAATATTAAGACAATATTCGCTATTACATTTTCCAATTTTAACTTATTGTTCATATAAATTTGTTTTACATTTCAGAATTCTTATTTCTTTTTGTCTTACTTATTTTATTTTAAGAGTAAATTTTAACGATTTCATTTCAAAAATTTTAATTCAAAAGATGATGGAATCCTCTTAATGTGGAATAATTCCAAAATTAGGCCATACTTTGAACTCTAACAAGAATTAGTACGCTGCCTCGTTGCTGTTACACAAGTTCTCCAGGATACTTCCTATTTATCGCGCAATCAACGGAGTTCAGTAGCGGGGGCGCGAGAAAACGCCACGGCATGTAAGCACGGTGATCACGGACGAGAATTAAAATTTATCACGTAATACGATCTGAGTCGAGGGCCGGATTTACGAAAAATCGCGCCCGGTGTACGCGCGTATATGCACCCTCGCGCGATCGCATAATAAACCGCGTCGCAAAGGCGGACCGCTCTCGCTCGAGTTTCCGCCGAGTCACGCGGAGGGGCGAAACTTTCTCCCTCGGTCTTTTTTCCCTCTTCTCTCGTCTTTTCCTTCCTCTTCTCCCGCTTTCTTTCACTACGCCGGTAATATTCGCACTTACGTACTGCCCCGCCGTGACTCCACCACCGTAACTCTTCCGCCGTTCACTCTCTCTCCTTCTCGCCCTTCTGACAGAGGAGGGTTCCCTCTCGCGTCCTTCTCGTCTCGCTAGCAGCGTTCCTGCCAGCACGCTCTCACCAGCCAGACCGGCCGCGGCAGTTAGTGGCTTAACGAGGTTATTTCACGACGTCGGGTGGGTGGGCCATAGGTCGCGCGAGAATGAATAATGATTCGTTCGTGGGGCTTAGCGAGCGACCTCGCTGCTCCTTGACGTGTGCTGGTAATATGACGCTGAAAACGCACGTGAATCGGGGAAGGGCGAGGATACGGTGTACAGCCGTGTAAAGTTTTAAAACGGAAATCCGAAAATCCAGGAGATTCCGCAAGAAATCCGCCGATCTCCCTCATTCACCGTGAATGCGACTTTGACGTAGATTACGACGCTGCGATCGCGATATCGTTATAAAACTAAGTAATTTAATCACGCTCAGGATTTCATCAAGTGCTTTTCAAAGTCCGATTAGGAGAGCAAAAGATACACATTTCAGCGTGGAAAGAGATTTAAACAATTTCTTGTACGTTGCGATAAAAGAATTTTCAGCATTTTGTATTTATCAAAAGCGTTTTCGTTTTCCGAGAACTTATTATTGCGGAGTGTGATAATTAAATTGTTTAACTGATCTCTTTTTTTTAATGAGAAATATTTATAAATGTTCAAATATATATGATTAAATTCAGAAAATATGTTGTATATTTTATACATCTGATCGTATACCAACTTGACTATCTATTTGGCTTCTGTATTATACATTATTCAACTTTCAACTTTCAACTTTCAATTATATTACACATAATGTGTTATGGAAACGCGATCGTGAAATACAAGCGAGCGCGTTTGACAACATCGGAAGCGAACAAAAGAGTGAAAGAGGCCGCGAAGCGTGGAGAACCGAAGGGTCGTGTCGCGAAGATAAGGCAGCGGCAGGAGCAACCTGGTCGCCCTTCGAAGCCGCGCGCGACGCTCTTTGTTGCGAAGCGCAATAATTGCGCGGGAGGGCGGCTCGCAAAGCAGCAGCAGCAACGTCAGGGGGTTAGCGGCCAGGCGGTCGACGCGGAGTCGAACGCAGGGGTCTGCGGAGGGGGTGACAGCACGCGCCGGAACCGGAACCGAGAGTCGTGTGTCCCCGCCGTTCCCGGGCGGAACTATCATGATTAGTCACGGGGCCTGCAACGAGCCGTAGGAGAACTGAGCCGAAAGACGGAACCCCGCGGGGATACCAGAATCGGCCGTGCGCGATTGACCTGAATGAGAGTGAGAGAGGGAGAAGGAGCAAGACAGAGAGAGAGTGACAGAGGGATAAACTCACGCGAATAGTATGATTTATTGTATCAAATGGTAATATTGATCGCATGCACTTTAAAACTAGGCGGAAAAATGCTCTCTGATAAAATAACAGAAAATATACACAATGCTATGTATATTTTCTATAAAGTTAAAGCGGCCAATTTCACGAATATGTCACAATCAGTAGGAAATTAGAAATTGGTATACTCAGATGTCTGAATATTTAAAACACATATTTGAGATAAATAAAAATTCCGGAAAACTTCAAATCGCTACTTTTGCAGCAAATTTTGATTTAGAATCTTTGTCGAAGACAAATATAAGTGGCTGGTGACCGCGATATTTTTATCTAATAAGAAAATGAAGTTATCGATTTCGGTTATATATTTCTACATCAATCATCCATGTTTAAGTCCGTTTATATAAAAGTCCGCGCGTCTTTAGCGTGTCCAATTACGCAGTAAGTAAGAATTTGCGCTTGAAGAAAAAATTCTACGCGAAAGCGGAAGTCTCCCGTCCGAGGGTTCTTAATGTAATCCGTCCATTTTTTAGAAGCGAGACAGTTACGATCCTTTGACCCTTAGTCACCCCCAAACGCTGGGAACGAGGGTGGACTAGTCGCAGTTACCGGTGCCGCTGGTGGCGGAAGCGAAGGGGCTCGCGGAGGTTCCCGGATAAAGGGCAAAAGGGATCACGCGTAAAGAGAACCGAGGGGGCTAGCGGATTGTAGCGCCGGCATGGGGTGTTCAAGACCCATAACCACCCCCTAGGTTAACCGATACCGGCAATTATCAACGCGTCTCGGTCACTGTGATATTCCCTTCTCTGACAGTACCCCGCAACTGCATAGAGCGTTTCTAAATTGGTGTTGCAAAAGTTAAAGATACACTCTTCGGCTTTGCAGATAGACTTTTCCTTGATACAAATTTTCCACAGATTAATGTATTGCTGTAAGTATTTTTATCAGCTAAAAACTAGAATGTGTAAAATAAAATAAAATTTTATATGTCGCGTAACCATACCTGCTTGTTAATAACAGATTCCTGAGTTCATTAAGAGAGGAAAATCTTTATACCAAAATATTGAGGCTACAGTGGTATTTAAATACAAAGTGCTAAAAATTAATCAATTAGATTGTTAAAAATTCACGCGCTCGAGCACGTCGCGTATTTATTTTTATATTCTTAACATATAAGAAATCTCAGAAATATGTTATTAACGAGTGATACGGTTAGTCTGAGATATCTTGTATGTTTTACATTACTTTGAAATTTATTCTGTTAATGATATTAAAATAAAATATGTCGTATTGGATTAACTTACTGGCACGATGTGCAGTTGCGGAGTTGTTCACAAGTTGATCTGTAACATACAAAGTACATCTAAATTTTAGTAGCGTTTAAAATAATTATTTGAGAAATAATTATTACATTAAAGTTTTATTCATCTTTTATTAGATATTGCATAAAAAATGAATAAAAGTTAATGCGCGTAATAAATTAAACGCTGCTATAATTTGGATTTACTTTGTATGTTCATCAAATCAACTTGTGAACAACTCCGCTGCTGCGCATCGTGTCGGTAAATCAATCCAATTAATTTTATTTTAACATCATTAACGGAATAGATTTAAAAGTAATGTAAAATGTACAAGACATCACAAACTAACCGTATCACTCGTTATTAGCAGATTTCTGAGATTTCTTATATGCTAAGAATATAAAATATGCGGCATGCTTGAGAGCGTGAATCTTTGACAATCTGACTGATCAACTTTTAATATTTCGTATTTAAAAACTACTACCTCGATATTTTGATATAAAGATTTTCGTTTCTTAATGACTTCAGAAATCTACTATTAACAAGTAATATATGATTAATCTGAGATATTCTATACATATAATATAAAATATACAATCAAACTTTTATGTTTCTTATAATTTTAATCCTTTTTCTCGTTTTTCTTCTTGCGTTATTTTCTACTACTTGTTTAACGATGTTATAATGTTAGAGTAAAAAACAGTGAAAGATAAAAGAAATTATATGTGATAAATTTTAACACTGATACATGACATTTAACAAAAGAATCATAGATTTTATAACTTTACTATTTTTTTTCTCGCTTTTTTACTGTACCATAGTAATTGCATACAAATAGCTGGAAAACAATGCAAAGAGAAAAGCAAATAAAAAGAGAAAATCGAAAGAAAAATGAAGTCTGACTTATTGTAATTGGCATATGTGTGATATAATTATATATATATGTTTAGATAATAAATAAATACTTGTTTATTAAGACAGAATCCGCAGTAAAGCAAACTGCGATTTGCCGCCTGATGAGTACAATTATTTATTTATTATCTAAATGTATTTCAGTAATTTATTTCAGTAAATTATAAAACTTCTACACATGCATAATAAAAAATAAAAAAAATGGAAAATTAATTTAAAATACACTAAAAAAATGATAAATAATCCAATTTTTGCTGTACACTTGATAAATATTTCATGTATCAATAAATCTTAACACGACAATCTATTTCTTTCTCGATGCAATTCTTGTAGAATAAAAAAATTTATGTAATAGTCAACGTTTAAACAAATGCTGAATATAAATGAGAATAATAAAAACCCGTTTCTGGCGTCGTTTATGCACGAGTAAATTTCTATAGCAAGGGATACGTAGGCGGAACGGAGCTCTTTCATGTAGCACCGTCTATAATATCCTCTCTCGATATATTCCGTGCAATTAAGTAGATGAGAGGCAACATTACGCCCACACGACATGAAATATCACCGTTTAGAGTTCCTCTGTTAAAGGCTGAACTGTTAAGGGTTGAGATCGTCACTTTGATTTCTGACGGTGTCGCAATCTGCGCTATAATTGCGAATACATTTCCAGCGGAATAAAAGGTCATAAAAGTCGAACTTAATTACCCCCCCCCCTCCTCCCCGAACCGATGAGATTAGAATCGTGTGAATTAAACTCGTTACATGCCTCACGCAATTTAATAGAATAGATGCGCCCCTAAGTGAGTCGTTTGTTTCTCATGTTAAAAAGGTTAACGCGTGTACATCGCTGACAAACACAACGTCGGCACGCGTGTCACCTCGTCTTGTCAAACATCAATTACGTGTGCAAACAAGCTATCCGAGGGATGGTGCTCGACCGGCAAACATTAAATACATGCATTACCCTGAGACACGCTGACACAATGACCGACACTTCCGCTGCCCCTCAACGCTATCGGTGTTAGTGCAGATTACGTGACAATAGAAGTTAAAAGAAATAAACGTGGAAAATATTTATATTCAATTCTCCCGTTTCAGTGGAATGCGGCTTTAATGCGGATATTTTTCCGAAGTAAAACAATAGTGAAGTGCGCGGAAAAATGGGATATTAGTTATGCTATTTATATTAAATAATTATAAAAAACAAAATAATTAAAGTAGATTTCTTTGTTAATAGAACATAAATTGATATTTATTATTGCAAATAGTAATTTAGTGATAATTTCAACAGCGATTGTATTCTCTCCTCAGACGAAATAATATTGTTAAATGCAAAAAACCAACAAATTTTTAAAAAATATTTATGATTAATTCATAATCCACTTAATATCTCATTTAGGAATTATTATATGGCATTAATATTGGAGGAAATTAATTACTTTTGTTCTTTCAATTCAAGAATTTCGTCTTCTTATTTCTCAAGAATTATTCTACATGTAACAGAATTACTGAAATAATATTGTTTAATATAAAAAACCAATAAATTTGACTTAAATACTTGTGATCACAATTCGCGTCCAACTTAATATCTTATTTAGGAATTGCTGTACATAGCATTAATATTGATAAGAAATTACTTTTGTTCTTTCAACTCGGGAATTTCGCCTTCCTATTTCTCAAGAATTGTTCTACATGTAACAGAATTAATTTCGATAATCAGATACTCCACATTCCGTTATTGTAGAATTATCGTGCAGCTAAAATACAATGTGAAAATAGATCATGCGGCATACCGCGGAGTCAGCGAAGTCGGTTTTAATTCCAGAAAGGCTATTGTGCCGCGCGAAATTTGTGCTTCGCGCCCGCATCGAAATTCTGTCGCGTCGGCGAGAGCGAGGGCCGAAATTTCGCGGAGGATCCAGAGGTTCCTTTGTCGGCACGTCTGTATCTCGCGAGAATTATAGCCGGGTTGGGTATAGGTACGCGGCACGAAATGGCCCGACTTAAAATCTAAGTAGCCGTGCATCCACCGGGTGTGGGCCGCAGATAGGGGAAGATAGAGCCGGCCTGGGGGGCCATAGAGGGTTGCCCAGGACGGCGGGAGGCAGGGAGAAAACCGGCAAGTGAGTGGGAAAGGGGGTAAGCGGAGTAGAGCGGGGAGAGGAGGGATGCTGGGATGCCGAGGGGAGCATCCGGGATCTCGGAGGGTATGGGGCGGTCGGTCGTCATGGATACGCTCCCGGCTAACCCTGTAACCGCTCCTCCCTCGTCATTCTACATTTTCGCAACTACCTCGCCGCCATCATCGACCCACCATCTTGTCTCGAGCCCTACGAGTCTCGTCAAAATTTTGAGACGATCCCTCGAGACGTCTCTTGGAGATGTAATTGTAGATTTTCCACAAACCGAATGAGCGCGAGTGAGAGCGCCGGTGGCGTACAATTGAATACAATCTCGTTGCGGATGCACGATTGTTGCGGCACTCAAGAGAGAAATAAAATGTTGAAACAAAGTGAAATACATCCGACGTTGAATTACGAGCCAAGAAACCGCTCGTTTTCTAAATGTTATGGCTAATTTTAAAGCACTGTGAATTGTAATGATATACTGTAGCGTAATGCATTATATTCATCGCAGATGCATGATTTTAAAACAACTTTGTATTTAAAATATGCGATTTGCACATTTGAGAATTCGACAAAAATTTGTATGTACAAGAATTCGATTATCTAAGATTGATTTTGCAAATAACAATCAACATTAATCGTTTTCTGTTCTCATTATATTTTGAAACGCGATTTAGAGAAGCGTATGAGTTAAGCTACATTTGCAATTAATTAATATTAATTAAATTTTAAACGATTTGAAATTCAAATTAATGTTTTATATTTCTAGATATCATTGTAAATACGATTAAATCGCCGATTGAGAAAATGTTACAGACGTCATTGTGAATTAATGAACACCGCTTTCTATAGCTATGCAGATGTTGTAGCGAGTAACACAACGTTATTTCAGTGACCTTGCTGCCAACGCGAGATGAATTAACCAACGGCGAACGAAAAACGTGTAACGGACTGAGAGCGAAAAACTGGATCCTCCGGCAGGATCGCGCGAGATCCAGAAGGCGGAAGATCGATCGATCGCCAAGATGAATGCGGGAGACCGCGTCGCGCCGTTAAACGCACCCGCCGGTCGAGACGAAAGTTTCGGGCGAGTCGCCGATAAATTTCAGAGACGGCGAGCAGGATATTGCTGCGGCCGCGGAGAGCAGTCTACGGGCGTTTTGCTCGGCTGGCAGCGGTGCAACACCCTCGCGTCGCGCAACACGACCCCCGCCGTATTCGAACACCCTCCCCCCCTTTCCACCGTCTCCTCGTCCGCTTCTCGTCCTCTTCCTCCTCCGTCATACACCCCTTCCGCCGTCTCCTCGCGGCCCTCGCGGGCGTGGGCGGTAGATAACGTGATTTACACTGGCCGGGTAATTAATGTCCTCGGCGACCGGCGCTTTAAAAAAGCAATCGGAAATCGGCGACAACGAAGAGCAACAGTCAGCCCGCCGCCCGCCGGCTGCTGCTACTGCCGGATGACAAATTATCGCGCGCGAGACCGTTGCCCCGGTTCTTTTTTTTTTTTTTTTTGTCGCGTTTCTCTTGGCACGGGAGAACGTCGCGGTGTGACACGCTCGTCTTTACCGCGCTCTTAATAATTTCGGAAGGAGATATCGCGCGGCTCCGTTATCAGCTTTCCAAAGCATGACGCTGCTATTTTTTTTAATTTTATTTTCAACAGAAAGTTAAGTTGCTTGAACAAGGTTGATTAATTTGACGAAATTTGTCTTTGCGTAACAAACTATGTTCCATTTTCCGAGGAATGGGACTCTAAAGGAAAATTACGCGTCAAAGTTTGATGTGTATAAGATATTTAGGACATAACATAAACACGAATTATACAGAATACTAAAATGCATTTGCAGCTCAGCAAAAATCTCGATTCCATTGTTATTATCATTGTGCAAAATAGCGGGGGCAAACGCCGTTCTTGCTCTTATAATCGCATTACGTCATCGCGACGCATATTAAAAACGATCGATGGTATCTCCGCGGCACTTAAGCCAGTATAATTTTGCGCGTAATCAGTTTGCGTGTCTTTCCACGTGTCCGTGCGTGACTTTACGCTCGCCTTTACAACTATTTCGCATCGCCATGCAATGAGTTACACTTTCAATCGTATCTCACACCTGCCTATCCGTCGCTTAGCATGGCGTCCAGAGAAATATCAACTTTTAACATTCTTGCTCTACTTAAAAAACTTTTATGTATTAAAGGAACAAATTGCGCCTTACTGATGAAATCAAGAACAAGGTTTCAATATTTTATGTATTACAATTTATTGTAGTAAAAATAAATAATAAATGGATGTGTCAGTCAAGATGTATTTAATTATATGCATGTCCGACGAATTTCCGCACACGATTTTCTCAACAAAGCTTTAGATAAAAAACTATTTTTCCATTTCTTTTTCGACATAGTTTAATATAAAAATGGAGCTATTGTCCCACAAATTATATTAAAACGCGCTATTATTTAGTTTCTTTTACGCACGAATGTTTTCAAAATATTCCAAGTTTTGAAAACGTCTTCAGTTTAGACTAATTAAAATTAAGATCCGGTTCCTCTTACACAAAAGTTGTTTAAGTGTATCTCTTACTGACTGAGAGGGGATAAAAATCCACCAAGAAAAATAAAAAGAGCTTGACTCACCGGTGATGGAAGCGGTCGGTGAAATGGTGGACGGGTTGGCGCGCGGAGGCGGCGAAAACGCACCCGCCAGGTAACCATTGCGATCGGCGAGGGCCTGTTTCGCCTTGTCGACGCTCTCCTTGAGCCGTTGAAAGGTGCTGCCGCAGGTGAGGCCGCGGTACGGCCAATTCTCCTGCTTGACGCCGGCCGCGGTAACACCGGCGGCGGCCGCGGCCGCGGCTCCGGCCCCGGAGGCTCCCTTTAATTCGAGCGCACCTGCGTACGAACAGCTAGCGCTGTCGTACATCACCAAAGAGCCCCTGCAATGAAGAAGTTATTTTTGTAAGTATAACAAGTCAGATGATGTCGGATCAACGAAATCAACGGAAGAGGCTTAGGAAAATTTGTAGCGTGTGTGATTGTCGCATATAATATAATTTCGGCGAATTTATTCGTGTATAAAGTATCTTCCTGTTTCAATTATGTATGTGAACATTCAAATTCTTGATCTAACTTTCGGAAATGCAACGGTTTTGTATGTTTGAAAAGTTTCCTTCTGATATAAAAATGAATTCATCGATAAAACAATCTTTAAGTAAATAAAATGATCTTCAATAATCAGGAAACTATTTTTTAATTCGTCATCTTGAGGATTCAACAATATATTGATAAGAAGTCTCAACAAGCAACGTCTGTACGCTCTCCGACTTTCGTTCAATTGAATACTTCCTGTGGAATAATAATATTGCAGTTCTCAGAAATAAATTTCACGTTGTCGTACAAATCAACTAATTATATGCTATATCATAATAATGTTTAATAATGCGAATCAAAGGTCAAAGAAGGGGTAAGTTCTCTTGCTATAAGTTTCGTCCGCTCGCTAAATGAACGATTCGTGGTGTTAAAATGCAATGCGGGGCCGAGCGAAGTAAGCCTACGTTACTTTAAGCTGACAGCACTTATGCTCATGCAGATACCGCAGTTGGGGTCATCAGAGGACCCTTGAAACATCCGGTAAAAGCAAGATCGAATTAAAATAGATGAGCACATGTACAAAAATGTTTCTCACTTTACACATTTAATTTTAGTTCGATGAATACCTTTCAGCTATTATCGTACTCGAGTTACATATCTTTTACAATTTTTTCAGACCAAAATTTATCAATGTTATAACTTTTTTATTATACTTATAATTATTTCATTTATATAATTTTATGAACGGTTTAAATTTTCAACAAAATAATATTCTCAAACAGTAGTTTTTTGTTTTGAGACAGCTGTTATTCCTAATTATCGATTTCTTATTGTTAAATCATTAAAACGTAGAATGCACTTTACATGTGTTTATTTCGGGATTATATTTCGTAAGAGATAAGATAAAGACATTTAATCAATTTTTTTATCGATGTATCGTCCAGAGTACTTTGTATTCTCGGTCAAAATAATGAATAGTGGGTGAGTCTTCGGTTGCAGCTGGCCATGAATCAACCGAGCCAGCAGGAACGCGCTTATTACGTTAGTAGTTCATTATTCCAATATTTATTAGCAGAAGATAAAAGTGTTACCTTCTGAATTAAATTGTAACGTTTTGTAACTTCTCGATTGCCTTTTCGCGAAGAGAAACATAAATACTAGAAGCACACGTTTGGGAGATATCAGCAAACTATCAGATACTCGGGGCTTCATACACGCAACAACGGGGAGCTTCTAATCGAACTCGCGTAATCTGGAAAACACATCGGGATCGCCTATCACCTACATTTCATCGACAACGCGGCCACGAACTTATAGTCGTCAAAATTGCGAAAGCGATCCGCGGTGGAATTTGCATGAGGCCCGCTGCGATTCGTATCTCCCCGCAATTCCACAGCGGACCGCAGAGATAAGAGGCCAGCTACAATATTGGAGCCTGCCGTTTATCGCGAGTCCGCTTCCGTCTAATCTTGAAAATCTGCCACTTCCGCTATCCCTTCCCGTATTACATAAATCATTATTCAAACGAAATGATGCCGCACAATGTTGACCGATCCACGTGCAACTCGCGCAAACACGTGAAGTTCTTATCGTGTTATTTCTAACACTGTCTAACATTAGACAAATGTATCACGTATTAATAGTAATGTAAATACGCAGATATTTATTTTCAGCTTGCCGCAACTTTTCGACACAAATTATGACTTTTTTCTACTTGGTCTCAATTAGAAATATATAGACTACTAGAAAAAGTGTTTATTTTAGTGACATGAATCATTTTCTCCTTAAAATCAATAGCTTGCAAACATCAATAGAAATAGAAATATGTATAAATTTCATATTCGAAGTTTAAATATTTTGAAATTAAATTTATTATTGGACTACTTTTTTTCAACCAATTAATATTCAAACCTGTCTTACTTTCTATTATTCATAATTTAGTTTTTTTATCTCGAAACGCGTAAAATATTACATTAAAAATATTGGCTTCTAATATCGACGTTTTTTTCTTTATGTAATTTTATTCGTTTTTTTAATTTAAGCATAAATTAAATTAATATTAAACATTATGAAATTCCCGAAAAGTAACACTTCCTGATTTTTTCTCAATTCAATCTTTTTACTTTCCTTCGTTTATCTTTAATTAATGTAACAGTTTTCACAATCAATCTGTACACGTTTCATTCTCGGTGCTGATCTTCAAATGTCACTTTTCCTGAGATCATTTACTGGCTAATCGAAAGGCAAAGTGCAGCGAAATCTCTTTTCGATGCAAAATCATCTCGGGTCGTTGATTATCGCGAGGCATTTGCTGACATTCGATCAGGATAGTTAAGGATAAAAGCACTCTCGTGGGTACATCCGGATGTGCAGCGCGTATTGAGGTCAATCTAATCACAAAACTGTCACATAGCCACGCTGTTCCGCGGCATGATAAGCGCGCAACCAGATTGTCTTTGCGGTTTTGTCCGACTTGTCTAAAAATCGAGCCAAAACAATCATGGGGAATACCGCGAAATGCACGTACTCGCCATTTTTACGCTATCCAAAATTGTTTCCTTTCACCAAACAACGCACATTGTTCACAATTGATCATAACAATTCTTCTGTTATCAACTTATTCACAATCATTAAATTTTTAGTAATGCGAAAAGTGCAAATTTTAACTTGCTATAATTGTAAGCAATGTTTACAAAATAATATTTGATTTTGAATGAAAATAATTTTTGGAAATATAGTGAAGGAATCAAAGCAGCCCGACAAATATTCCGTTACATCGCTCACGTCGATCTATTCGATGTATTTTGACGTTGTACAAAAATCCAAAGCGGTATATAATTTTGATGAACCCATCTTCCTTTATCTTCGATAGTGCGAGTACAGAAAAACGTACCTTACGCCGATTGTGCAACTTCCATTGTCACGAATAATTCACATTCATTACATCGAACAAAACAACATTGTCCCAACGGGTCGCGCGTTCATCATACGAAATAATTGCGCTCTTCTCGTCGCGCGCCGGCAATTTCTTTTTTCACGCACTCGCACGCCACCGCGCGATATCTTTGTTCCGCTTCGATTTCGCGCTTTTTTTCACAGCACCACTTTTCGCGGACTTATCAGGTCAGGTATTCCGATACGGAGGAGGCTGGACCGCGGCATCAAGAAGAAGGCACTCCGGGCAGGTTGTCTCGCGCAACTGCGGCCGCCGCGGACAGCAAATTGCCTGCTTCCGGGCCTCATTACATCACTCTGTTACTCTGTTAACGCTCGCCGGAAACCCCTCTGCCTACCTCGTCTAAACTCTCGTCTCGCACATATATGTATATATATATATATAACTACACACACCATTTAAACGCACCGTCGCGGACGCGACATAGGCGTGCGATCGCACGCGAAAGGGAGAAAAAGCCGAGATCTCCGGGAAAACGTCTTCCGATCATCGCATCGCGATGCTTCGTTTTTTCGATAAAATCATCACTGATAAATTAAAATTAGAAAAATGTCTATGTCGTAAGAAGGTAAAGTGGAGAAAAGAGTGACGCGTAAGTTTAGCAACAACGTAAAATGAGATATAAAGAATAAGAAATCATCGTTTTTATAGAACTTTTTTATATGTAATTCAATTTCTCAAAAAATAAATTTTGCATGCATTATGTTTTAATTAAAAATATTAGCTACGTACTAATATGATTTTAATGGAGTACACTCGCGTTTTTTATATAAAGAAGACAGAAAAACAAATGATCGCATTTTGAAACCACAAGTCGATCTATAAATTCGAACAAAATAACAGGGTTGAAAAATACATCTATCAATCATGCGATAAAACTTTTCGCACAAATATTTTTTTGCAAATATTATCACATATTATCATTAAAATAGTATATCGTAATCATCCGGATTATATCAAGACGCATGATTTTGTTGATGGAAACGTGCCGACCGTAAGCGTGCGTATAAAATCGCGTTTTTCCTCGCATGCAAATGAGAAATTTGCATTTTTCCGAAAAAAAAGAAAAAAAAAGGAGACAACAATAACCGTGATGCGTAACGCGCTAAAGCAAGGGGACGACGCAGCGGTCAGTGGACACGCGCGGTAATTTTGCGTTGGTCAATGCGTGCGCCCGCTGTTTAGTTCGTAAAACGTGCGTGGCGACAGACACGGAGATGCGTTTATATGTTGTGTCTAAAACTCCATGAACGAGTTGCAGAGCCGTGTCACCATTCCGAGGCGTTCCGAGACTCTCGTTCGCGAAAATTGAACCTTCGGATCTCACACTGCCATTTATTAAATCCCGATAATTGCTTTGAATTGTACGCTTCAATCGCGAAATTTAAATTATGCGTAGAATTCTCTAAATTTTTGCTTACGCTATCACTATCTATGTGACCAGTCATTTCTTCAATTGCTCGCTAGAGTTAATTTCCGCTTCAAATATTAGTGTCAATTATATTTATAAACCTTTTTCAAGTCACTGTCATATTTTCAACATCTTTCTTTTCTAAAAAAAGAGAAACAATTAAATATACAACTCTAATGTTTTAACATTTGTAAAGTTTATGGAAACTTCATGAAGGATTTTAAGTAAAACATGTGAAAAATCATGGCTCGCCATAAATACGAGTGTACACAACGCAAAACGATCGCGGTCGACGACCGGTGTTATCGATATTGTTTTATCGGCGAAAGGCACCGGCGTGCCACGACGGTGCGACGGAAACGCGCGGCCGACAATTTTCGGTTTCCTCTTTCGACATTCTTTCCGAACTTCTCTTTATCACGTATAACGCCATACAACGCTCTAATCTAAACCGCACCGGAAGAGCGCAAAACTTATCGCGAAACGTCGCGTTCTTACCGTCAATGCGGGGGCCTACGTGATGTCTTGTCCAGTACTATCAGATCCAGTTCGATCCTCGAGATATCACCTTCAATCACGGATCGCTGCTCGATCTCGCCGGTATATCCGAAAAATCGGTTCTCGCCTCGTCTCAGCCGCCGGCCCCCCTTCACGTTCACTTTGTCTCTTCACTGCTCGCACCGTACAAAGATTCGGGGAAAAAAAATCGAGAGAAAGAGAGAGAGAGAGAGAGAAAGAGATTGTTGACGCGAATCGACACTGAGAATCGCGGCGGATGGTACGAGTAACGTACGGAAGAGGATGGTGCACGTATTCGCCGGAGTATGCGGATCTCCACGGGGGGATTACCGGACCGGCGACTTCGCTCGCTTGCTCGCGGGGATATCCCGAGGGTTTGTCAGCGCGCGTGGACCACCGTGGCGGACTCGGCCGCGGTGCGACGGACGCACATTTGGCAGCGTCGTTATCAGTCGCGGTCCGACGATTGGCTGTATCGGAGCCTGCGCCGGTACGTCCTCCGCGGGGGGGAAAAGCAAACGCGCGAGAGGGAGACAGCGCGACGGAGAGGAGAGGGTGGCGACAAGGGTGGCGAACGGAGAGGGAGACGAGGACGCGCGGGGTAGATTCCCGCTCTCTCGCCCCCGGACACGGGCTTTCCGACGCGGAGCGGCTCCTTAGAGGCGGGATCATCCACCAGGCTGCTCTTCTTTCTCTCTCCCTCCCTGCCATCTCCCGTCTCCGTCTGCCTATCCGTCTCTCTGTCTTTCTCCACCCTCCGTTCTGCTCCCGTCTTCTTCGGCCTCACCCCGCTACGCGTCGGAGAAGCGTAGGTGGGAAGCGCGGCGGAAGGCTTCCCGCGGAGCGTCATACGAGACGCGCGCGATATCCCACGGTGCTTTTATTATTATTGATGCCGAGGATACCAGCGTAAGCGCGATAAGCGTCCGCGGAGACGAGCGGGAATGGATTGACGCCGATTGCGCGATGCGCCGTCGGAGTTGATTGTGTCGACCGGGCTGGCAGGTAGCCGCGCGCAAAAGCGCCTCGCCGCGCGGAAGACGCTGAACGGTAATAATAAAGTACACGCGCGACTACTACACGTAACGCCGTTCAGGTGCCGTCAGCGATTTTCCGTGAGTGACACGGATGTGCTTTCGAGGTAACAGCGACGGCGGAGTTATTTTGAGGAAAGGGGTGGAAACGGGAGAGATTGACGGCGATGGAAATAAATCGATTCCTGTAATCGAGCTTCAAGCCGTAAATTAGGAGCTAATACTACCGAAAGAGGTTTCGTTTTTTCTATAACATTATTTTTTCCTTCAGCAACAATGCACACTCCATTTAAATTAAGTCGATAAATATTAAATTTTCCCGTCGCAATCTTAAAAATTGGTTCTTGAATAATTATTAAGAGTACGATTTTCAAACAGAGAGAAAAAGATATCTTGATATCATTCAAAGCCTGAGTGTCTTTTGTATGCCACAAAAATTAAATTTTCTTTACATAAAAGTATAAAGTACTCAAAAATAAACGGCAATAGTTAATATTTTGCTGCATAAACTTATCAGAAAATCATTAAACACTCTTGGCATGGCAAAGTAATGAGCCAAATTAATTTCTGTTTATGGTACCTTCTGTGACTTAACACAGTAAAAATGATAAAAATAAAAACGATGTTCCTTTGTACAGAATACTGAGAGGAAAATAGTAAAAAAAAAAAAAAAAAATTATTTATTACGCACTTTAAGATTAAAAGAAAGTGTCAAAATGTATCTGTGCTTAGAAATTCGTCGCAACTGTCGGTCGATGACACGGTTGAGATGTCCAATTTGTTTGATTAATATATCAGCGATATCGCGTGATCTCCGTGCGAGATCGGCTCGCCGTGCGAATAGCGAGCCGGTATCTGCTTGTACTGAAAATTATCTGATCCACGCGGTAGAGTAACAACGGGGGCGCGACAGGCCGGACACGTGCCTGGTATACGATTTTCAAAGGGCAGCCCGGGCATAGGGTGGCATATATTCATACGTATCGCGATAATAATGTATCGTTATCGCCGCCTTCGTTAACCAACTCGCGCGCCATCGGCAGCGGCGGCGGCGGCGGCGGCGGCGGCGGCGGCGGCGGCGGTGTTGGCGACAGCGGTAGCAAAATCAATGCTTTGATTTAATAGAATTGCGTTTCGTTATCCTGTATTGCATAAAACTCTCATCGCGTTGATACAGATGCGTACGCGTGACAAAAATTTCCACGCCGCGAAAAATCGACGTATCATTCGTTATGCGTCGACGTGATAAAAATAATGAAGTTAAATGAAAATGTTTGTTAAAGGAGGAGTCAAGGAGAAGAGAAAGAAAATGTGCTATTATCACAGTCACTATACATGTTAAATATTTGCCAACTCTAAGATGAACTAAATGTATCTTAGAGTCGCTCCGACCCGTTTGATTCTAAATTGCTCTGTTTCGTTATTTTAGAATAGAATAATAATATATAATTAAACCTGTCAGCTATATAACATCTAAAAAATAAGCACGTATAATTTTATGGAAAGAGATATTAACGATCTCGAAATAAAAAAAAAAAAGAAATTATTTTGAGAGAAGAAAATCGTATTTGTCTTATATTCATTTCAGAGTTTTGTTCAGTTTTGTTCTTATGACTCATCTTATATAACATTCTGTATAATAAGTAATGGGTTGAATCTACAAGATTATATTTACACAAATATCAAATCAAGAAGAAAAGTTTAAAGATAAGAATAAGACGAGTAACAAATGATAAGATTTGCTTCAGTTTGTCTACATTCAAACTTCTATAAAGTCTTATAAAAATATTGATTCAAAAGAAGAAATTTTCTCGTTTCCTTTAATATATTCTAAATAAACATAAAATTAACTCAATTCTGCAGGATTGTTTAAATAACTTTATCGCAAACTATCTTCATATACACTTCAGACACTCCTAACGACGATCATTGCCGTTGTTCCGCTTCCTATGACCGTCGTGAGTAATGTCGTACCTCTTCGTTCATGCGTAAAGTTTCCGATCGTCGGACGAGAAGCGGTGTCAATCGTGCGAGAAACATCGATGCATTGTGTAACTGATCGTGATCCGCGCAAGTGCATTGTCATGTAAAAGTACCGTTGGTCCGACAGTTTTATTCTTTACAAACAACAACATAGCGTACGGATCCAGATCGCGTACGAAATACTTTCAAATATATAAAAAATCTTTTATATAAAATTTATGTGTAGTTAGAATGTTTGACATCCACTTATTTGCAGTGGCCAAAACAAATGGGGACGTTATTCTCGAAATAAATGTACAAGAGAGGAGAATAATATTTCCATTTGTTTGGCGTTGCACAAATAACTGGGTGTCAACGTTCCACTATCCATTTTCGATTTAATCACTTCATCGCGAAGTGTATGCCGCGAAATTTCATATCCCCAGACTCGAGCGCGGTGTGGAACGTCGCGAAAAATATGATTGTCCTCGGCGATGTCTTTACCAGCGGTAACCGCTTATCACGCACGAAGTCCGCGTGTAGCCGCGAGGACGAGTCTATCGGCGTTTAGCCGGCTTTCGTGAATGTAAACTAGGCGTTTCCTGCACGTATCGTACAAAGTGCTCGATTCGCTGGTCTTTTTTCACCCAGGCCGATCGATAATGCCATTGCAAACACCCTGTATGTGCTCGGTTAATGTTAATGGCAGGGGCCGGCTCGGTCGAACCGGGTGGGTTGCCCCTTTGCCCGTGAGTTAGAGCTTCCTGAGGCTTTCCTCGCATCCACCGCACTACCGCCGCCCCCACCCCGCTCAAGTCCCCGCTTGGCTAATGGTAAGGGCAGGAAATATCAAAAGTCGTCTCCGCGATCGTTTTTTTTATTGCATTATTTTTCCCTCTCTCTATCTTTCTCCTTCTAATGCGAACCTGCCTTTGTGCGTGATTTTCGAACGATACGAATTCCCTTTTGAAAGCAGAAAGCGAAAAACTGAGGCGATACTCACGCCATTGAATTATTCATCGTTAGCGGCCGAAAAGATTGGAGAAGAGAGATATGTAACATTTAATTTCCACTAAATTTAGAAAAGAAAAAAGCAGAGATGTGTGTCTGGTGAAATATATTAAGTTGAGAGTTAAACCACTAATGAGAATTATTAATTCTTTCCATGTAGAGCTATTTGTCAAAATGCAAAAACTGTCTAATATATTCAGAATGATCATTCATATTCTTCGCAGGTGATGTAAAAAAAAAAAAAAAAAAAAAAAAACAACAGCCTCGTAGTGCCTTAAAATATCGCGACTTCTCCCGGGAAAAGTTGCAAGGGAGTTAACAGGCTTATCGTGCACAAAACGCGATCGTCGAAATGATAAAAAAAAAATGTATCTAACTCACAGGAGAGCAAATGTAATCACTGTTTGTCACGAACAGCGACGCATTCAACAGGTTAAAGCAACACATTAAAAAGAATGCGAATTTATTCGCATGCTTAAAAATCTCTTTCGTCTCGTGTCCGTGAATTCGGTCACGATATTTCACCGGGATGAACAGTACCAGAGATACCAGCGAATAAAATAGTAACACGTTAATCTTCTTCTCGCGCGTTCATGAAAATAACTTGCTAAAAACTCGCTACAGATTTACTACAACGGTTTTCTAACGTTACGCGAGCAATTTATGTTTCTTTTCGAAAGCGCCGTTTATTAAAAATTCCCAGAGACATTAATGATATTTGTTCAAATTACAAATCATACATAATATTTCAAGCCTTAATAATAAATGTCCGATTTGTATGTAATCGGAAAATCCCATATCGCTTCCAAATTCTACAAAAAAGTTGTGCGGAGAAAACGACGATGATGCGATAAATTTGAAACCGACAAGTTCACACGAAGAATGCACGAGTTACGGCAATTACTCAATAGCCGAGATCCTCGAAATAGTCTTAGCTCGAAATTGTCGTTCGCACCTTCGATGTAAAGGCCGTTTAATTAGAAGCGACGCGCACGATACGGACCACAGCGGTGAAAAGACGCGCACAATCGCGGCACGCTTCCGCACGTAACGCACGTAAATTCGACCCGAGGGATTCGCCGGTATTGCCTGATTTAATTTGTTGCAATTAGGGCAAGGGCCGCTTGAGCGCACATCGATGCGGGATAGAGGAGCGGAACGGAGGGCGAGAGAGAGAGAGAGAGAGAGAAAGAGGAAGAGTAGTCTCCACCCGGCTCACCGCGCCCTGCTATTAATATCAGTTAACGACCCGATATGATCACTCGTCTATACCCTAGACAGGCTGTACAGCCGGCTGCCAGCGGCTGGCCGTTCGAGCCGAGTCATGACTCGAATCATGTCGACGCGCGGATCATAGGTTCGACCGTGATTCGGGCCCATCGATCGCGAGCTGACTCACCGAGACACGCGGCTTCACCTCGCGATAATTCCGCGAATCTTCGTAATTACCCTATCACGGCTTTTAAATTAATCACGCTGACTTTTCTCGAAGGATCGGATTACTCGCAGAAATATCGGCCACGCGAACTACATTACGTTATGTAAGATAGAAAGAAATGAAGATTCGGAAATAATATATGCAATTCGAAATACAATCGAAAAAATTTTATTCTCTTTTATGATTTTTGTGCGATTTAGATTTTTCGCTTAGATTTATCGCAGATATTGCAGTCAGCGAGCGAGTCCGCTCGCGATACGCAAGAAAACGTCATAGCGCCGTTATGGCATACGTACCGATGGCAATGGGCGATACGGCGCCGGGCTCTATCTAGCAGACATCCGGCCAGCATCGAAACAAGCCGACCGCGCGCGGGATTACCATAAGCATTTATATATGCTCCGGCGCATTATACTTGCATACCCGGCACGGGGCGAAGGTGCCCCGTTGTTGTCGGCGTCGGCAGCGTCTCGTATTAGGCGCGGGCGGGCACGGGGATGCGTGTAGGTGCCCATCAGGCCTGGCTACTTACTTACGTGTACCAGCCGGCCCTCACGAGCCGCCGGCACGCGAGCCTGATTGACTTGTAGATGAGGCAACACAGTCGATATACTCCGGACTCCATGCCGTCCGGCCTCTGGAAACGCGGCCCCTCTGACCGCCGCCCACTGCCGTCACCGCTTACCCCCGTGATCCCGCAGTCCGTCAGCGAGGACTGCCACGGTCGGCCCATGGTTGCGTCGCGTTTCCCCATCGTCCGCTCTCCCGCGATTTTCCATCCTCTCGTCTCCGACACGTTCCTCTCGCTCGCCGTTCTCCGGCTCTATCAGGCTTTCTCTCTGTCTTTCCCTCCCCCTCTCTCTCTTTCTCGCTTACGCCCTTTTTATCCGCTCTCCTCGCCCTCTTTCCCAGCCGCCGACCGTTATCTAGTTAATTAATCTACGCCGACGGCGGTAGTCGACTAGCGGGGCGGTAAAACTCCCACCGTCGTTGCCGCTGTAACGAGCCGCGGCGACGAAAGTGTCGAGCGGCTGCGATCACCCCCCGCGCACTCCGTGCCGTTACCCCCTTCACGCTTGGAAATTTTAATTACGGCGAAAGAAAAACGGACAGGCCTCGTTAGAAGCCGGACAAGCGTAGAAAGTTAGCGAAATGTTCGAGGAAGCTCGGGGATTTGCACGGTGTAAGAGGTGCCTGCACGTACACTCAGTAAAATAGATTTGGCGTTTTAACGAATTTATTAATTAGCTAAATAGATTTCCAAGTAGAATAATCGCACTAGATATTCGGATGTTTCAGTCGCATATTTTTTTACATAATCTATCTTCGAGTTTTCATGTGGAATAATTTGCAGTAATAAGATTATGAAAAATTGTAAATAAGAATTATTGTCCTGACTTCAAATAAACTTTGCAGAATTTACGTTTCAGCGTTAATTTCTGAGAAATATAGTATTGATATTGGTAGAGCAAAGATATCTTTGCATTGAAGTCGTTTTACAAATAAAATTACTTTTTAATTTGTCAAAAAATTTCTGTGATTTTAAAGTGATGTAAGCTTGAGATATTTTGTTTCTCACAAGACAAAAGTATTTAAATGCAATTATCGTTGCATCGCTGTTTTGGCAAATAAATATTTGTCGTGCATGTCTGAAAACAAAGTTATCATACCTGCGTCCTTTCCATGTTCTTCAGCTTTGCGGCGCTTCTTAGCATTCGTACCTGCAACTACGTCGCAAATGTTCCTTCCGTTGGTTAGGTTTCAACCCCGCATTTTACCCCACGTACATCAGTAACACTGTTGTCCTGGAAACATAGAACTGTAAGGGTTTAAGGGTAAAATCAGACCGACGGAGTGTAAACCTAGCTCTACATAACCTTACATAAGCAGTTACCCATGGCATTTGTTACCGAGAGATAAAAATTTATTGATTTCAGCACTGGTTGAACTGCCGATAGAATTTGGAACGTACGATGCAAATATTGTCTACAGATAGTAAAATGCTGATAAATCTGTGCGAGAAACTAACCTTCTAAAGGACATCACAGACAACATATTCCACTCGATTAGTCACATTGATTGTCAGTACTGCTTACTGTTGCGTTTCAAATCTAGTATCACTGATTGTCACTGAGCGGCGCTTAGTGCAAACAAGTGGCGCGCCTGCTGTAACAACTTCTGACAACTTCGTATGTTTTCCAGCAAAGGACACAAGTTGACACAAATCGACACAAGTATCACTCTGTCTTTGTTCGATATTCAATGAGCAACAGAGAGAATAATACTTTTGTGTCGCTTGTGTCTCTTGGTGAAAAACTACCTTCAATTCTCTGAAAACATATCGTTGCGAATATTTAATAATTTTGTAAGATACATTTAAAGAGTTGGAACACAAACAAATACTGTTTTTTCATCAAGCATATAATTATTTTTTAATTAGATGTGACTAAAAAGCCTTTCAGAAGTATATTAACTACGCGACACATCGTTCGAAGTCTGACTCAAGCAACGGCTTTTCCACTTTACGGTAAACTCTGCTAAAACCGATTTATTTACCTTGAAGAACGAAAATATTGATTGACAGGAGCTTGCCGCGACTTCGTCGACATTCGCACAGATGTCCCCGGACGTCGTCGCTGCGGCTGACGTTGCCGCCGTCGACGTCGACGCCGACGCTTAGGCGTCACGACGTGGACGGTGGCGGTGGCGCGCACACTGCGCCCCCTGATGCGGGGTGGGCAAAAGTATTGATTGGTCGCCGTGGCCGCCGTTGTCGTAGGCGCCGTGCAAAAGGGTGGCGAAATCGCCAGGCGCCATCACGCGGGCCCGCCGCGACCGTGTCGTCGAGGAGGGCGTCCAGCGAGCGTCCGATCGCGGTCTCGACTCGCCGAAAAGATGGTCATGATGGCTGGTATGGACGACCACGAGCGCAAAGTCGTCCTCGAGTTCTGTCACCTGCTCGAGAAAAGCAAGCAGCTGTTCAACGGGCTGCGCGAGCTGCCGCAATACGGGCACAAGCAGTGGCAGGGTTACTTCGGGCGGACCTTCGACGTCTACACGAAGCTCTGGAAGTTCCAGCAGCAGCACAGGTGAGCGATAAAGATAAACGAGGAGTTTGTTTGTGTATATGCGTGTGCGTACGCGTGCATATATGTGAGAAAGAGATAACTTAGCAGTGAGGTTTTTTTCTTTCTATTCCCATCCTGGAGCACACCCGATGACGGTTCTGTTCACCAGGTTATTTTAAGAGTTAATATTTCGAAAGAGCTCGCTAATAATGGATTATCGGTGCGAGAAGTGCTCTATCGAGCGTTCGTGGAGAATTGTAAAATAAACTCAACTCGATTTCGTGAAACGTGTACATTTGATCCGGAGATTTCTGTCAATTTCTCTGACCTCGACGTTCATTCATGATTTCTTTCGATCGGACTGGACAAGTAGCGAATATTTAATAGTGGTGGCGCTCGGCGAGGCATGCCGCAAAATTATGACCATCGTAGAAAATATCGTACGATGTCCTTCTTGATATTGCGATACATTTTAGCACGCGAACGTTCGCGAACCGCAGCGTGGCTTAATCGCGTTTCGCAGCTGTCAATCCGACAATCTGGTAATGATGATGAAATAAAGTGCGGTGAGGCCCACGTGACCGAGTCCTCGTGTGTCGCGCTCCAGATTTTGCATGTCTTTGCTAGTTGACTTTAGTCGTTAAAGTTGAAATTATTGAACAGAGATCTCATTTTGGGTTTTTATAGATTAATCGCTAGCTCGACGTTAGAATTCATCTTTCTCTTAAAAAATGTTAAAAATATTAATGAAAAAGATATGATTTGCATTTCTCATCTTTCTCATTATTTTATTATTAATTACATTATACATTTACACATCATTTACGTTAATGTGATCTTGATTTAGTAATAAAATAATATAAAATTTGTTTATCACATCTATGTTTCAATTATGTCACATTTTTAATTAAATGTATTTTTAAAATACTTGTTTCTCAGAAACAATTGACTATTTAAAATTTGCAATTGCTATAAAATTGTTTTAATTAGTCGCATAAGATAAGCATGAGAAAAATTTATGTAAAAATCAATGTCCGAATTCGAAGATAATTCGACGATTAAATTAAAACAACACGCAGCGTGAAACGTGCTCTCACATGTGCGGTCTCTCTTGTTTCAGAACGATATTGGACACGAAGTACGGCCTTAAGAGGTGGCAGATCGGCGAGATCGCCAGCAAGATCGGCCAGCTCTACTATCATTATTATCTGCGTACCAGCGAGACGAGCTACCTGCACGAGGCCTATTCGTTCTACGCGGCGATACGCGGTCGCGCCTATTACAGCCGCGCCGCTAAGGAGGACAGGAGCGATCTGATGGTGAAGAAGCTCAGGTATTACGCCCGCTTCATCGGCGTCTGCCTCCTACTGAACCGTATGAAGCTCGTGCGGGAGCTCGTGCAGGAGCTCGACGCCCAGATAGCCGATTACACCAGCACCTACGAGCCGGACGATCAGCTCGAGTGGAATCTCGTCCTCGACGAGATTAAGGCCTTCGTCAAGGCCGAGTCCGCGATCAATGTACTGCATTCCGACTCGAACCCCATCGTGCTGACCCACAGGCTCGGTGCGCAGACCTGCCCGCCCGTCGAACGATCGCCACCCATGTGCCTATCTCTCCAAGAGATCCTAATCGTCGGCAATTGCGCCGATCAGGTGAAGTTCAGTGAGTTGTCGATGGACATGTTCAGAATGGTGCAAACACTCGAGCGGGAGACCAGGGACGATCCGAACCACCTGCACGACGCCTCGCCGGCCGGCCGGATGCCCTTCAGACCCGGACCTTATCCCGGACCAGAGAACGGCGCGCCGAGACGCGACAATCCGCACAAGTACATGCTGTACAAACCGACTTACAGCCAGATACAACTTGTCCTCGCGAGTGGCTTCAAGGAGCTACCGGCCAATGGCGCGTTACTGCTGTACCTGTCGGCGGACGGTTGTTTCTCCACCATCAAACATCCCGAAGAAAGTGAGTGTTTAATCGAGTTTTATACCTGTTCGTTTTTTACCGCTACGTTGTCGCAAGTTTATAAACGTCAAACGCATCTTAATTTTGAATAGAAGGTTCGCTAGATAGTAAAAGTAAAATGCATCTTTCACAAATGACATTATTGATACATAAATCATCTCTGTATGTTATCTGAAAAAAAAATCTGAGTTGTATAGAAGTTAAATGCTTCGCAAACAATTCGCTTGAAAGTGGTTTTTATTCGCTTCGCCTTCAGCCGGCGATCATTCACGAGTTAATTAATAGCACGCCACAAATATCACGCGGGAAAGCGATATTTTTATAGGAATAAATGACGGTATACAACAGCAATTTCTCAAGCAAATAAAATTAAATGAATTAAATGAATTAAATTAAACAATGAGAAATTCTCAGACAGCAGCGTTTATATTTTACATTACTTGCATTACGTTATTTTCATATTAACATAGTAATAAAAATTTCTTATTAATATACAGCTATTAATAAATTTAAACGCAACGCAAGGTGTTCTGAACTTTTACTCGTTTAATTATTTTACTCGTCAAGGTTATAAAAAAAGAATTAAACGGAGCGACTTTTATGAGATTCGGAACATTTAAAATACGCGGACAAAATTTTGATTAAAGCGTAAACGCAAAAATCAGATAAACGAAAAATTGCGAACAATACGTGGGATTAACTTCGATCGCGGCGCGAAATTGTTCTCTTGATTTTTTTTTGGTACATTTACGTACCGATGCGAAAATCTCCCATCGACATCGGTCAATTGTAAGCTGCAACTAATAGGTCGTTCGTATCTGAAGTTTGGTATCACGCGAAACCATTTGGATTGGCCATTGCGACATTATTCGCCGTATCGCGCTTGAATGCTATCAACTCGAAGTATCGAGTCCCGCATTTCACGCCCTGCAATCTCGTGTCCACCGAGTCCGCTCCTAACTCTGATCGGCGCCGGCACAAACGGCGCTCGTCCAAAAGTGACCACTGATACAGAGCGGCCCGTGGTACAGTCATGCGGAGCTAAAGCGAATCACCCGCTCGGCGAAGCCGAAGACGTACGCGTGTCGGTCTTTTCGGTCAGTTTCCCTGGTCGGTAATCCGGTACTTCGGCCGGCCGATATCTCATCGTGGAAGTGGCTTGCTGGGTTTCCCGTGTGCTCTCAATCGGAACGGCCGCGACACGATAATCCGCGCGATGTCATAGCCGACCCGAAACCACGTGCTCCGTACACGTGTACGCCAGTGCCTACTCCCGGAACGCCTTTCTGTATCGAATGAACCGTACAGTGTGCCCCAGATCGACCGAAAAATGCTCCAGAGATAGATTCCTTCTAATAAATTTAGATTCAGTTTTCATAAATTTATTAAAAAAAACCTGCTTTGAACAATTTTTTTAATTTTATGGTTGTTATTTTAAGCAAATAAAATAATCTTTGGAACAAGATTTATTTAGAGATGCTTCATCGTAGAGAGTACATATTTCGTTCATTGCGATGATGCTAATAATAATAACACATTCATCATGCTTTTACGCGTGGGAACATTCATTTGCGTATATTTCTCTCATTTATAGATTTTTAGTAACGATATATAATAAGCATGCAATGCGTAGATTTTTACAAATTGCATTACAAAACCTCGCTAGAAATTTTTGCAAACTTAATTATAGTGTGTTTGAGTGATACATATAGATATCTAATTGATTAAAAGGTGCAAAAGTTCTGTAGATAATTTATTAGCATTCTAGCTGAACGAATGCTTATTGCGATGCTTTAATGCGGTAAATCTACCGCAAGAATTTTTTGCTTTTGCCCCAAATTTTTAGTTTGTCTTTTTAATTACTATGTTTATAACTGTACGATTTTGTGAAATATTTATGCTGCACATTATTTATGACACTGACAAAAACATTTATCAAAAGGCAAACTTACGAACTATTTATCCGCATGTTACGTGCAACTTTGATTAGTTGCGATTTAAACCAAGGCTACACGTTGCTGTTGCAACGGGAGAAAATAGAGCAGCGTTCCAGTATCAAGGCTGCCTCGTAATAAAGATTCGTACGGTTCGTTCGCGGTGAATCTAGCTTTGCAATCAATATCAATGTATTAGAAGCCACGACTCAATCGATTACAATAATTGGCAACATAAATAATGTGGAACAAATTCCTTGACTTTTGTTTATTGATGGAGCTGCTTCGGAAAATATATATAAAAATCTTAGAACGTTAGCTGAAGCTTGGAAATAAATATTTGTTTCGACGAGTTATGGCAATATTGGGGAAAGACACGTCTCATAAATTACTGTACATATCAAGCGTATTTAAAACTTTTAATATGTATCAATAATGAGATTATTTATAGTTTTACGTATTTGTTATAATCGAATCTTGCATCATTAATGAAAATCGATGCATTAAATACAAATAGATAATAAAGTAAAGAAACTTTTCATCAATTTATTCTAAAATTTTAATTTACGCTTCCGTTATCAAAATATTGAGATATTGAAAATTTTGCAAGTTTTAAACAAAGAGATGACTGAATAAACTTTCGGCGGGGAAAGATTATTTAAAGTACAATTCTTTGAAGGAATATGTGTTCGAAGTTCTTGATGCGAATCTCGAAATACTTTGTCGTATAAACACGATCGAGAGTATCAAAGTTTCCTCAACGTTGCCTGACATCCATTCGACGGATCGGCGAACGCAGAATTGCACGATGTTGATAAAATCTTGCGATCTTGCAGTGGGGTACGACCTGGGCGGCGTGTCCACGTGCAACAAAAGGGATCCGGAGCACGGGAAGAGGCCGGCCGGCTGCAAGGACCCGCACTGCGTCTATCCGGGCGACCTCTACCCGTTCACCAGAAAGCCGCTCTTCGTCGTCGTCGACTCGGACAACAGCTTCGTGTTCCAGCAGATACCGCGCTACTTCGGCCAGCCTCTGATGGTGCTGATGTCGCCGCAGGACGTGCCGCCGACCCTGCGCGACCTGCGACACGGTGGCGGCCTGTTCACCCTCTTTCTTCACGCCCCCCTAGCCGCCTTCTGCCTTATATGCAACGTCAGGAGTCTGCCTGTGCAACATTGGGAGCGCTGCCAGCGTTACATCGAGCGATTCCTTAACGAGGCCAGTCAGCTCGTAACGCGTTCCCGATGCGGTAAGGATACTCGACGCCCGACCATTGTCCAAGGCTTCGATCAAACGAGGAACGGACGTGGTGGAGGATAAATTCTAGGTGATCTTGAACCGTCTTTCAATAACTTTTCCGCTGATCGGTAAAAAATCGGCATTATTCAGGAAATCGAAAAGATATGCGTTCATATTTTATTTTGAGAGCAATTTACATTTCATGATATCGGCGGATATTCAACGGTCAAATACTCTAATTATCGAATTTGAATATCAGAATATCTTAAGTGAAGGCTCTCGGAATATCAGCGCTAATCCAGCGCAGCAATTGTAGGTAAAACGATGTGCATAGAATTGGATTTGCTAGTTGCTTGACCAATATATGGCGTGATATTTGATAGTTAGAACGCGGCATTAAGGAAAGAGCGAGAGCAAAATTAAGATTTTATCGTCAAAACGAGGGCGTGCTCGTTAAGCGCCAGGTTCATTGAATGCGACTTACGGTCGTGTTACAACAATAAACACGTTTGAC
This sequence comes from Linepithema humile, assembly GCF_040581485.1. Taxonomy (NCBI): domain Eukaryota; kingdom Metazoa; phylum Arthropoda; class Insecta; order Hymenoptera; family Formicidae; genus Linepithema; species Linepithema humile. The sequence continues at coordinate 3,865,546 of NC_090130.1, read as the reverse complement.
CTAAATCCAAACAAACTTATCGGCGAATTTGCGCTTCCAATTTCTGCGTGTCTCTTTAACGCTTGAGTTAAGGATAGTTATTGATACTTGTTGTCTTCGCCGAGATGCATCGATGTTATATCCGTAAACTATCCATTATTCCGAACAATCGCGCTCTTTGTTTCAAATATCCGTCAGCCACAAGTTCTCGAACAAATTCAATTGATCGGTACTAGAAATGAAAAGATTTTGGAGAATCAAACTTGAAAGCGTCGTGCAATCTTAAGCTGCTGATAAATAATTCTTAACTCTTCCAAACTCAGCATTGCTCCAAGAAAATCTAGTTGAAAATTGAATTTAGGAAATTAAAAAAAATCAAGTGCGGATAGTTTTTTCATTGAAAATTTTCACCAATACAGAATTGAAAGAAAAATAAGCGCGTGTACTTGAACGGCGCAAACTAAAAAAAGAGTTGACATTCAAAGAGTATCCTCCTCCATCGAGTCGGACCGTTCCTCCTATCGATTCGACATCACGTAACTTCATCTATGACCTTACAACCCGCAGAGACCAGCGTGCTGCAGTTCTTCGGCGACGATTTTCTGCGGCTGCTGCTGGTGCGCTACGTGTTCTGCGACGTGGTGCTGAATCTGCATCGCTCGTTCAGAACCCGTCAGCAGAGGCCGCGATGCCATCCGCCTCTGCCGGACGCGGAGGTCCTTGAACATCCCACCCTTCATCACCTGGTGCTCGATCTGGCCGCTTGCTTGGACGCCCGCGACCACTTCCCGGACAGTAACGAGCTCGCCTGACCCCGGCATTTACCCTGCCCGGGCCCGGACACGACCCTGTTACCATCTCACAACCACGATTATGATTACGACTACTGTAATTACAACTGCAACAATAAAATCGTTACACTGAGACCTCACTAAACCGCGTCTTCGCAGTAATCGCGTGAAAATTCGAGAGATTGCGGGCCGCGGGTGTGACTCAGTTCTGGGATTCAATGCGTGGAAGAGCTCCGTTCCTCGAAGACTCGAAACACAATGCGACCGGTGGTACGTGATACGGCGGCACCGAATCGCTCTACCGATTTCGCATAATCACGCTGTAAAAAAAATCAGTGAATTTTCACAACTAAGATGTAAAAATTACACGATGAATAACAGAGATTTGCTAAATTTCATAAATTTTATACTATTCACTTAGTATATTTCTGTTATTTATTATGTAACTTTCACACCTTAGTTGCGTAATAAATTTACCGAATTTTTTTATAGTGGACGGACGACGGGACACTCGCCTACATCGTCCGACTGCACTGAGATCGCGCCGCTCTGCGACACCGAGGATCAAATTGACGATCAAGCGAGTGCACTACTCTACACCGAACGCTTCGGACTGAGTAATGTAAAGATAAAACTACTGCTTTTGGTTCTTCAAGAGTTATACACTTGATGAAAAATGCGTTTGAATGCTTGAACTGTAACATAGGTATATATGGAGTGGCAATATAATTTTCGTACGAATAACACATTTCCCCCGACATTTGCATTCTCTCTGTCTCGTACTCGCACCGTGAAAGCGCCAATCGGCACCACCGTCTTCGCGCCGCTTCGCGCGCGATTCAAGGTAGAGAATCGCATCGTCGTCTCCGACCGTCGCTGCTCGTCTTGGTCGTTTTGCGATCGGCCGAGCGTCACCCACGCGCGTGCCACGCGGCAACGTCTCATCTCCTTCGCTCGTTTATTTATAAGCAAAAAGTAGAGCGCGGTCTACGAGCGAGGAGTTTGACGTTAGCCGCACGGATGACGACTCGGCGGAATGAGCGTGCGACCATGCGAGTCGGAAGATTATCGAAGAAATTACCGCGCGCTCAACTTGTACATGCGATCTACCCCTGGACGACGCCACAATATCGGACCTTAGCGGCCGAACGAACGTCGGGTGAACATCGTTATAGAACTCCTAGCGTAACACACATACACAGTGTATTATATATTTATACATGCTATATATTCTATATATTTTATAAAGCATTGCAAAGTATCGGAGCGTTTCAGACCTACCGGACCATCTTTCAGTCATGGAATCGTTGATGGATTTCGTGCGGAATTTTCTTTTTTTCTTTGCGAGAGAACTTAGTCGTGCAGCACACCGTCCGCCCTTTAGTTTAATAGATTAAATAGATATTTTGACGATATTAAACTGAATGAAGAGTTTATTGAAGTAAACTTTATTTAAAATCAGCTGACGAATAATTCTCTTTGTTATTTATAATCATCAAAACTTGATTCACCGAAACCTTTTCATTTCTCTTATTATTTACATCTCAAAAGCTACATTCTCTATTAATATATTTTTTTCTTTTTGAGCTTAATGTTAATAGCGCTGAAAGCGACGTGGTACGTCTGGAATACCCTGTGTAATATATGCTACAGAAGAATATGCTCGACAAAAGAATATTATATATAACGTTTATACGATTTATACAGAGTATCCCATAATGAATGGACCGAGAAGAAAGCGACTTTATACGCGAGAATTAATCGGAAATTTATTTTAAGAAATTCAAAAGAGTTTGAAAATTCACCTCTCAATTAAACGATTCATTTTAATTCAATTTTGCCAAATTATCTCCTCGGTCTTGCCACTCATTGTGAAACACTCTGTACATAAACAGGGTGTCTCAGAATTATCATTACCTTTGTCTCGTCATTTCTTAATTAATTTGAACTTGATCGTTCTTTACATTGATTGAAATAAGGACGACTTATTCGGTCAAAATTATATTTAAAAAAAAAAAGACTAATTCTCTCTCTCTCTCTCTCTTGACTGATTTCTCAGTAAATGAAAGATGTTCCGGTAATCTTGAGACACTCGGTACAGATGTATATACCGCGGAACATCGAGTTATGAATATGCATAATTATGAACACTGATGCAGCTTTCGAAAAGAATGCGGCGCAGCTGCGCGGCCTTTCTCTAGGAATTATTTTTACATTGACCAAGGCGCATTGACAAAGTCGACAAGCGTTTAGGTATCATCACCAGCATTGTATCGCGGTGCTGGCATCGAGTGCCAAGATGTGACACAATCGCCGAATCCCATGTTGCCGCGCATGACGCTTGGCTGCCTTTATATCTTTCTTCGTACTATGCTAGAGAAAATGCGCGTCACATGCAGCAAGATTGTTCGAGAGGAAAAAATTTCACCTTTCAAACCAAGCTAATGTAATTCTTTCCGTTTTCTCTCCCATTTTAAGCCAACACACTTTCCCATTTCGAGAACCGTCCAAGATGCACGCTCAATTTTCGTTTTGATTTTACCGAAGACGCTTCTGTTTTTTATTTTAGCTCCAAGGAAGCTCCGACAAAGTTCTAAGGAAGCTCCGAGGAGGAACTCTTCAGCGGATAATTAACAAGTAGAAATAGAAGCATTCTGCCAAGAGAACCAAAAAGTGTTCCTGTACGAATTATGCTCTCCTTCAACAGTATTCTGCACCGTGTTTAGCGCAAAACAATTCGACGTTTTTTTTTTTGTCACGGATAAATGCGGCTCGCGCATAACAGCGGCAGGAAATGACAACTTTAGAGGTAATTAAAATAACGAAAGACCGGATCGCACGAAAGTGTTGCCGCCACAGTGACGAGCAGCCTTCTTCGATAATTGAGACAACCGATAAGTGGCGCTAACGCAATACAGAATACCGCAGCTGTACCCTAATTCCGCGCTGTGTTAGCGGCACTTGTCAGTGTCGTTTATCGCTGACAGAAATTCTGCTCATTGACGACGGCAGCGAGCTGAAGAAATATTCCCGAGTTCATATTTCACACTCGCGTTGACTTCGCCTTTTTCTTTCTTTTTCATTTTTCAATTTTTCAACCCGAAGGTAGCGGCAAAGGTCATTAACACACAGTATACAGAATACTATCAGGCTTTTGGTGCTCGGCCAAAAACTCGCGTCGACCCCGACTTCCTCCACGCTGCCAAACTGTACCAAATAAAGAAGAAGAGGAGAAGCACGGCCCGTGAGCTCGACGAACTACCAGGTAAAATTTGCCCGCAGTTCGCGCGGACCGCGACGACGACCGCACGCGATGCACCAGGTGATCCGGTGGTGCAGGCAGCCCGAGACAGTGTCGAATACCGGAGACTGCTATAAATAATCCGATGTCCGCTCCGGTCGCGTACGCGGCGGACCACCGAGGGTACAGAAGAGAGTCGCCTAGGAGCCGCTGCAGCGGGCTGCTCTAGAGCGACCGCTCAGCCTCCTTCTCTCCACTCTGTCTCTCCTTCTCTCTTTCTCTCTCTCTCTCTCTCTCTCTCTCTCTCTCTCTCTCTCTCTGTGTTTCTCTCTCTCTTTCTCTCTCTCCCTCTTTCTCCCGAGCGAGAGGCAAAGGGTGCCTCGTCTCGCGAGCATCGGCACGAGAGGAACAACGAAACGGGATCGTCGTCGTCGTCGTCGTTGCGCGATCGTCAACGTCAGATCAGGTAGGCAGGCAGAGGAAGAGGAGAGACTGGAGGAGGCGGACTGAGTGCCGGACACGGCGTCCCTCCGGGGGTGGGGATGGAGCCGGAGCAGCGAGGACGTGCTTCGCGGGCATCGTCGACGTCGAGCCTCGGACGCGAGGTCCGTTGCGGCTGTCAGTACTACCAGAGCGACTCGCTTCTGCCGGAACGGCGTGCTCTCCTCGTCAGACCGCCATCCAGGACGATGCAGCAGCCACACGCGGTCCGCTGCAGGTCAGTATCCATCCTCGCATCCATCCGCGTGTGTCCGGAGCCCGCCGATGTCGAGAGCGGCGCGAGGCCGGACGGCGTCTCGTCTCTCCGGCCGCGGGGCGGTAAACGGTACAAGGTGGCTTTTCACCGATCACCCGTTCGATCTGTACCTTTCGCGTCGCCGACATCCAGGTCGCGGTATCGGGTGTAGGTTGCACACTCGTGCGAAAACCGCGTCGCGTACCGCCGCGGCTATTTAAGGTTCGCCCGGCTGGCTATAGATAGAAAGCTCAGTCAGCTCCCAAATCCGCCGAGTCCGATTTCCCCGCACCACGCTCGCAGATCGTGCGTACACACGTGCGCACCGCGATGTCCACGGCGCGAAACTGCAGCGAAACCATTAGATCACACACTATATTGATCAAAACAAGATATTTTAGCAAGTGGCTAGTGTTGAAGATAATTTAACGAGCTATCAATATTTCGAAAACAAAAAAAAGTAATCTCAATATTTATTTTAATTAATGAAAGCAATCGGTATCTAAAATCGACTCGAAAATATACGAGATGCCTGGAAAAGATGTGTACAAACAGAAAAATTTAGGATTGCCTGCAATATCCATAATATCGAGAATTAAACGTACCAAATTTTCACCTCTTTAGGAAATTTTTAGTAAGTAATTTTTCAGATATATTATACTTAAAGGATCAGATATTATTTTTACATGAAAAATTGTAAATAATATCTTTCCAGCAAAATGTAAGAGTGCTAGGATCAATGAGGGGTATGCGCGGAAAATTGCACACTCTAAAGTAGCACTGAAAATAACATCTGCTTCTTGTTCGACTTGTGAGTCTAAAAAAAAACGAACATAACGCGACGTTACAGACAGTGACATGGTTAGCATGTCATCGGTTGATGAGTTTTTTCAATCGACATGACCATTCCGACGTAGGTATCCTGTGTAATTTTGTCCTGAACTCGTTTGCGTCGGTCTCATGAGATCGAAAGGGGGTCAAACATGTGGGACAATACGTCATCATCGGATGGGAGAAATTGGAAGATGTCTAAAATACACAACCTAGACACGATTAGACTAATCTATTTTGAATATAATGCACTTCATAGTATGATATTCGGCGCAATTTTTTATCTCTACTATAAAATAGCGCACAAAACGGAGCAATATTTACATATTAGTTAATAAATGCATGATAGCATATATTTATACTTAAATAACGCTCGTCTGTAAGAACAATATGTAACAGAAGAATAATTAATTTTTATATTAATAACACAACTGTTTTATATTTCTATTTTTCTCTTTTTTATTAACGCTTACTCCTCCAGTGTAGAACAATATTTTGAGTAGAATTTATTTTCTTGTTGAACACGACAAGAGAATAAAGAGAGAAATTTTAGCCCGCGAGACTGACATCCATGATGTAACGCCTGACTCGCGCGTCACTAGATTAAAAAACATCCGCCTCGTTTCAAATATACTCGAGGAAAGTTCTATCGCAGCGACCATGCGGGCTAGTTGAATCGGCAGTTCAATTCTCAGAGAATCGATCTCATTGTCTCAGTGTAAGCATGAATTCTCGCTGCAGCGAGCACGAGTACGAACCGATCGCGCCTCCGCCGCCGTTGCTGCCGCATCCGGCGATGGCTCCGGTCGTGCGGATCACCGACACGGACGTGATGCCCGTCGCCGACAGCGTCGACAGCATCGACGTGCTGGGTCGGCTGCCGCCGGAGCTGATCCTCGACCGCAGCGTGGTCCTCCCGTTGGACGGCAAGATCGAGGATAGCGCGATGGAGGGCCGCGAGCTCGGCGAGACCGGCGACACGTCCGCCGAGGAACTGGAACCCACGGCGCAGCAGCTTCAAGACAGACTCGAGGAGCGATTCCTCGACGTGCCCGCTCCCTACACCGAGTCCAGGACCGACGGCGAGATCAACACTAGTCAGGTAGTGTTCGCCGAGTTTGATCCGACAGAAATGAATATTTCGCAGTGAAGCTCTCCGCGCGAAGGAAACGAATTTTGCTGTTGTAAAAAATCTTTGATCTTTGAAAATATATTATGGATGAATCGATGCGATGTGCATCGTCCGAGATTTCCGATTGCCGCGGCCTTTCGTTCGCGAATTGAACAAGAAGGAATAAGATAAAAAGAACGGTTAAATTTAGCTGCGCCGCGCACAGGAATCGATAGAGACCCCCGGAATTTCGAAAACGTCACGAAGAGCTTGCGAGGCTTCTCTTGTTGTCTCCGGTTCGTTACTCGCGAAACCAAATGGCGCCTATATTTAGCGAAACTCGCGTGTAAAAAGGAAGCGCGAACGTGTCACTGTCCGATTGTGCAATCGTCTCGCTCGCAACACGTTCCAGAAAGCTCGAGCTTTTCCATCGATTGCGCAATCGGATCCAAGAATATGTATGGCGCCGTCGAAATATTAATCATCGTCGACCTTGCCGATATTTTTCAATGAGAGCGTAAATTGACTCGAGATTCACGTCAATTCACCAAAGTACTTCGCGATTTATTTCGGAGAATCGAACAGTAGATGAATCCAATTTTAAGTTTCTCGAAACCTAATGGTTTCACAATACTGCGGCGAAGGTCTAATTTATAACGCTCGAAAAGTGTGCACTTTTAATGCTCTTCGTGTTTCTAAACGGCATTGCATGTCGAATGCTTGGCACGATGCTAATTCGTTTTCATTGCGACCTCAAAAAGGCTATTTGACCAATATTATACATAATTTATAACATCTTACATTAATACTAGATTTCCGGATTCTTTCTCGCTTTCAGCAACAAAAAATACATTAAACTATATTAAAAAAATATTTTTAAATAGCTTGCAACAAACAAATTTTATATTTTGCCGTTATGTTACGTGTAAGTGAAAGAAAGAAATCCTCATTTTCACAGAAGTGTTCATAATTTCAGGTAGACTCGTCTATGATGGAGGAGTTGCCGCTCCGACGCGGTGCTCGCGGCTTCCCTCAGCGTTTAAAGAATCAGGCTGGTAAACTGCGCTCCCGGCTTCGGGGTATCCAGCGGCCCACATTCTCGTTCCCGCAGAAACGGCAGAAGCCCGAAAAAACGACAACAACGACGACGACGACGACGACGACGACGACGAAGAGATCGGCAGCCAGCAGTGGCAAGTCAGACAAGTCTCGCACGCCCGAGAAGCGACCTAGCCGAATAGAGCGGATAAGATCGTCCATCTCCGAAAAAGCGGGAAAATTCAGTCTGCCCGACAAGTCGAAATTTCACCTGCCGGAGAGACCGAAGTTCAATTTGCCGGACAAATCGCGCTTCCACTTGCCGGACAAATCAAAGTTCAATATCAAAAAGCCCAACATTCACCTGCCCAGCGCGCTCACGCGCGTCAAGCGGCCGCCCCCGCTGCGCGAGCAGCAGCAGCAACACTCGACCGAATCGACGGCCGGCTCCAAGCGCAACATCTTCGACTTCGCCACATATCCGCGCATCTTCGACAAGAAGTCGAAGAAGCGCGGTGATTACGCGACGTCTTCGCCGAAAGACTCGAGAGCGGAGTCGGCGGAGAGCGCGACTCTCCCGCGCGCACGCAAGGGAAAGGCTTTCAGCGCCAGATGGACGTCGCGCTTCGGAGATTCCGCTTACACCCGGGACCAGGATCGCCCGGACGAGGCTGCGGCGAGCGACGGCACTCCACCGTGGCATCAGAGCTCGATAGAGGAACCGCCGAGGCTGTCCGCCAGAACCGAGGAAGAGATACTGGCGGCCGCTCGCGCGATCCCGTGGGAGGACGCGAGAAAGCGGGAGCAGTACGACGACGAGGAGATACAGTACATGGATTACGAGCAGGAATCCTCGGAGATGTCGGATCGGCGTCCCGCTCCGCCTAGAAGAAGCCACAAGGCGTCGAGAAGGCGGGAGGAATCGTACGAGCGGGAAGAGGCGATCGATCCGAGGCTGTACGACGATCGAGCGGCGAATCGCGAGAACGACGATGCAGCGGCGCGGGACGAATGGCGCGCGGAGGAGCAGATGACGTCCGACGAAAAATTCATCCCGCGATCGAGATCGTTAGACGAGGACATGCCGCGAGCTCTGCAGCCAGAGGACTACGACGGAGCGTTCATGGCGGTGGATCCAAGGCAATTTAAGCCACGCGAAACGACGTCCGAAGAGAAGCAGCAGGGGGAGGGATTGGAGGAAGGCGAGGAGGAGCACGAGCCGTCGTCGATGCAGTCCGATCGGGAGCAGCAGGCGTCCAGCGGCAGTTCCTGCGACCGAAGGCGCCACGGCGTGATAGAAGAGATCGATTCCGACGAGTTCTTCCTGCGGGCGAGCGGTATAAGTCAGGACGACGTGAACTTGGGCAATTATCTGACCGACGAGCTCCGAGACGCTCTCAGATCGGAGATCGCGAACGCCTTGCGGGACGACGAGCTGCCGCCTACGCCGCCGCAACGTCCTAAGAGGATGCGGTCGCTGAGGAAACGCAAGGAGGACTCGGCGGAGCCTGACGAAGCAGCACCGCCGGTCAGACCGAAGCGGGAACGCTCGGCTCGGCGCAGTCGGGAAACGTCGATCGTCGACGAGGTGTTCCGCGAGCGCACCCGCAGCGACTCGAGAAGCGATTCCAGGCATCTCGTCGTGTATCAGACGGAAGGGGGAGATCAACGGGAACTGTCGCAGGAGCCGCTGGACGATATAGTTGTGGTGAAACCGGCGCGCAGGAAGTCGAGATCCTCTCTGCGCAGTCAGTCGCAGCCGCCGATGGAAACGTCGATCCTCTCGCCGCCGGCGCCCTTCGTGATACCCGACTCTTCGCCCGGTCTTCTTTCCGCGCCGCCCGTCGTGCCGGTGCGCCGAAAACGCTCGCATCGAGAAGCGGTGGTGAATCGGCGAAACGGCGACGTGGTCGCGCCGATCTGCAACGGTCATCGCGAATGGGAGGCCGAAATCGATTCCAAGAAACCGACGATGCCGACGCGATCGCGGCAATCGCTGCTCGATCGGCGCGCCGACGGCGATACGCTCGTATCCGCGAGTCGCGAGGACATGGAGAATCTGGAGGCGCGACTGCAACGGCAGGGCTCGGTTCCGCTGCCGCCGAAGAGGCGATCCCGCTCGCGGACGACGTCGGTCGCCGCCGACGAGGACAGGACGTCGCACGGCGCGGAATCGCTGCCGGAAGCCGGCTACATCGAGGAGGACATACCGCGGGAGGACGAGAGCGGCTCGGCGCGCGACCTCTCCGGCTACGCGATCGTGGAAAAACGAGAGAAGCCGCCCAGGCCGCCGCCGCCCAGGCGAAAACGCGGCAAATTCGCGACGACGCCGAGGCCGATTCCGCCGAAGCGGCCTCTACGGGCGTACAGCACTCTGGGGCCTGTGAGAACGAGGGACACCAGCATGACGTCGGAGCCGATCACCAGGACGACCCTGTCGGCCGCCGAGTCCGAGCCGTACATCGAGATCGAGACGGACGACACCGAGCATAGAGATCTGCGCAGCGGCGAGGTGCTCCATCGAATGCAAGGTCGACCGCTTCCGGCGCCGCCGAGGCCGCCCAGGTCGAGGAAGGAGCAGGTCGTCGGACGACCCCGCACCCCATTCGAGTACGCGGAAATGATGGAGGCAACGGCGGCGACGCAGACCGATCCGCTGCCGGACGATATGGTGATCGAGGAGGAAGTGACGCAGGCGAAGCTCATAGTGACGCCCTCCAGGTCCGGCTCGCAGATATTAGTGTCGATGGAACGCATACCCAGCCCGAGCAGAACGGGCACGCCGCCCGTGCCGCCGTTGCCGATATCGCAGTTCCTGCGGAAGGAGGAGGAAGAGGAGGAGGAGGAGGAGGAAGAGGAGATGGAACGGGAGATGGAAGACGCCGGAATGGCGTTCGAAACGGTATCGCTGACGTCGCCGTCGCCGATGAGGGAGGCCGATCTCGAGAACAAGCACAGATCGGCGCCGCATCTGCAAGAACGCATCGCGGACGAATCGCCGCGGAGACCACGTCAGATCAAGTCGGGCTTACTGTTGCCCGACGAGCCGCTGAGAATAAGCACCCTCGAAGTCGGAGACTTGAAGGTCGATCGGCTGAGCGTGTCGCAGATAGAAGCGCACAAGATCGTGGCGTCCGAGATCGACGCGATGATGATCACGGCGTCGGAGTTGATGCGAGGCGGCGACTCTTTGGAGGAGAGCCTGTCGCCGGCCATCATCAGGGAGCTGATAGCGATAAGAAGCCACTTGGAGACTGTGGCGCAGGAGAGGCAGCGCGAGAGCGAGAAGGAGTCCGCGAGCCGCAAGATGGCCGACATTCCCACGACAACGGACGGCGGTCAAATTCGGGAGCGAGAGGCTGCGGAGCAGCGGGAGTCCTCGCGAGAAGCGACGGAATCCGACGAGGCCGTCGCGGAGTTCAGCGAGACCGTCGCGAGCGAACCGGAAGCGTCCACGGAAGACGAGACGATGAAGGCCGACGAGGACGAAAAGGTTGTTAAAACAGACGTAATAGATCTCAGGGAACAAGAAACATCACACACCCCCTCAGTTGCTCAAACCAAAGACCCCTCCCCTCCCCCACAGATACTTAAAATAGATAAGCTAGAATCCAAGGATGCAGACGTAAGCATCGCGCATTTGCACACGGCTGCTGCGGATATTCAAGATGAGTCCTTACGAATTTTAGATCCCGAACATCCCCTAACTTTGACTTCGCGAACCACGTCGGGCTCCCACGTGGACGAATCTCGTGCTCCGTATCCTTCGTCGGATGTGCCTTCTTCGACCGGACCCTCCGAATCGAGGGTGTCGCCGGAGCGCGCAGAGGGCGAGCCTCCGAGTAGCTCTGCCCGAACAGCAACGACGACCACCACTGCCGAGTTGGGCGCAACGTCTGCGGGTCTTCGTGGCAGCAAGGACGACGTGTCCGATAGTAAAGAGCCGGCTTTCCGCAAGTCGAGATCTAGATCCCCCTCGCCTGCTATGCGGCAGACCGCATCCCCGGTCCGTTCATTGCCACCAGCCATCTCCGTGACTCCCGACACGCCCGACTCGACCGTATCAGGACACGGCGGTATCCTTACGGACGCTCAGCCGCAGCGTGCCGTCATCTCTTACGCCTCGAAAGCGGGACACGGCGTTCCCACGGGCGCACAACCGCAGCGTGCCGTCATCACCCACTTTCCCGACTTGGGACAAGCCCTTAGGGAGGGTCAAAGGGAGTCCTCTCAGTCGCCGGTATCCTCCTCACCTCCCAACTCGACTCAATTCATCGCCTTTCCAGTCTCCGAGATTCCAGCCCATTTCTTTTCTCTGAGTGATGCACCAACGAGTCGACGCACCGATTCAGAACCCGGTGTTTTAGATACTACGCAGCAACTTCTTCGGGCTCTTCGTTTGGCCGGTATAAAAGCCATGAGGCATTTCGTAGGGTATTTAACGTCCGCGCTAAGCGCGGACGACACGAGGGAGAAAGTTAGAGAGGTGGAAATAGTAATATGTGCCCTGTTACTTTTGATCGCGGGTTTGTTGATATATTATTTCAGTAGCACACGAACTGTAACGCATTATCATCACTGGGATTATTTCAATCCTCCTAAATAACACGGTTTTCTACAATACAGTTTACTTACATTGTGCATACAAATCCACATACATACTATTCATAAATTCACACGTAGTTCACTGATTCGTAGAAGTTAAAATTTCATATTCTTATATAAATTTGTTTTATATAACAAGACTTTCGTATTGGAGAAAAATGATTGAAAAAAAAAAACACGACAAAACAGGAAATTGAGACGTAATTGTAATTCTTGTACAAATAACGAAATAAAACGAAATGCCAGGTTTGTAAGAAATAAATTGTAAAATTATATTACTGTGCCAAATATATATACGATTATAAAATTTAATATTTGATGTACTCTATTTACAATTCTTTTAATTCTAATTTTATCACGTATTAGAATTCAAAAGTTAGCGATCCAACGTATAAATATGCATAAATTATACAAATGGCAAAATTCACATTTTTACTTACTGCGATGTTACTTCTTAGCTGCTTCTTTCTCTTTCTCTAAAAATTCTTGATGGCAATTATTCACGACAATACGTTGATTTGTAAAATACAAAAGTAAATTCAGATTACAGTTATATTAAAAATGATTAATATTTTATTTAAAAAATTTGGTTACGCCATTAGTACGCACGAATGCATCAGTGTACTATGCGCGCATTGAAGTCACCGCGCACTCAGCCATTCAGCCGCGCTGCTTTTGCACGTCGTGACGTTCGAATTTTTGGATGCCCGAAATGAAGTCATTTTCAAACCGTTGTAACTTGACGAAAAATCAGAAATCAATCAAAATCATGCTTTAGATTATTTTGAAAATTTTTTATCTTCACAATTCTAAACACCAAAAAAAAGACACAATGTTTTGTTCTTAAAATTATGTGGTTTCAACATTGCAGCTCGATAAAAAAAATTTTCTCATAAAATTTATAACAAGTGTAAAAAATATACTACAATACTTTACTTATAAAACAGGTTTTTTTTTTTAATTTTGTTATTTTTTTCGGCCGAATTACGCAACTTTGAAATCAAACCTACATTTTTACGCTAATGTTAACGTCGGTGGTAAACGTTATTTTTTAAATGTAGAGTTAGTTTTAAAGTTTCATAATTTTGAGCATTTGCTTTGTTTTCTATAGAGTAGTTTTTGTGGAATAATGTATAAATTTTATCTTAATGTAAAAATCTTATTATCTATATTCTTCTCAAATTGTATAAATTGTAGAATTCGTAAAAATCGAATTTTACAAATTGTCTAACTGTTAAAATTATAATCTGAATATCAAAAAATATACATATAAAATATAAAATGTTACATATTTTATGTTGTATATTATTCTTTTATATTACATATCTTATATCGTTTTAATTTGATCTCTTTTTTTTACACTTAAGGTACGAGCAAATGACTGATAATCATACGGCTAATCGGTGTAAAGAAAATGAAATATAAAAACAAAAACTTAACTATATTTTCTTTGAAATAGGTCTGAGATTTAATAATCAATTGTTATCCTTGCAACATTTTTAATAATCATATATTACTCATTATTCTACAAACATTGATAATATTTGCCTAAATTTATTGCGAATTTTATAATTTACAATTACTGGAAAAGATCTTCTTCATATACTTTAAGATCTCGTCTGTCTTTATATGCACTTTTCTGTGAATAATTAGCTGCAATTGGCGACCACATAGAACTGGACATAGCATCACCAACAGGCTCTATTATAGGTTGCCTTCTTGCTAATGATACTTTTAATTGGATTGAAGACACCATACTGCCATCCATTTCGCTAATCGCTCTATTAGCTGCTTCAGGTTTTTCGAAAGTTATAAAGCCACGGCTAGAAAAATAAGAACAAAATCAATTATTAATGTTAACATATTACTATAAAAGTATTTAATATGTTAGAGTGTTGAATGCATATTATTGTATATATATAAAACAGAAAGTGATATATGCTTACTTTTTCTCCACTTCCATCGAAATATTAATAATATTTCCAAAACTTTGGAAATGTTTCTTAAGATAATCCTCTGTTATTTTATAACCACATACAAATATCGTCGTACACGTATTCCCTGTGCGTGGCTTAACTTCCTGTTTAGATGGAGTATGCGTATCACTGACATTTCTTTCTCCAGTATCTTGAGCGCCAACAAAACTGTTATACAAATCTTTTACTCTCGGCCTTGCTGCCTCTGTTTCTTCTTCTTCCTGTGTAGCTGAAAATGGTTGGTAAGAACTAATTGTTTTCTCTGTACTATTTAGTTTTCTTTCTAATCCACGAGATCTCTTGAAAGTTTGCTCCGGTCTCTTAGGAGTCTTCGGAGCTGTAATCACACCGGATTTGATTAACTTTTTAGCTACTTCACGAGCATCCCTTGCTTCAGTAGGCCGTTTTGGTGCCTGAGGAATACGTTCTATTTCTTGTTTGGGAGCTTTGAGATCTTGCAGCGCTTTTTTCTAGAAATAAAAAAATTATTGAAGATGATTAAGAGTGATTACAGTAAAGACATGCAACTATAGTAATTGTTTAAAAATACATTTACGCAAATTAAAATAAAAATTTACAATTTATTCTGAATTGCTATCTAATGCGCTTGTTGTATTCAATATATATAAAATACTTGATGCGAAAATATAAACATAACCTCAATATGCACCTTTCTCTTGAGTTTATTGTATTTAGTTTGCAACATCAATTCTTCCTCTGTTAGATTTAACGGAAAATGTAAGTACACCATATTTTGCATGTAATATTAGCAATAATCAAAATTCTTCGAGTCTGCCTCACTATCAATAATAATAAACAAATATACGTCAATACGGATTGTCAAATCCACGAACTAATAGAGGGACGGAGCACAAGCTCTAGCGGCGAAACACGTCGCGCGGCGAGGGGGGCCACCATGTTCGTTCCTAGTTACACACACATAGAATTCATACTTGTATGTCAGTTTTTCGTGCGCTGAGCGCTCCTTCAACGGTTGCTCTTTTAGGTTTTCCATATATAGCCATCGTCTGACATCACTCTGCAATGTAGAGTCTACATCACTCGGTCCTTGAACATTTTCGCGCACTCACCGAATAGAATCTGATAAGTCTTCAAGAGGCTGTCATCTCAAGATAACGCGGCAGAAACTTCGCAAATCGACGAATAAAAATCTACATGTGTTCGAAGAATTTAAGTTTTCTGAATTTTGACCAAATGTGTGTGTCAATGACAGCGCTCAGTCGACGAGGATTCACTTCGAGGGATTTCGCGCGATTCAGCGGCAAGCAATCGCGTTATTCTAATTGTAGCAAAATATTAATGGACAGTAACTTATCGCGATGGTGCCCGACGTTATCGTGCATCGTCGGTGTTTCACAAATCTCGAGTCATTTTCACGAAAGCTGCAGAATGTTCTCTTCCATGAAGACTCCGATAACTTCCGACACTGTCATCGAAGCTCTGGCGAAGCAACAAGCGAAGGAATTGGTGTTGAAGCTCACCGCAGAAGAGCGTAAGCTGTTCTTGACAGCATTGAATGAAAGCAAATCGCAGGAAGAGAAGGCTGGCTATGAAGGTAAGCATATTATTAGCTTTCAATCGATTTATATTTTTAAACAAGCATTTGGCTGTTATTTTTGTATAAAATCGATTTATCTTGAATGAAAACTTATCGTTTAGAAGTGTATATTTATTGTATAAAGTGTATTGATTTTTATGTAATACGTCGTTATGAACTGAATAATAAAGTTTTTGCATTTTTTGTCAGGTCAACTTGCAGCTATCCGATGGAGGAGCAAACTTGGTAGGCCTAGCAAATTACCATCGTTGGGCGAGGTGGATCCTACAGGAACTTTCTGCCCTGTACCAGATGACTGGTTAAATAACAAGTATGGTAAGAATGTTCTTATTATTATTGTTTGAACGACATGTACGTTGTAATTGGCTCACCAAGACTACTAAAGAAAGAGATGCAGTTTTTTTTTTTTAATCTTTGGTGTAACAGTTTGTTACATACATAAAAATGTTATGAGCATTAACTTAGATTTATTACCTATAGATCTCGCAAAATAAAATTAACATCCTCGACTGTTATTTAATGGTATCTTTGGATATAATGGAATCTTTTTCCTGCAATGCGATCTCCATGGATGTTATTCTGTAAGTTAAATCTTCCTTGTTCTCTCTTTCACTACTTTTCACTCTCTTTCTCTCTAATTACACTAACCCTTTCGCTTGCTTCTTCTATT
Source organism: Linepithema humile (assembly GCF_040581485.1). Taxonomy (NCBI): domain Eukaryota; kingdom Metazoa; phylum Arthropoda; class Insecta; order Hymenoptera; family Formicidae; genus Linepithema; species Linepithema humile. The sequence continues at coordinate 3,848,989 of NC_090130.1, read as the reverse complement.
CTAACACAACTTTTCGGATGTTTCACGGTCAACCACAGTGCCACAGTTAGGTAATACTTTGGACACTTTCTACGATTCACCCTTCTCTTTTAATCTTCCTCCACTGTGGAAGTTAATTTTTCCTGATCCTCAAATTGTGGAATTTTTTTTCCTGCACATGTTATTTTCTGTATTTCCTACAAATGTCTGATATTTAAAGTAATCATTCATCTGGGTTGCTTTAAAATCATCACAAATTATTCAGTTATTCTCTGACTATTCTAAAATGATTTCTTTATTAGAATCTTCTTCAAGTATGAGCTCTTTCTGGTCTCTTTCCCTCATAATAAAAAGAAGTCTTGAACCACTGAAAATAATTGTTCAAAGTTTTTGTTATATTTAAATCTTAATAAAATTTCCTTTTTTATTTTATATTAAAAAATACATCACTACAAAATACAATCTGTGTATGAAAAATATTGAATTTTATCAACAGTACTTAGCAGTTGGTGCTTAGTTAAATTCATTAAACGATTGTAGAAATTTTTAATTAAATAATTAATTTGGTTAAATAACTTGTAGATTTTCATTGAATTTCTTTTCATTGCAGTTGAAAACGTTCCAGAACCAACCACAAAAGATCTGGTGGTAGGTATGTATTGCTTACTATGTCAGAGCTACTCAATTAGATATTCGTTAGTGAATCGCATTTTTTTTTTTTTTTTTCGTTTCTTGCTTTTCTGGAGAAAGAATTTTATTTTAACAAACTTTACGCATTTAAGATATACACCGAAGTTTTGTGTATATAATTTAGATCTCATAGAGAATACTGATTAAAAAGGAAAATAAATAATCTCATTGTATTTTTGCAGTCGCGATCGCGAATGCAATTCCGTTCATAGGATTTGGTTTTCTCGACAACTTCATCATGATCGTTGCTGTACGTACTTTACAGGTCTCTGTTGTCCGCTGTTTACTGACTTTCCAAATGAACGTTTCAGGGCGATCAAATCGAGACGATGTTGAACAGAAGGTTTCCAATCTCGACCATGACGGCAGCCGCATTGGGCAACACGGTGTCGGATGTCATTGGAATCGGTTCGGTGCACTACGTTGAGAGGTTCGCTCAAAAAATCGGCTTTGACACACCCAAATTGACACTAGCACAGCTGAATCTACCTAGGACACGGATAGCTGTAAACGTGGTATGATTAATTATTATTATTAACGATATATATAAAAATACTGCTGCTTATTGAAATTCTAAAATTAACTGAAACAAAGTTATAAAACTTAAAAAGTAGATGAATGTATAAGAAACTAATTTGAAAAGTATAAGATATATAATTATCATGTATATTTCTTCGGAATGAACTATTCTTTAGCATTTGTTGTAACTTATAGCAGCGTTTTTCTATTCAATGCAGGGTCGAGTCATCGGAGTGACGATTGGATGCCTTATCGGTATGACGCCTATACCAATGGCCGCGCTTTTCCGCAATGGTAGTTGAATTGTTCCAAAATCGACTTAATTAACGAATTAATTCAATTATTGGCACGCGAAGTAGACCATACACCACACCTATAATAAGCGCTTTGCTTCACGAACGCCTTTTCTATAATTTTAACATTTAATTTTAACGTCGCAATAACACCATTTTCGTTGCAACGAATGTATTTAATGTATAAATGTATAGAACATATAAAATGTATAGAATTGTTAGAAATTTGTGTTAATATTGTTAAAAATATTATGTTTCTTTAACAGCTGAAATAACTTGAATAAGTTTTTCAACTCTCACATGATATCGTTACAAGAATAATTAAATAGCAATAAACATTTTATTTTATATTCGTGTATTTTTCTGAATTTTAACAGCAAAAATTTGCATCCTTGTTCATTCCTTCTTCGTTCGCCTCTTCGTACATTCATTTTTAAACAACAATGTTTATAGTATGCAATATCGAATATTTATTGGAAAAACATATTTGTTAATATCGAACATTAGATCGCAAAAAGTTAGTACAAAAAATAGAGATATATATGTATATATTTTTTAGAAGGCTGTCTAAGAGGCAAATCGCTATCAGCAAGCATATGTTAAATCCTTTTTTAATGACGGCGACCGAAAGACACTTTCGTAATTCAATCGATGCGATGGTCTCCAATCTTGCGCTAGCACTTCTTTCCAATTCACATTGCGACGATAATCTTCCAGTGTAAAATCTTCCGTTTCCTCTATCTTCTCTATCTTCTCTATCTCCGTAATGTGTGACGCGTTGAACGAAGAATTAACATTCATAACACACAATCTGCTAGTGGAATTCGGGACCTCGACGTTACTCTTCAAAGAGCAATACTCAGGCAGCCAAGTCATCGTCGAGTTCAACCACCATTGCCAGACTACGTCGTCGTCGTTGTTGTTGTTGTTGTCAATTTCTGCAGTTGAAGAATAATCCACAACGCTCTCATCGCTGTTCAACGAGGCGGATATCAGCAAATTGTCGTCGCCAATCTCCTGAGATTGCGTATTGATTAATGGATAGGTCAACTCGATTGGTGTAACATTTGTTTCTAGATTCTTCGGTTGTTTCACACCAAGCAACGCTCCAGGCAGAACACTATTTACAACGAAGCAAGTGACCAGAGTGGATCCCAGGAGAGTCGCCAAACCGGCAACATAAGTCGCCAAGCAAATTGAAGAGACGTTTATTAGGGTTTGCGCGATCGTGATCAGCTGGACGGGATTCATCAAGCAACTCAACTCAGTGTACGTGCACCAACCCCGTTTACGTACTTCCCGGTAAGCCACATCTTTTTCCAGTTGTTGTAGTCTTTTCCAAAAGTCCTGAGATTGTACCCACACTGTCCAATCCTGTAACGCAAAAAATGATGAAAGGATATTCAATGGTAAATAATTATTCAATCTATCATAAAGTTAATAGACTTGACATTATGAATAATTGTGAACAGCATAATATTAATGTTTTTATTCTAGGTTAAAAAGTTATTAAGACGTTACTTACGATTGCAGCAAGAAAATCTTTTTCCAGTTTATTCATCCATTGCACAGTCACTAGTCCCGCCTTTGCCCACTCATCATTGAAAACTCCATCTTCTTCATCAACTTCATATAGAAATTTACAGGCCACCATCTAATAATTGTTAAAAAAAATTCATTTATAAATTATTATTGTGCATACATTCATATTCAGATTAAATAAAGGCAATACTTATTCCAAAACATAAATCAAATATTTAATAGCAAGTTTATAAGAATAAAGTAACGTATTGAGATAAAAATTACACAACCAATCACAACATATCTAAATGGTTCTTGCGAGCTTGAAGCTCGTTACTTCTTATTTTTTATTCAGCACAGAGCATATTTTTCTTATTTTTTTCATCATAAATCACAAGATTGTAATATTATATATTTATATACTGTTTGTACATATTATATAATATGAATGTTTTCTTAAAATCATATATAATTTTAAAATAAAGTATTTTATAATAAAATAATTACCAAGGAAACCAAGAATAGCTCAGAGGGTGTTACATGCTGAAGATATTCCCGATTGCGGTTCTTTAATCTCTCAATATACAATAGAGCCAATACAAGAGGACAAGGAGAAACGTTTTCAGATATTCTGCTTGCTTCTTCCACTTCAAGCTTTTTCAATGTATGATCACTCTTCGCTTCTGTGAAAAACTCAGCTACTAATTCTAAAAATATAAAAAAAAATTGATTCATAAATCTTATTTTTTAACATTTGCATTAACTTTGGATTAACTATTATACTAACCAGTAACTGGCAAACTTAAGCATCCATTCGTTGGTAATTTGGAATAATATAAAGATTTTTTTATACGTTTTAAAAACTCATCATGTTCCTGCAATAAAATAAGAAATATATCAAGACTTTCGTTCATGCAATCATTATCAGGAAATAATATTGAAAGAAAGTGGAGCAATTCTCGCTATTTCAATCCACAAGTGCTTCTAAAGCGCTTTTAAGATCTAAAAATATTTCAAGGCTGTACATAATTTACCTTCAAGCTTGGCCCACCCATGCTTTTACTCATGGTTGATTACTTGCAAATAAACTCATAAACGTCTAATTTTTTTATAATATATGTAACACTTATCGTGATGATTGAATAATATATGAGAGACAATCACTTTGTTTAAAATTTTGTAAGAACATAAATCCAAATAGACTGCATCAGTAATATCTTGAAAGTGCTTGAAGACACGTAGAATACACGAAATTTAGGTTATGATTCATCAAGCATGAACGTAACAAAAGAAAAGTTTATAGTTCCGTTATACTATAGAATTATACTGTGACCAGAGAGAAGACTGAGAGTGGACATTGGCTACGTAGTTCAATGCGCACGTTTTATGCACATAGAGGCGCTAGTCCATAGAAACACGTAAAATGCAGACATGTCCACTCTCAGTCTTCTCTCTGCTGTGACTCTGTATTTGATCTGTGTTACGAAATCCGACATCCAATAGAAAGCTTCGTTTTTGGACTGAAAATATGTCCGAAAATTTGGAAGACAACTTACTCTCTAATTAACTTTTTACTTAGTGGTTAACTGCAGCATGTCTTGTGTTTATATTTTTATGAATACTTAAAAAGTTTTATAATTATTAATCTTACTATTTAAAATAATTATCTTATTCAGTATATTGTTGTTAATATACTCAATTAAACATGGCTTGTCCGTCATTTAATTTAGTTGAATCAATCATCGATGAGGTTGCGCTAGAAGGGTTAGACGGCATCACCTTACAAGGTTAGCAATTATTTTATCAATTTTCTATTTTTTATACGAGAATTGATAGTATAAATTAATTCTAAATACATATTTTATTGATTTAATACTTATTATTTTTAATAAGTAAATAGTTTAATAATTTTTACTTTCTAGCATTGTGGATACGATTAGCAAACAGATTTCATGATCCATTACCATTACCCAAGCCATTCATGGAACAGGTATGGCTAATATGTAAAAAAGTAAAGGACTTTTCATATTACAAATTGAAGACTCCGAGAGAACCATTTGTCATGTTTGATCGTTACGAGTTTGTACATCCTGATCTTGGTATCATTTTGGAGCCAGTAAGTATAATTAAACATACATGATTTATTTTTATGAAATATATTTAAAAATTTTAAGATATATGAATCAATTGTTCATTGGTCATTGTGACAAATTTTTTCTAAAAATATGTTTTATTTTTTTAACTTTTCTATACATTTTAACTTTTAAGAAAAATTTTATATTTTGAAATTTGTCTTAGTTTTTTCTTCATTAATATAATTTAGATAACAATTTTTTAAAAATTATTTGTTACATTTTATCTTTCTACTTTTAGCCAAATGTTCCACCAGATATTTATCCTCATTGCCCTATACAAGATTCTAAGTCAGGCGTGAGAGGATCTTGTTCCACATATTACACGAGAACAGATGTAAAAAATGATGTTAAAAATGCGAGTCTGGATGAAGTGACAGAAAAGTATGGATTAAGTTTAGTGATTGTAGCATCTCAATCAGTCAGAACACGAGCTTTGGTGGATATTAATGTGAATCCAACATTAGAGTTGACTATTATGCATTATTGTTTCTTGGAGAGGGTTGGAAGAGCTCGTTATCATGGCGAGGTTACTCAAGGCAAACTCAGTTTAGCCGCGCTCAAAGAAGATCCGAAAACCTTGTATTATCATCGAAAGTTTCTGCTTCATCACAAACTAATTACAAAGCAAGTCCACCATCAGAAGAGCGCCGGGCATTGCGGCAGCGGCAGTCTGTTGCACCTACCACGTTTCTACGTAGAGCGAAAGCCAAAGATGATCTACTTGGCGGAACGAGTGCTTGAGATTCTGAGGTCCAAGGAAAACGGTGTGGCTGAGTATGATGAAATCAGAAGAAAGCTAGGGATCGAAAGTTCCATCAAGAAATTGTTTAAGTCTTCCTTTTTTCAAAAGATTGTAAAAACGGACATCTGTGTACCGTACAGGACTTTGTATCCTAATGCCGAATCCAATGAATGGCGACAGAAACAAGATCCCGCGAAGGAGAAGAAGATTAGGGTAGTGCAAGTGCTATATCCAGACGTTGATGTTGCTGATTTATGGAATAAGGATGAGAAGGATGACGATGAAGATGTCATTGAGCTGGATATCTCCAATCATAAGTACAACGATCCTTATCTGAAGCAAGCTAATACTGTTATCGAAGCGAGTCAACTAGAAGGATTATCACAAGGTTAGAGAAAAATCTTAGATTTTTGTAACTGATCTAGAATATACTCGTATCTTTTCTAACTATGAATACTGGCTGATTTAAAAATAAAAACAGTTTTCTACTTATTTTTTACTCTTCATAGCTTTACTGGGAAAAGAGATGGGCCTCCCCAAATTGCAAGCTCGATCATTCTTAAGGAATATGGTAAAGATGAAGATCATTGCGACGTATATGAATGATATGGGCCGACAAAGGATCACGAAATATGTGTCGAAGAAATTTGAGAAAAGCAGCAATATGAGCAAGCAATTTAACAAGGAGATGCACAAGATTAAGCAGCTCACCAAAATGATGAAAGGGGACGAAAAAAATTTAAAGAACAAAGCGAATTTACAAGCGGAAAAGTCTTGTGCAAAGCATGAAGACGACGAAACAAATAAAAAATCGGAAGTTTGCGTCGATCAGATCGATGAATCTGTCGTCAATAAGGATAAAGAAACGGATAAAGATAAAAAGGAAAATAAGAATACGAGTGCACATTGTGTTAGAAAGGCCATAGAACTGAAAAATTTATTCTACACTGTCAATAGAATTTTGCATAAGTATCATTTGTCGAAATGTTGTTCCAAGTACAAGTGCACATCGACGCAGTCTTTGCTAGTAAAAACGAAGGAGAAGGTCAATATCAACGCGGAGGAGCAGAAAGCGAAACCTAGTGGTTCAACTATATCTATGCAGCAAATTGCGAATGACGCCAAAGCCACGTCATTTTACAACAGTATAAAGACAAATCTGACCGCGCAAAAGCCATATCGCACCGGAAAGGGAGTCAGCGAAGTTCTTGGCTTTAAGGAAGTCTTGAAGAGCAAGACCTCTAATGTTACATACAGGTTTGTATAAATATGAATAAATTACTATAGATCTGTATTTACAAAGCAAAAAATTAATATTTTTTATAGTAGAATTTATGCCTTTTTGAAATGTTTGAATGACTTTTTAGAAATAAATATTTTTAGATCTTTTTATCATAAATATTCTTTGTTGAATTTATATTTTTTTATTTTTAGATTGTTGAGACGTGCTAACATGATCATGGAGGCAGTGAAGGAGCACCAGGTGATCGACGATACGACGAAGCTTATGAAGATGATCTGCGAGGAGGAGGAGAAAGAAGGTTATGATGTGAAAATCGACAAAAAATCTCTCATCAGGCTGCTGCAGAAACTCGCCAAGGATAACTTGGTGAAGAACATCAAACTGACTTTGAGCGTGTGCGGGCACGAGAAAAATCTGACTTTCATCTGCGATCCGAACATCAACACCGATCATACGGTGATCAAGTCAGCTGTTGAGCAAGCAAAAGTCAAGTTTTGCCTGTTAGCGTCGCAGAAAGTGAAACTGCTTGCGAAAAAAATGGCGGAAAAACAGGACAAAGAGGACAAAGAGGATAAGACAGATGTTAGAAAACAAGAGCTCGGCAAGACGAAGGATATGACGCCCATTAAGAACTACACGTACGACACCAAAGCTGGCAAACTCTACGGTTTCAGTCCGAAGTTCATCAGGATGCAGACGATGCACGTCCTGATCTTCTACCTGGTCTACGATCATCCTGGCACGCCAAAGTTATCGCAGCAGGAGCACGTGGAACTTCTCAGGTCTAACGGTTACGAGATCAGCGACGATCTCGCCCAGGAATTCAGTATCATTTACACCACAGAAGTCGGCTGGAAAATGTTCGTGCCGCCGTTGCCCAAACACAGTGGATGGACCGAAGGCTGGGCGCTGATGTGCGACATTCTGCTCGGACTGCCCTTGTCGATCTTCGCCAAGGTGCACAACATCACGTTCATAATACCGGAGTTGGAGCCGTACTTGAATCATCCGATTAAAAAGCATTACCTCGTCAAGAATCTTCCGGTGAGTTTGAGATTAAAATTTAAGACAGATAAACAGTTTTGCGTTTATTAAACTAAAAGACGAATATTAGATCTTTAGAGTTTAAGGCTTTAAAGGACAAAACTATTCTATTTATATTTCACGAGGTAAGTCAAAAAGTAAAGAAACATTTGAAGAATTAAGTTCTGACAAAAAGTTCTCTTCACTTTTTGACTTTTGCTTGTATTAATTATTTACAAGGGTTTTATAAATTCTCTTTTTAAGGTCTCCATCCGGAACACTCTCTTGCATGCGCGGAAGTATATATTCAATATTCATGATACCGTAACGAGATTGAGTTACATCGGCCTGGTGCAATTTGGCCCGCAGCGGCTGAAAGATAAAGATCAAGTATTTATCTATGCAAATCGGCGCACAGAATTGATGGACACGATCTCTTCGGCGCCGAGCTATCATAAGATCGAGGACAAGGTGTATCCAGTCACTAAGTACTTCTTCGATCGCACACAGGTACTACTGATTGCTACTATCATCAGAAATATTAAGAAAACATGATGGAAAGGAGATTAAACAGAAGTAGAATATGAATGAATTTTGAAGAAGAATAAAGTAATGTTTTTTGGGGGGGCATTTTTGCAGGATGTTGAAAAATATTGGTATGATATGTGGACTATTTGCGTTAATACGCCACTTGGCGGGAGACTGGTGGTGCACGGCAAGGATATCCTACTTGAGGATCTGAGCAAGAAGAATGCCATGATAGAAGCGATTACAGCACGCACACCGAAGGAGACCATCGAAAAGGACGATGGCACGGTTCCTGGAGATCGCAAAGGGGCGGCTGGCATCGATTCAGCTTTCTTCGCGCATCTGAAACGCAACTGGAACTGGTCGAACAATTATAATATGCGTCAGCAGGTAAAAAATCAAAGAAATCTCCAACAAAAAGTAATAACTTTAAAAAGATAAATTAGAATATTTTGCTGCTTTAGAATTTTTAGATTTTTCTGTAGATTAATATCGCACATTTCTTGTGAAAAAATAATTTACAATGGTATTTTCACATTCTGAAATATGTTTCTCTACTCGTAATTTTTTATTTATCTTTATTTGGCATTTTTCTGAATATAGGTTTCTGTTTCTTGGATTTGTGAAATTATATGATATATTAAAATTAATTTATTTCTCAGTATTTGTAGGCATATCATACTATATTGATGAATCTTTTGTTATATGCTCTATAAATCATTATTAGGTCTCCAGAAATCAGGGGAAATCTGGCAAAGGCCAACGGGATCTGCATCTCTCGAACGTTGAAGCGAAGCCAGTAAATTATAAGGAATACGACGGTTTGAAAAAAGTTTCCGGACCGCCGCCGCCTACGCTCAGCGCGGCAGAGTTGCGGAAGAAGGTATACGATCACCTCAGCAGCACTGGACGGAAGAATGAGGCCCTACCGTCGCATCAGTCCACCAAGCAGAAGGCTTTTGTGCGACGAGTGATGCCGCGCAAGAAAGGCGCCCGGCGTGTCAAGTACGACGAGGACGATTATCGGGCGATGCAGCGGATGCACAAGCTGCGGGTGGACTGGGAGCCGCACGAGGATAACATTCTGTTGGTGTGCAAAGTAGCGACGATGTATCTGTCGCCAAATCCTCGCAAACAGGTGGTGACCTTCATAGCGGTGCGCGACGTGCTGCGCACTTTCTCGTACAATTCGTACAACAAGACCTCGCGCGCATGCCAGCGCCGACTGATGTACATGCTGAAGCAATCGCGCACGGTGGACAGCGTGACGCTGGGCGTCGAGGAGATCAAGCAGGATCCGTTCGTCGACAGGCGGTACGGCGGCGCGATGGACAGATTGAAGGGCGAGTGCGCGAACCCGGCGGAATACGAGAAGCGGGCTACGGAGGTCTTCAAGGAGCTCGTCGACTACATCGTGAAAAAGTATTACGACATAACGGAAATCAAGCCGAAGAAACATACGGCGATGCCGAAAACCGCGCAGGAGTTTAATCTTCTTTTCGAAGTGGTCCATCCGGCGAAGCCGCACAATAATCAGAGCTTCACAGACGTGCGAAGTACGAATGACATTTACTCGGTGACTATCAACTCTGTCATACACAGTTCTATGTGCTGCGGAAAGGATAGGCGCTGCTGGGCCTATCAGCTCTTCAAGGTATGATCGATGCGAATGTTGAATCGTAATTAAGTGCTTGAAAATCAACGTTCACTTTTATGAACAATTTTCAAAAGCGATGAGATTTCTTTTTTTATTTAACGCTTACAATTTTGTTGTTTGTTAAAGGTGTACCAGCACTATCCAGAGACGCTTCTAAGACAAGCAATGAGCAAGATCCGATCGGATCAAATGGTAACTGTGAAGAAGCACCACTTGGCGACGATTAAGAAGTTCGGCAATTACATGCCGATGAGCAGCTCACAGTACCAATTAAGCATCAACTACATCTACAAGCTTCAGACCAAGTGGCCTTACGACATGTTCAAGGAGTCGTACGATATTTTTGTGAGATTGCTGCAATGGTATTCGGAGCACAGAAGCGCCGTTTCCTCGCGTGAACAGGAAAAAGTGTTCAACGGTACTGAAATTCTACCGATTTCCAGCGGCATAGTCACCGCCATGCACGATCTTCTGGCACGCGGTCAAATCGACTTCGACATCGAGATGCCGGAGCAAGTCATTATGCTGGACGCAAAATATCAGGGCAAGGACGAGACTTACTTCAAGGTCGCGCAGAGATACCAAGACATTTTAACCAGATTGTATCGCTTCAAGTTCGAGAACGTTGACGCTCAGAATACTGAATTTTTTGAGCTTGAAATGGAAACACCGGAAGGAAGTGAAACGAAAACACGTGAAACACAAGAAGACTCTTTGAAAAGGAGGAAACCCACCGAGGATAATGATTTCGAAGAACCGATGTCAAAGATGCCTCGTAAGGGCGAGAAATCTGATGGAAGAAAACGAGAGAAAAAATCTCAAAGCAAAAATAAAGTGTCAACGGAAGAGGAATCGGCTGGCAAGAGTGTCGAGCATGAAGGATCGAAGGATTGTCCCAGTGTCGATGAACAAAACAATTCTACAAAAAAAAGTGTGTTGAAAAGGAAAGCTATCAGTGAAGAGGATTCTATTGACTGTGAAGAGTCGTCGTATCCGAAAAGAACAAAAATGAACTCTGAAGATTCGTTGGATATAGAAGATATAGAGGAAGATGAGGAATCGAATTTGTGCGAGGATCTTGAAAGCATTGGAAGGATACTTCCGAGCACCTCCAAATCTCTGAAACCAATGAAAGAATTGAAAGAGCAAGCGAAAGAGAAAGGTATATCATATATTTACGTTGATAGAATTTTTTTATGGACAATTAATGTCTTTAATGTTATTTTTTAAAATAAGGACCTAATATTTTTTCAGTATCTTAAATATTCTAATCTGAAAGTTTGTAAGAAATATAACAGTTTATTTAGATGTTAGAAAATAAATTGACTTGAATGAAAAGTCCATGTAACATTAAACAGCACTGTGATTTCTGATTAAATTTTAAAACATGTTAAATGTGTCATTTTTTTGTCAGCTTTGTCGACGCAACTGAACAGCTCGACCGACGTGACTTCGGTTCCTCGACTCGTCAGTGAGATTATCAGAAATATGCCATCTGAGACGAACTACTTTAGTCCTTACGCCAAGATTGTGGACACAAATGACCAAAAGAAGTACACTAGAATAGCGATGCTGAGGATGAGAGAAGAATTAAACGATCTCGCGATGAATGGCAGTCATCATGCGCATGAATACTTTGTAGTCAACAGCTTTAGGATGTTTTACAATTTGGAGACGTCGGCAGTTTCGTCTACGTCTAGCGACGTTGAGGATTTTAAAGAATTTTCCATACCCAGCCAGCTCTTGCCATTGAAAATTGAGAGTATAAATAATCTTCTCAGCGAACTGAATCAAAATGCCATTTTCCCAAAAAATGGCATTTCTTACACGGATTACAAGGACGAAATAGCGAGGAAGAAGAAGAAAATACCGGTCGATTGGCAACATGTCGACGCAGTGTGCAAGTTCGTTCGAGAGAGGAAAGAAATCGGCGTTCGTCCGCAGGAGTTGCTGGTAATTTAATCTCTATTAAACTAATTATTGCTCTTCTCTTCCACCTTGTTTTTTTTATATTTTTTTAATATTGGTTATTTTTCTGTCTTGTCTAGGAGCAATTTTTTGATAAGCAAGGAGCAGATTTGTACAAGATCGTTTCGCTCTTAACGGAAAATCATATATTTGTGCGCTCTGGCGTCACCAATCCGCGCTATATTCATAATCGATACGCGGATCCTTGGCTAATCCATTCCTACAAGATATATCGTCTGGAACATGAGTCGGTAGCGCCGTTCAAAGAAAGCATATATGCCACGATGCAACAAGGACAGACAGCTGAGACGAATATTGAAGTTACTGAATGTAAAGAAGACACAAAGACACGTAATATTCCAATATCTGCTCTGTGATTTTAGATTTTAATTTTGTTAAAATTTGTCTTATAAAAATGATACTCTTGCGTATTTTTCTTTGAAATTAATATTTATTTGAATAAATCCTGCAGATGAAACAGTACATGCAATACCATCAACGTCATCAAATAATCAAGAAGAAAAGGAAAAGAAAGACGAAAAAGCGCATAGTAATGTAAATATTGAGGAGAAAAAGAAGGAAGACAATGAAGAGAATAGTACACATACGAAAAAAAGAGTGCACAATCCAAAGGCATATTTACTTGCACAAAAGGAAGTGTACAAATCCGCGCAACAATTAGATTTCACGTATGTGTTGAGAAAGGATAGTACGAAAAATAAAGTTCCTCTCATGAAGTTTCTAATTCGATCGATCATTTTTTTTAGAACGGCCGAGGAAATAAAAGTCATTATAAAACCGTGGATTCGTATCGACGGTGTTCTGAATCGCAAAGTATTGGATCGCATGCTGGGAGCAGTTCTGAGTTACTGTTTGCTCCATCCCGGACTTACCATGACGAAGGTGCAAAGTAGATTCATCCCCGCCTTACAGCCCTTCCATACACGCGAATTGCTCGAGGTTCGTTATTGACATATTTGTAGATCGATATTCTTGAAATATTGTTTTTCTTTTAATTTTATATTGGATGTATTGCATCTAAATATTTGCAAGATTTGTAACAACTTATTGATAAAAAATAGTACGTGTCTTATATAATGTAAAAAACTTCTCTCTAATGAAAGCCATTTTCTCTGCAGATGCTGATTAAACTGGGTTGTTTAGAAAGTAAGCTCTTGAGGAAAACGAGTGTTACCTTATTTTCGCGGCCATCTACGATCAAGATCAAGAATTTAAGTACGTGATTTTTTTGCTAACAACCATTACATACCACTGATTCAGTTTCTAATTATAATATTGCTAATATTTTCTTTTTCCTTTTTAGCTGCAGATACTGTCGGTTGGTCTGCTGAAGATGAAATAGTGCTCGAGCCTGCCATAGACGCTATATTAAAGTTTAGCATTTTCTTGAGCACGAGAACATATAGCACGGATTTTGTGCCATAATATTACTGTATTGTATGTATTATATAGTCTATTTTTTATTCGTGATATTATTGGAAACGTGATAAAAATGTTGTGCAAAAATATTTTAGTCAGTATTAATTTTTACAGTACTATGTATTGTGAATTTGATATTTTATTAACAATTATAATTTATATATATAATTAATTATATATATTATATATTTAATTGATTATATATATTGTGTGTATATATATATATATATATATATATATATATATATATATATATATATATATATATATACTTGTAATTTATAATTTTAATGTATACATAATTATATATAATTTATATATAATTTATATATATTTATAATTATAACACACACACATACACACAAAATTTTTTGTATGATATAAAAATAAGGACACGTTTGTGTTACATTATATGTATTATATAACTACAGAAAGATGAAACATTTATTTTTTAGTAATAAAGATTTTTTTAATAAAAATGAAAAAAAATTTTATATTTGTAAAAAATTGAAAAATAAGAATCAGAATTTGTTTTCATAAATGCAAAATACCATAAATCTTAGAATTGCCGCGCATTTTACAGACGACAATTGGTTAATAGTTAGTGCCATTTCTACAACCAATCAAATTCATTAGCAACGTTCAGTTAGCCACAGTTAGCATTATGGACGATTTGTGTAGAGATGTGTTGAATCGCGCCAAATTTTTGCTTCTTATTTATCGAAAGGTATATCTCTTTTTTTGTATTTCTTTATCATTTTTTCGTGATTTTACTTCTTCTTCTTCAAAATCATTACACGTAGTAATCTCATTTTAATGAGAAAGTGTAAAAATGATGAACTAATAATCGTTAGTTAGAATGTTTGTAGTGCACAGGATCGTAATTATAAAGCTTATTTTTAAGGCTTTAAGATTTAAAAATAAACGATGTTCCTACAATAATTCTGTAATAAAATTAATATAAAAATCAGTAAAATAAAGTTCTAATATTACCACATAATTTTTCATAGATTGCGTACTGAATTTCTCAAAAAGACAATAATTCTTTGTTTACCGTTTCGTAGGGCAAATCACATTTGTCTACCATTAATAAATCCAGCACTGATTATGCCTGAATGTGTGCTAAACATGTTAAATCATGTTTGAAACATAATATTCGTAACGGTCATAATGAATCAATCAAGATTGATTTAGTGGATTGTTTTGCCGTTTTTCGTTTATCTCGAAAAAATTAGACGAAGAAAAGATATATTTGCACGCTGGTGGACGCAAGGATTTATTCGTGTATCTGTGTGTTTCTAGTTTTATATAGCTTTATACAATTCTGTCATAAATGTAAGTTTATAAAAATCTGCATTACGCATTGTTTGTCCATCTATAAACATTACAATTTCCTTTATTGTAGATAATTTTATTTTAGGATAAATCCATAATTATATTCATCTGTTGGTTCTTATTTTATGATAAAATTAATTCTATAAATTTTTAAAATTGTTTATGAAAAATGTGAAGCTGATCCAGTATTTGAGACAATTGTACATTATACATAGATTTTTCTTTTTATTTCAGATTTTCAAGTGCAGACAAATAGTGTGCATTGTTATAGTGTGATCATAAATAAATATTTATTTATCATAAATAAATATTTATAGAAATATTTATTTAATAAAATGTCAGCCCCTACTCGTTGGTGTTCTGCACCAGGTTGTATGACAAATATTAAAATAACAAAACGACATTTTTTTAAATTCCCAAAAGACAGAGAAAGGCATGTATTTCTACTTTTTAACTACTTTTTAATTTAATTGATTTTGTGGTTATATTTGAATTACATTCTTAAATCCATATTTAATGTTTAATATATGTTATATTCTTAGATTTGTAATCATAATTGTATAATTTTAGATGGTTAGAATGGATTAAGGCATGCAATAGAATGGACTTAGAAAAAATAGGTCCAGAATATACTAATCTGTATTATCGTTTATGTCACTTACATTTTCGAATAGACCTGTTTAAAAACATAGAGGGAAAAATTTTTCTCAATAGAGAAGCTGTACCATCAATATTTTTGAAGTCAATACAGGCAGAAAAGTAAGTAGGTAGTTGTAGATATATTTTAGTTATACAGTTATATTATTACTATATTTGTTACACAAATAGTTTTTAAACAAGATTATTATGTGTAAGAATCATATTTAAAAAAATCTTTTGCAGTGTTAAATCTGGAGATCTTGTACAACCACTTTCATTTGTAACTATATTTTTGAAGCCAGAGAGCAGAAGCAAGTGAGTTTGCAATTTATTTCTATTTTCTATCCTTTTTATATCAACAGTAATCATCAATTTGTGCAATATTTTTGTTTTAGAAATTCATCTATAGATTTATCAACTTTAGTGCAATCAGAGCCTTCTCTGAACAAGAAGATGCCTTTCTTGAACAAATCAGATGAAAAGTGAGTTTTTATATTTTGATATAAGAACAATGTAAAACAATTAAGTTAATTATTTTATTTACTTGGCTAACATGTAGCATAAACAATGGCATGCATAAAGTGATTGGTAATACATAGTAATACTTTAAAAGTAAAATTAAAAACACAACATGGAAAAGAATGTTCTATGAGCATATGTTGCTCAGTCTTTTTCAATATTATATTTTTATAAATAGTATTGATTTTAATTATTTTATTAATTTTTATCTACTAATCAAATAATATTTCTTGACAGAAATACACTTACGATTCCAACTCTAAAAGTACTATTTCCGAGAACATCTATAAAACAAACATTGGAAAATAGGTAAGTTTCGATTTTCAACTTGTGCAACATTAATGTTTTATCTCTGATTAAAAATATTAAATAATACGTTTAAATTTTATTAGAAAATATCATGTAACGGTGCTGGAAAGGAAGTCAGAGAACGATAATGGGTAAGTTTGCAATGCAGTACTTATTTCAATTAGCATGTGTTGTCATAAGAATATAATTTTTTATTGTAACAATTAAAATGTGTATCTATTTATGCATAAATAATTCAGTAAAAATTAAATTATTCTGAGCATCTACCTATAAAATAAGAAATTTTGAAAAAAATATGTGTGAAAAAGAATACACTTCTGTTGATAGAAATACTTCTACAACGAAGATACAACTGGTAAAAGATGTACATGCAAACTCAGCAGCATCAATAATATCATCGCAATTAAAAAAAGAATTCAATGACAAGTAAGCTTTGACTTAAAAAAGTGGATTTATGTAACATTTATAACTGAGTAACACAATTTTTTCTTTAAACAGAAATATCATAGATTTAACAATTTCGGACTCTTTAATGTCTACAATGTCATCGACTCATTCAACTCCACAACACAGCAACAGGTGAGATATTGTGATATAAAATTGAAAGAAAGTAGAAAATTGAAGATTATTGCATAGTTTAACACTTTGTTATTTTATATTATCAGACATTAGAAGCTTTTCGAAAATCTGTTAATGAATTGAAGTAATGCATGAACTATTGATGAAGTTAGAACATTAAAATGGGATATTTAACGATACAGATAATTGATTTATGTAACATTTATAATTGTATAACACGATTTTTTCTTTAAACAGAGATATCGTAGGTTTAACAAATTCGGACTCTTTATTGTCTACAACGTTATCGACAATAGTACCATTGACTCATTCAACTCCACAACACAGCAACAGGTGAGATATTGTGATATAAAATTGAAAAAAAGTAGAAAATTCAAGATTTTTATTGCATAGTTTAACACTTTGTTATTTTATATTATCAGAAACTTTGCGAAAATCTGTTTTAATGATTTGAAGTAATGAATGAACCATTGATGAAGTTAGAGCATTAAAATAGGATATTTAACGATACAGATAATTGATTTATGTTACATTTATAATTGAGTAACACGATTTTTTCTTTTAACAGAAATAGCTTAGATTTAACAAATTCGAATTCTGTACTGCCTACAACGTCATCGACAATAGTAGTACCATCGACTCATTCAACTCCACAACACGACAACAGGTGAGATATTGTGACATAAAATTGAAAGAAAGTAGAAAATTAAAGATTGCTGCATAGTTTAACACTTTGTTATTTTATATTATCAGACATCAGAAGCTTTGCGAAAATCTGTTTTAATGAATTGAAGTAACGAACGAATCATTGATGAATTTAGAGCATTAGAATCGAATATTTAACATTTATAATTAAGTAACACGATTTTTTCTTTAAACAGAAATATCATAGATTTAACAAATTCAGACTCTTTACTGTTTACAACGTCATCGACAATAGTACCATCGATTCATTCAACTCCACAACACGGCAACAAGTGAGATATTGTGATGTAAAATTGAAAGAAAGTAGAAAACTAAAGATTACTGCATAGTTTAACACTGTCATTTTATATTATCAGATAGAAGCTTTGCGAAAATCTACTTTAATGATTTGAAGTAATGAATTTAGAGCATTAGAATCGGATATTTAACGACACGGATTATTGATTTACGTAACATTTATAATTAACACGATTTTTTCTTTAAACAGAAATATCTTGGATTTAAATTCGGACTCTTCACTGTCTACAACGTCATCGACAATAGTACCATCGACTCATTCAACTCCACAACATGGCAACAGGTGAGATATTACGATGTAAATTACGATATTACGATATAAAATTGAAAGAAAATATAAAATATTAAAGATTATTGCATACTTTGTCATTTTATATTATCAGATAACCAGAAACTTTACGAAAATCTACTTTAATGATTTGAAGTAATGAATAAACCATTAATATGAATTTAGAGCATTAAGAATAGGATATTTAACGACACAGATCATTAATATAATAAATTCATTATCTTACAGAACATCAAAAAGAAAGCATTGGCACATTTCGACACAGACGCCGGAGGCATGGTTATACATAGACTCCTTCCTAAAAAAGAAACAAATGGAAAAATGTGAAACATGTGCCGTGAGTCTGGCCACGAAGCGAAGGAAAGTGCTCAGTACGGAAGAAGCAGATCAGCACTTAAACGTGGAGCAGGTAAAAACAGCATGCGCGAATTTATTGCCGCGCGCCTCTGCTCTACTGTTTTCGGCATGCATCGACGCCCAGAAGATGCGCAAAAACGGAAAAAACTTTGACAGGCAATTTGCGCTTAGATTGTTCTTCGCAGCGCCGATCGCATATCGATCTTATCGGATGTTGCGTCTGTTGCCTACCGTGCGCCAACTGAGGAGACATATTCGCAGCTGGGACATGCCGCCCGGCTTGAACGACAATATACTGAACGCGTTGCGTCTGAAGATGAAATCGTTACCGCCGTTAGAGAGACGCTGTTGTCTGTGCGTGCACGAGATGCGACTGCAGCCGCATCTCTTCTACAATTTGTCGCGCGACAGGATCGTCGGTTTTTACGAAATCGGCGCGGAGAAGCGACGCATCCTCGCGAGGAAGGCCCTGGTGGTGATGGCGCGCAGTCTGGCCGGCGACTGGGAACAGCCTGTCGCTTACTACTTCCACGGAGGCGCGTGTAACGCCGATGTGACGAAGAACCTGATATTCCAGGCGATAATCAAATTGACGCACATCGGCGCGACCGTGCACGCTTTGATCACCGGAACGGCGCCGATGTTCTTGCGACTGTCGCAGCGATTAGGCATTTCCGCGGAGCGCCCGTGGTTTCTGGTGAACGGCGAAAAGATATTCTACATCTTCGACGTCGCTCGTCTGATGAGAGCGACTAGGAACGTCTTAATGACTCACGAGATCTGCTTCCGCGAGAAGAAAGCTTCGTGGGCAGACATCGAGCTGTTTTTCAGATGCGACAGTCAAAAGCGGCTGCCGCTTGCCCCTAAACTATCCGTGAGTCATCTGAAGCCCAGCGAACGTCAGAAGATAGAAACTAAGTACGCCGTTGAAGTATTCAGCGATAGGGTAGCTGCAGGTTTGAGCGCGTGTATTGCGTCAGGTGAGTTTTCGCTGAGAGCGATTGGAACGATGGAGTTTGTGTACAATTTCGATCAGCTGTTCGACATTTTGAATTCACGTTCCGCGTCGACGAAACATAAGGAGTTCGGTGAGGCCTTCACGGGTAATATGCGCGAGATGCGATTCTTGCAGCAAACACTCGACTTCCTGAAGTCGATCAGAGTGGTTGACAAAAGCGGGGCGCACGTGAAGTCTATCAAGTGTTTCGATCGCTGGCGAGTCACGATTAACGCGATTACGCAGCTATGGGACGTGCTGAAGGAGCATCGATTCTCTTTTCTCCGCACGAGAAGACTGAATCGGGAAGGTATCGAGCGCGCCTTCCGCTCGATTAAACAACAAAGTGGAAATCGCGCCAGACCCACGCCCATTTTCTTTACTCGCGCCTTTAAGAACCTCGTCAGCAAGCACTTGCTCGAGCACTTGAGTAAAATCAATTCCGTTGTGAGCGCGCAGAAGATTCTCAAGCGGATAGCGTCGGCATCGTCCCGTCACGTCGACAGAGATCCGCCCGTCGCTGCTCAGACAGCTCTAAGCATCTCGGCGACGAACTATCGCGACATCGATTTACGGCTGCCTGAGAAAAGTGCGTTTAAGCGCGTGTGCGAATTCCTGCTCGCCGAATGCTTGCGTGCGCACGATAATTGCGATGTGTGCGTTGCCTACGTCGCCGAGGAAAGCGGTTCGCACGCCGGCAAAGATGCGCCGGGCTCCTTCAACTTCTACATTTCCGGTTTGGAGGACACGTTCATGCGCATTTTCGAGCAGCTATCCGCCGAGGAGAATATCGGTGCGCGGATGCTGCAGTACGCACAGCAAGTCGAGTACAAGCCGCCCTGTCCGGACTTCCCGGTAACTTTTCTGGTCAAATTGTTCCTGCGTATGCGAATATATTTCACGCTCTTGCGACACAACAGAATCTGCCGAGGTGCAGACTCGCGCGACTATTTGAAAGTGATGCAATTATGAGTTGTCTGCTTTTATTGCGTTGTTTACGCGTAAGTATAACGAGAATGTTTTTCTTTTTAATTTAATTCAATTCTGCGTTGATAACTTTATACATTATTTATGTTCGAATAATCAAAGAATTCAGTTTTATTCGATTTCAGAAAAAAAACTTGCGCTTGCGTGTATAATTTTGTTTTATTGAGATGTGTATCTGTTTTTTTTTTTGTGTTAACATTTGTTTTGTTTCGATTATATAATTTTATCAGCGTTATTTTTTTACGTGGTATAGAATTTAACAGCACGAATTTTAGTTTCTTGCTGAGTAATCAGACAGGTTCCTCAAATTGAATGATTAATATTCGAAGAAAAGTGATTTATTTTAAGGGAGTGAAGTCGTGCTGGATATAAATCCTAATTAAGGATTTGTTGCCGAATATGATTTCAGTATTTTTAGCCAATTTTGTGAAAGTTCCTTCTGATACCAGTTTTTATCTTATCAATTTTGTCAAATTGGCTTCTAATTTTGCATTATTTGTCGTAAATTAATCCTTTTTTTTTTAATTTTATTAATTTTGCTAGTAACTTTCTTATGAGAAAGTTGTGAACTGACATTACATATTGCATAAACAATGATTTCTAATTAAAACTAAAAATTTTATTTGTATTTGAATGATTAGAAACATATTGCAGTATTTTGTTTAATTCATGTCATTCGCATGTTATCGATTACATATTACTATTTTACATATTCAAAGTTTTTAAAAGAAAATTAAGATTTGTAAATCATTAATAATACTACACTGTTTTTTTTTTATTCTGCTTATTTATATGGCAAGATTCTTTATGGAACAAAAAATTGAATATGATACTATTGGAAATTAATTTTTATTGTGAACAAGCAGAAAACTAAGATTTCAGATTAAGAGTTTGTGATAAAGTTTGTAATTTAATGCTTAACAATGCAACGTCTGCAGTGCATTACAGACTTTGTTATAAGATAAGAAAATACATTAAATTTTGCATGTTTTCAGATTTGTTTTTCTTCATGAAGAATTAATTATTTGTATAATTATTTCTTCACTATAAAAAAAATTGATTGAATTGCCACACACATGCATGCTATAAATAAATTTTTTTAGTTTATATTTAATCAATCGTTTAATTCAGATTATATAAAGTTGCATGATATCTTTCTGAATTTAATAATGTTGGAATCGGTATGACGTTGAATAGCATGGTATGTGGCGACTTTTTTTTCGTCATAGATATTAAGGGTTAAGTGCCTCGCTCTGTATATAAGAAGAAACGTCCGACGTTACAAGTAGGTCAAGCTGTGACGCGCAACGGCAATCGATATAATCTAAATACGATGTATTCGTGAGGGGTGAAGTAATGCCGCGGAATAAACGCGGTTCGCTAAATATGGAAGCAGATTGGATCGTTGTGCTCACCAGTGGTACCCATGATATCAAACCTAGTTATCGCTGCACATTAATATCAATAAATAGACTGTGACACGCGCGACATGTAGAATTTCTTGAATGTACGAGTTCTGAAAATTCCGCGCTATTTTTATTCAAAATAATTCCAGCAGATTTTCACACTTTTTTTCAAATCTTCAAAAAGAATAAAACCATAGACGTAAAATTTAAAACTTTCAAGATTTAAAGTGTAATAATTAAGGATATAATGAAAAAAGTTTGCAGAAGGGAAAAAAAAAGAAAATTTCGAGATAATGCATTATACGTTCGTCATAATGCGTTTTGTGAAACAAAAAACAATCGAACAAGCTGCAAGAGCTTTATCTTTCGTATAAGACTTTCTCTCGTACAGTACAGTCTTTCTGCATGATTCGATTGCAAGCCTTGTCCGCGCGACTGTTGCAGATATTAAGAAAAAAACGCAGGATATTGAGAAACTCTGTCCCAAGGCAGGTGAAGAAATCGATTCGATATTCGCTCTTATACACGTGACGCGCGCGCGCATATATCCGCGCGCGGGCTTGCAGGCTGCACCGCGACGACTCGCGACAGGTTACCTAGGACACAGTGTACATACGAGGAGTGCCGTGTTGCGGGCAACACTTCCAGCACAGTCGTGTCCTCGGTGACGGTTTCGACGGGGCGATGCGCGTCGAAGACGACCGCGTCGCGATTGTTCGTCCACGACGAGCCGCTGTGTCCGAGCGATAGTTTCGAGTGCACGAAGTTGAAGACGAAGATGTAAACACGAAGGGCTCGCGACAGTGCGAAAACGTTGTGTAAAATGTATTCGACTTCTCTGCCGCATGATTTGTTTTTTCTCGTTGCGAGTTGCATTCAATTCGAGCATTTGATGAAAGAGGAATATTATACTGTTTTAGCATGCACCGAGTAAAAAAACTAATTGTAGGTTATACATCAACATTAATAACAGAAAAATATCCATTCTGATTGAATTAATGAGCATTCGTTGAATTGTTTTACGAATTGAATGTAGAAACACGCTTCTCTAATCAATATTCACTATTCCATAAACATGATGAGCGTAATTATTTTCCGAAATTAGATTTTCTAGCTCGTAATTTAAAAATTAAGAGATCGTCATCGTTTTGCTGGTCATTTGTTTTTCTTTTGTCGCCTTCTATTTGAGCATCCAAACATTCGACAACGGCTTATCTCCCTTGGCGTTAAAATAGAATTACTTTGTGCCTGCGGGAGAACCTCGAGCGCCTTTCTTTCGGTCGTGTGCATCGATAATGGCACCGCGGGAGTCCTTGCCGCAGCCTTGCGTTTTCGCCTCGAGCGCTGAACGCTATTTAAATACACATATACACCGCGTGTGGGGGAACTACACTCGTATCTCCTCTCCGCAAGAACAGATAACCCCTTCCCGTAAGATATATCGAGCGCCACTATTATTCGGACACGCGTTTAAGGCGCGTGTTCAGCGTTAAGCCGATGAGTCCGATTTTCATTCTCCTTGTGTCTTAAATCGGCACCGGCTACGCCGGTGGAATTGTGGAATTGTGGATCGCCTTGATTCCGCCAAGTTCCTGTTCCTTCTTCTTCAAGGCTTCCTCGCCAAAGTCAATATCCTTTCTGTCTCTCCTTCAGCCACGATTTTTTGGTTATTTTTCATAACGCAGATGAGACAAAAGCTATACGCAAAGAAGAATGATTGCAGTAAGAAAAAGCCCTTGCAGTTTGCTATATTGGAAGCGGAGACACTTATAAACTGAGCGTAAAAGAACAGTTTGTTTATAAATATAATCTGCGATTGGTACATTGTTCATCACAAAGTAAATTCGCTTAAATTCAATTTCAATTTCAATTAAATTCATTTTATTTTATTCAATTATATTTCAATTTTAATAGCTTCTTTATTGCAGCTGTCGTAATTATATTTGTTTTAATACAAGAAAATCATTAGAAGGATGCGTATTTTTACTTTTATACGTTTGAAGCTTATCAAAAATTGATAGTCCGTCATTTCGTCGTCGACATTTGCGTTTGTTACATTCTTCTAACGGATGTTTTTGCAGGTCAGCGTGAGCAATTGTGGTCGGCACCTGAAAACGTAGTTTCCTTGTGACTCGGCATGCTCCTGCGTCGTCCTCCGGATTAAACTTCCTGGTACGTGAGTCAGGATCACCAGAACCGGGCGGCCGGCGGCCTCGTGGTGACGATGAGCGCCAAGATATCGGCGGCCAGCCGCGACAGCGCGGCACAGTCAACCGTGAGCCATCGTACTGTGAGAGCATCGTCCGTTAAGAGACCGCTATCACCTGGTAAGTGTCACGCTGACATGTCATTTCTGATATAAACATCGGCGCTCTTGGCCCATCTGTAGACTTATACTAGGATCTGGCAAAGTTTAACTTTTTTTGTAAACAGGTAAATTTAAAATTACATTATAATGAGAAATATAACGCAATAGATTAAAAATTAAAACGTATAATGACGTATATGTATTGACAACTTTTCTATGTATTTGAGTAAACAATTATTTTATTTCTATAATATTTAAAAAATTGTAACATACGCTATTTATAAAATAGAAAGAATCTACTTTTTTGTGAAAACTGATTAATATAAAAATTGAGAGATGTTGGCATTTTAAATAAAATTTTTCCTTATTATTTAGAATTAATTCTCATTTTAATTCTTTTCTTTTTTTTGCAGTAAAAAATAAGTTTTGCCAGGACACATTAAAAATAGAAAAAGATAAAATTCTTTTTAGATAAATCTTTTATATCCCACACAGCACGCATATCCAAAGGACGCCCAGAAGACACCCTGAAGAGATACGCTATCTTCGAAATGTCTTCTAAACGTCCTCCGGATATGCTATATGGTGTGGGATGTGCTATTATTTAAATAAAAAGAAAATGATTTATAAAGATAATTTGACAGTACAACCATTTTTTTAAACAGAAAATTCTATTAAAGAAATGAGGTCAAGGTATTTCGCAAGTTAATGGCTGTTTAACATTTGATTGTTAATTCTATGACTCACAATCAGAGTCGTAATCACGGATTGCTGATGAGTTTTGTATTGACAGCTTGACATATGCCGATTATGTGCACGTTGAGGAAATACATAGTTCAAAGTATATAAAACATGTTGTGAAATCAATGCAGTGTCTGAAACAACAATTGGATAAATCTAAAGATGTTTTTATCAAAAAAGAGATATAATTTGTTAAGTGTTAAAACAATTATCAAAAATTACAGACAAGACTTCTTGAAAATTTGAAAACCTTACAAACATATGAACATCGTACAATTTTTCCTCTTGAGGTATTAACAATCTGAATACAGAATACATTGCGTCAGCGACGTATTTAACAACATTATATCGGCTAAAACTGGTCGAGGCAAATTTCGAAAAGTTTATACATCGATAACGTTTTGCGTAGAAAGAATTTTGTAACGAAAATTGATATAAAAAAAAATATGCAGAGTCAGCATATCTTGGCTCCAGAAAAATATGGATATCACTGTGCAGTGATATCGACATCGGCTTAATTAAAAGAGCAAAAAAAAAATGCTGTCGCGGCTAAGCGGTGCCGCGCAAAGTTTTGCAATCCACATACTGGAGCAATGACACACACACGATGACACCCGACGATGACGCACCGTCGTCCACGTCAGGAAATTGCATGCAGTCAGTCAACTCAGACAAAGGATGTATATATGTGTATGCTTACCTTCGTTTCTTTTTTTTCGCAGAGGCCACTGGCATTACGGAGAGATCGCCGAAACGTCCCGCTGTTTCGGAGCTGAAGTCGTCCTCGAACGGTATTTCCGGCCAACCGTCATTTGAGGAAATAAACGAGATGCCAGTTCTAACGAGAGTTTATTCTCCCGCTACATTGCCGAGACTCAAGAGATTCCTATTTCGACCGATCGATGGTGAGTTTTTGAAAATTTTTGCATTCTTAAATCTTTGAATCCTTGGATTCTCTGCTCGGAATATTTGCGTTCATCAGATCTTTACATATTTAAATCCGTGGATTTCGCCAATTATCTTAAATGCTTAAAGTGCTTCAACTTTGACCGAAAAATGCAGAATCACACTTCATTCAATATTTACGACATGATAAATCACTTACTATAGTTACTTCATGATACCTTTTTAAAGAATGATTTGTTTTTTTCGGAGAAGTTGATAAGATTCTTCAAGTGCACACATCACAACAGAGAAGATATCATTAAATCTCCGCCAAATAAATCTTAAGCAAGTTTTATCGAATTTCTTTTAAATAGAAGGAGCTCTTTTGAAAGTGTCGCGCAAAAATTATTAAATTTTCTTACGACATTTGCACTTGATATTTTGTCGAGTATCTTTCCTTATATAAACTTGATCTCACGATAAAATTACGTATGATAAAAATTATCATGTTTCAATTTGACGTCGTTTTAAAAAACCTAGAATATTAATGCGTAATATAATGTAAATAATGTGTTATCGCAAATAGAATATTATTTCATTAGTCATAGCAACTTACGTATCAATCAAATAAGCGATATCTACATTAATTCAATTTATGCAGAAGTTAGTTAAAAAAAATTCACGAAAAAGATCGAGGAAAACGCTCTCTCTTTCGAATGTCATTTCGAAGTTATCATTTTATCGATAATTGCGAGACACGGTATATAGCGTGTATTATCTTATACATCGTACTTGAGCAAATCGTATTTTATCAGGTCGGTTTCGTGACGTTTACCAATATATGTGTGTACAAAGACGCCTTATCAGCAGCGGCAGCGGCTGTTACGTGTTACTATAAGCTGCCGTATCCGAGAGAGAATCGCGTAAATCGCCATTATTCTCGGCAAACAATAAACTCTCGATACGATACGCACCCGCGACTCGGAAAAGTCGAGAAATCGGTGCGATTAACTTTCCTTCTCGACGGCACAGTCATTCCTAAAATAAACAGCACGCAAACAATTGAATTTTTGCTAATGAAAACATCGCGGCTCGACGCAGCAGGCTTGTGAAATATGCCGACACTGATTTGCCAAAACATATAATGAATCTGAAAAAAACAGGAAAAGCGTGAAACTGCAGTTTCTCTGTTTCGTCGAAGAAGAACTCGGAATAATAAAAATATTTATATGTTGAATTTTTAATTTTTTTTTTTTTTTTTTTTTTTTTTACGATATGAGGAACATGATGTGTTGATTTAATGATAAAATTTCTGGCACGCGTGTTATAAGTTTGCTTTATCATGCTGCGATAGTTCTATTGAAGAAAAATCAAGTGTTACAAGAAACCGTTTCGTTTGTTTTCTCGCCTCTGACGTCATAATTTGAGATAACTGATATCATCATCGGCGATTCTTAATCATCATACAGCGTTGAATATATTTTACATTTCTCAACGTATATTTCCTCGTATTTTTGAAACGATTAATCCTTGATTGTCAAAGATTTCAAAACATGTGATCTTCGTATCGGCGTGTTTGTATCCTTCAGTCCGTGGATCTCTTCTTCGCAGATCCTCGCGGATATTATCTCCGAGTCGCGCGACGCGAATGTTCGCAGTTACCAAACTGCTCGTACGTGTCTAGATACTATCGTTGTTACGTAATGCACATCGCGCGTGGAAAAATAGATAAGTAAATTAAACACGTCCCGAAACTTTGGCGCTACTTTACGCGAGCAGCTTATAACCGCGGATCTTTATTTATCCGCGCGCGCGCGCGGGAGAGAGAGAAAGAGAGAGCGGAAGCGCGCGGTAAAGATGGATAGTTCAGAGATGTGTACACAGGGAGAAATAAGAGAAAGTAGACGAGGAATTGCATGCCCCCGTAGGCATCGGTGGGTGCATCGATCGATCGAGACAGTGTAGCAAACTGGAAACCTTCCGCGTACGAGGACACTGTGCACGAGTACATGTGTTTATCGCTCGTTCGACCCGACTGATGCCCGTGTGTATGATGTCAGACTCTATCTTTGGTGCCCGGAGTAGATGACCACGCGCAAACGCGCTCGCGTACGCGAAACTTCCTGGGGGTTGCTGGACGCTTGAATTTTTCCATTTCTCTTGGATTTGTCGACTTTCTGATATCTCCGATATGTTGGAGTTCTCGAATTATCCCTAAATTCTGGATTCACAAAAATTGAGACTTCCGGAGATTTCGAATTTTTGATACGAAATATTGTATTTTGGGGAATTTAAACGGTTGAAACACTGTCGGATCTATATTTTTATGCTCGAGTCTGTAAATTTTTGAGTTTTGGAGATGAATTCTCTCTTTCTGTTATCGCCGCATTGCGCAATTCTCTGTCGTTAGTTTTGGAGAATATGTAAAAATATGAGATATGAAAATCGCATTAGTAATTAACAAAAAACGGTTTCATTATTTATTAAGTACCTACGTCAAGTGTGTTTTTTCCTACACGAATATCACGTAAGCTTTGAAGAATAACCGATTAAATTTTCAGAAGCGGTTATCGCTCGAGTTGAAACGCGTCGATGGCATCATAACGGTGACAATCTTATCTTCCTTAGCCAGATTAATAAAGGGAATCGAGAAGTGCATCGATTAATAATGATAAAAAAACAGATTCAGCGATTCCATAATCTTGTAAAAAAAAAAAAGAGTAATCGGCGGATACCGGCACGCATGCACACGAGATACGCAGACACTTTTGTTAGAGATAGTTCGTTAGATTTAATGATTTTGAAGGTTTTGATTTGATGATTTTAAAATTTTATTTTTTTAGAAAAATAAATTTGCCGCGGAATCACCTGAGAAAATAACACGCATGTGTTAATCGTGCTCCCGAATTTTTTTTTATCAGCTTCTGCACACACATAACACGCGAAAAACGTTTCTCTCTTGTGACGAAATTATCGCGCGTCCCGAAATAAAGCGATTGATTAACGTGAAGAAATGTTACGCGATATTGGTTGTCCGAAATAATTGAATTATTAATCCATCCGATTATTTATCGAACGACTCCTAAAAAAAAAACATGCGATAAATAGTTTACCATCAACTCGCAATTATTCATACATATATCAGCTTTATCTTTCACACTGCTCTGCAAATTTAAACAGGTTTGGTTTACTTTTCTGTTTTACTATGACGTACTTTCTATATATAACCTAATTTTTTTTATCAAATACGTAATTTTACCGTTTGCTATTTTTACGGTAGTAATATTTCAATGAAATTTATCGTACAGAGTGTATCAGATCGATCGCAATTCTTTGATTTACGGATTCTTCTGCCAATTTCGAATGGATTTTCAATTGTGAGCCGACTTTAAGATCGTTAGATTTTTAGAATTCTTTCGCTTATCGTTAGCGCATAATGACGACACATACATATATCATAACATCCGTTCGCGTGGGTCTGCACACTGTTGTGAGTATCATTGAGCAACCATAAGGCGCATTATAAATTTGTTTAATTCTAAAAAAAGAACTGTTTTTAATAATACGTTACGTTTAATTACGTTTAATAATACGTATTAAACAATTCTTATTGAATATCCTTGAGTAAAATAAATTAGAATATTTTATCCGTCAACGTGACTCACGATTGCGAATAATTAAAAAAAATATTGAAATGAAAAAGACTGCTTTTTTTTTTTTAAGAACAAAAAATCGAAGGAAAAAGAATTGAACGGAAAGCTGCCGAAGACGGCGAGACGCTGACGTGATGGAGAATCCGTTCAGACCACGCGATATTAATATTCGAGACAGTGACGATACCGAGTAATATCAATCACGTGGAAGCTCGTCTCATTGCTATAGTTCTCACGCGCGATCTTAGAGCGATGCTATTAATATTCAAAATAATGAGACTGACATCGATCGAACGCGCGAGGCGCTCTTTTCTCGGTACGGCAGTGTCGTCGTGGCGTAATGTATATATCTCGGGACACCGGTTGTATGAACGTACAAGTGTATACAATACATACGCGTGTGCTCGCGCCGTCGTCGGATGAGTCATCGCGAGCGCGTTGCACGCACGATGGCGCAGAACTTCCTTTTTTTTTCTTTTTTTTTTTTTTTTCGGGATCGCTGATAGCTATTGTCGCGTGCAAGTTGAAAGAATCTAGTAATCTAAGAATGTGGAGCACGGAAAATTCTAGGATCTCTCGCAGCAGTTCGAATTTTGCAAAATGTATGCAAAGTGCACGACGCATTCTTTGTCGTCCTGTGACTCCAGAATCCACAAGTTCTGCATCCGGAATTGAAAGGTTTAAGTTTGGAGAGTTGGGAATTAATTGCAAGAGTTAAGTCTTAATCACGAGGTTTTTTATCGATGAAAATGTTAAACTAAAAATTAATGAAATCAGAAATAAATTGAAAAAAATAAGAACTGGAGTGAAACATTTTCGAAAAGGACGTAGCCGATGCAAGAGCCGCGTTCTCGACGCAAACGACGTTTCGCGTCAAATTTTCTCTCGAAATCAAGTAGATATCTTTCTTTCTTTTTTTTTTTCAATCTCCGCAGAAACTCGACGTTGAAAAAGTTAAACGCGCATTCCAATGTGCACTAGGTTTGGTATGAGGGGTTAAATTACGCTCCTGCGCAGAGCTCCGCGGTGACCCCCTTCACCCCCGGGCGCGGTGCGACGCGTCCGTCCTCCGCCACCGCGCCAGCAGCGTTCTCCACTCTCCTCTCCAATGTTCTCCGCTCTCCTCGTCACCGGTGAACTCGTCGTCGCCGTCGTAGCCGCGTATCGCGCTGCGCTCAGCAGCGAGCTAGGCCTCTCCTCCTCAGTCTTCGCTCGCCGGCCGTTGGCAGAGGATCCCCGCATCGATCGCGCCACCGCGATTGTAAATCTCCCGTACGTCCGCACACCTCGCGCACTCGCCGTTCCCGTGGGGAAGCATGCTGGCCCGACGTGAGTATCGCGGGGCCCCTCGGGCCCGCGCGATCGCGCTCTCTTGAGACCCGCGTGACGTCACCCCGGCACTCCATCCACGTCCTCTCCTCTCCCTCGTCCTCCCCTCCCGCCCCGGTTCCTCGATCCTGCGTGAGATTGATCTTGCGGATGGTATCGCGTCGGGGGAGTGCGTAAACCCGAGCTGCTTTTTGGATATTTGTCGCTCCGCGAGCTCTTCCGCTCTCGAATGTGTAAGTCGGAAACCGGAGCGTTCGGACCACTGGATTTCTAGACGTCGGACCGGACTTGTCGGTTCCTGGACATGTAGATGCAAGGTGTGTAGCTTGGGGATCCCACGCGGATTGCCGTCCTCCCGATGCTGCGTAAAAGCGCAAGGTGTTCCCGGACTGGGATGCATGTTGCCCTCGGATTTTTAGTTCGCGGATTTGTAGATCGAGATACTGTAAAGCGCTCGCGTTGGATGCGTAAGTCGACAGTTGAAACACTCGGTCGGCTTCGTGTTCGAATTGTCGCATAGATGTTTAACCGAGCTGCAAACTTTCTCGGATTGCTTTCCTAAATTTTGATGTAGCTCGAAATTTTTTGATATAAACATCTCTTTGTCATATGTTTTTGAAACTTTCAAGAGGTTGTTGGATTTTTCAATTGTTAACTTTTAGATTTTTGCGAATCTTGCGAGTGTGAATGTGCGTATTCAAAGTCTGTAGAAGAAACTTGCTGGATTTTTGTTTGAGTGTTCCGATCCTTAAACTTATGTTTACAATGTATATAAATTTTATAAGCATTTAATAAAATTTCTGTCGAATTTTTAGACGCTTTTCTAGAGAGAGCATGATGCTATAATTTGGAGATTGTTTAAAATATTAAAATTTTTATTTTTTTATAGGTATTTAAATGTAAATCGTGTGTTACTTGATGCTTGAATTCTGGAATTTTTGAATCTTTAGATATTTAATGAAAATAACGCTTTAAAACGCTAGATAGACATTTGATGCATACATAACTAGGCCGATTGTAATTTTAATTGCTTGCAGATGTACCGGATATTTTAATTAATTGCTTCAGTTAATTGCTACCGGATGTAGATCAGAAGTATAATTGCGATGTAAATGGGAAATTTAATTAGAATTCTTGTCCTACAATTTTCAAATTCGTAAATATCTGAATTAAAAGTATGTAACTAAGGAAGAAAACATCGTAAAATTACGAGTTCTTAATTTTATTTTTATACAGGATAAAATCAGACGAATCGTAATTAATTGCAATTACACACGCCAAAAAATTATATCTGTTTATAATAAATTAAATAAAGTAAACAAATAGATAAGTAGATTGGATGGAAACTTTTTTACTTGAAAATCTCAAGATTGCAACTTTTTAGATTTTCTTTGAGTTTTAAAATTTTCTGAAATTTATGCATTCTTTAAAACCTTCTATATATCATTAATTGTTATTGCTTTCTAAATTGTTTGACGAATGTTAAAATTATAGTTGGCGATTTAACAACAAGTCGAGCGTGGGAGGATTTGGTGGGATTAATTCGACGAAATTATCGTTCTTTTCGAGTGAATGGGAGAATGCAGAACGACGTATATCGTACGATGGCAGGTGTCGGTACTACACCTGTCCGCAGGCTGAATGCCCCGGCCAGGTTGCGAGTAGCGATAGTCCCAAACAAATATCTTTATCTTTATTTTAGTCAGCACGGCAATAAATTATTTCATTTACGTCGCAACTTGTCACACAACTATCGCGTTAGTTCTCAATGACGGAGTCTACTAAGCGCGAAGCGGACTTTTTCTCAACGTTAGCGTGCACATTATTTTATTTATTAATTTCTCTACTTTCAATATCTCGGATATTAAGATTTCGACCAAATTTTATTCGCACAAAATAGGCTGGGTGTTAATTGAGAAACGAGATCTTTTCATTTCTACGAAGAAAAATTAAAAGAATTGGAAAGAGATGAATTTAGCAACAGGTATTTTCAATTTTTAATATGAAATAAAGTAAACAATAAAGTAAACAACAGTATTTTGTTTCTTATTTTTATTATTGCATTAAATAATTTTACACGCGCAATTTTGTGTCTGAAAAATAACGTTGCGATGATCGAAGGCTTCTTTTCTAGAAAGTCTCTGTATGTTGATTTTATGCAAATTAATATTTGCATTATCAACCTTCAGCAACTTTCCCGAACTGCATTGATAATGCCTGTTTAAGCGAATGCGCTCGTGAAAGATATCGATAGGTATTGCGAGGGTATCGGGCCCATCGCTAGTCACGGGGCTCACTTGCCGCTCGAAGCGTCGAATTCCACAGCGTTTACTCATTCGAAAGAACGAACTCGAAGACTTCTCGGGGCCGGAGAGAAACTTCGATGGCGGAAGAGAAGTGGGAGAGTGGTCGGGCAAGAGAGAGAGGAAGAGGGAAGGAGAGTGTAACCGATGGTTTCCCGTTTAATCGGCCGTCCAGTATCATTCGATTCGATCCATTTCGAACGGCTTTCCAGAATCCATCGAGAGTCTTGAATGCGGAATTCGAAAGTGCAAAAATTCACATAAAAATGAAAACAAAGATAGAGACGCGATACAATTTTGCAACTCGACATTTAACATTCTTCGAATTGACAGAGAGAAATGTAGCTATAAAGATTGCATGCGCATGATGTGAGCGTAAACATAAGGTTATGTTCAGCCGAGAATTAAATAAGTGTAAATAGCAAGTGCGTCTTTAAATCATTCTCATAAATTATGACTTTTGAGCGCGTAGATTCTAGGAATATTCGTAGATTTAAAATTTGATTAAAAGCCTAAAGAAACTCTTGAATTTTCATGATGTAGCATTTGAGTTTTCAATCTTCGAATTTTATTTATTATAAGAAATGAAAATTTGGAAAACTGCAGAATCCAAGGATCTAGAAATGTAAGATGGAGCGGCGTTATTTATAAAAACAAACAAATTGCATGCTAGCAAATACCGGGTGTATCACGTAATTTCTAAGTTAGTACATAGTCGCTCAACAGATCTTTCGTAACGCTTTCGAGACATTGGTCGTCGTCCAATTGCCAAATTAGAATTGTAACCAACTAAAAGAACAGAATAACACAAGAACTCGAGAATCCGAGGCAATGTGTATACCCTTGTTACATAAATATGAAGTCAAAACACTTAAAGTCTGTGTGCGTGTATAAAAATTGAAGATTCTAATCTTTAAAGGATGTTTTGAAAATTATCGCCAGCTAAAATAAATCGAGGAACACGGACTTGTTTGTTTATCAATTTGATTTAATTATTAATCTTAATTTGTATTTTTGGACACTTACGAGATAAGATTAGATAAATTTAGAATATTCTACACAAGCAAAGAAGAAAAGGTCTGTGTGTCTTGGTTGAAAATCTGAAGAGTTTGAGACCTAAGCATTAGAAATCGTTCGAAATTATTGCAAATTGAAAACATATTGCGAATGCGGAAAAGAGAAACGTATAGAAAGATTAAAATTGGATAAACAAATACATATATATATATGTATTTTCCGTATCTTAAATAAAAATCACAACCAATTCTTCGAACTATTTATAAAGAGCCATTTGAATAGCACTTGGAAATCGGTTACACAAATAGGAAAAAATACGCAAACAGGCTGATAAAGAATGCGCAGATGTGGAGCTTTTATTCAATTATTTTGCCAATTGACGTAAGACGAAAGAACTGAAAAGATGCTGACGTCGTATTCCATTGACATTTCAGCGCCGACCGCAGGACCGTGCCACGACGCGAGCATCGACGTGAACTCCAACCATCGCCATCATCACCACCACTCCGGGCGCAATCAGCTCGACCATCAGCCACAAGAACCCAACTGTCGAGCGCCGTCGTCCTCGATGTCTACTTTGCTATGCTGCGAGCCAGTGTCGGCTGGCCGACCTCGGGCCAATTTGAAACTCGCGTTGAACCGCAGCCTGAGCGAGCCGGGGCCGAGTCCGTGCGCCTTCCCGACCTCACCGAGCGTCCCGTCGATCGCCGCCTCCGTCATTAACAACAACAACAACAACAACAACAACGGCTATCCCACCGAACCACCCTCGATCGTGATCGAGGAGGCGAACGGCGACGACGACAACGATAACGTCTATCGTCGTGACTTCCACCACCACCACTACCACCATCATCATCACCACCACCCTCTCCACCATCTTCATCATCATCAGCATCTGTCGGCGACCACGAAGCGCTGCAAACTGGAGACCGCCAGCTTGCCGAACAGTCCCTGCGCGGAGAACGACAACCTCCATCGCCAGCTGGTGCTGAGCAAGATCAGCGTCGTCACTTCCGACGATCTGGCGCAGCGTCTCTCCTCCGCCGAGCCGCCGGTAATCCTGGACTGCCGACCGTTTATATCGTACAACGCCAGTCACGTGCGCGGCGCCATCAACATCAACTGCTCGGATCGCTTCAACCGACGCAGGCTGCAGCTGGGGAAGGCCACCCTCGCCGATCTCGCGACCGCTCGCGAAGGTAAAGAGCTGCTTAGAAGGAGGCAGTACAAGAAGGTCATAGTGTACGACGACTGTACGGACGACCTGGAGCGTCTCCCCGCGCAGCATCCGTTGTTCCTGGTGCTCGCCGCGCTCGTAGACGACGATCGGGAGCCAGCTCTGCTGATCGGTGAGTACTCTTCAGTTTTTTTTTCAAGTTTCCAGCAATGTGCCGGACTTAACAAATCGACAGGGTGACGCTGGAGCATCCTAGCCCTTTGAATTCTGACGTTATAAGCCAAAAATTATACTTGGTATCTTTTTCTGCATTACACATTGAAATAGATTGATGTGATGACACACTTCGCTTCGGCAATAAGCAAGTTCTAGACACGCGCGCCAATGCTTGAAGTTTGAGGATATAATTTATTTTTTTTTCTATATATAACTTGAGTCACATGTAAGCTTAAGTGTTTAGATAAAATTAAAGGATTCAGTATAACAAACGGTTCAATCTACTCAAGTTAAGAACTTGATAAGACTATAAATTCTGAATTTTATTTCCTTGATTTAAAAATTGATTTGTTTCAATTCTTTATTATAAAACATCACTTCTTGCTCTTATTGCCTTCTACATTGTCATAGTATTTTTAGCTGATTATTATTATATTTGTATAGTTTTATCAGCTTTATCGTATCTGATGATAAAATCAGATGCGCTCTTTGTGTTATCAAATAAATATAACTGATAATGGCGAGATAAGTATCCGAAGATATCGGATGACCTATACAGCAGTACTTGTTCGACAGATTTTTTTATAGATAGTGTGAAATCACATGGATCTTCACTAAGAACACAAAGAAACTCGAGTTTTTAATCTCTTACATTCTTCCATTTGTTTAAATTATCAGATTAAAAAATTTTTTAATGTTTAGATTTTTATCTTTTCCTTAAAAAAATTGCGCAGAGTTAGTATAAATCACTGCAATAATTAGTACAGTGATTATTGGAACGGGAAAAAAACAGTAGCAAAAAAACGAGTGCAAATAATTCGAAAATGATTCGAATGTCTCGGAATTCATCAACACGATGAATGTTCGGTCAGCATCGGCTTTAAAAATCCAGAATAAAGTATGATTTCCACTCGTAAACTGCCACACGATGATCACTCTTCGCCGCTTTTTCCTCGATAATGTTTTTTTTTTGTAGTGCGGAATTTGTTTACAAAGTGAAAAGGCAAGCGAAACGCGGCGCACTGTTTGTCGTCTATCCGGTCCTCTACGTGGGAGTGCGTCTCTGGTTTTCGGAAATAACGATGATGCGAGCGTGCGATATTTCTGCCGGCCGCCAATCGCGCGTCGAAACTTTTACGCCGATCATTCTCCGCCACTATTTTTGCCGCTCATATATTACACGCTATTAATTCCGCACAGTCTCGTACATTTTACGATACGCTATTCCAAATTATAGTTTGTTTTCTTAGAAAGTGCATCCTGCAGCGACTGTCAGTTTCGACAGTTTTTTTGTCATGAATTTTTTTCTTTTGATTTGTTGAATTTCGCTAATGAGCTAATTCAGCTGAAATTAAGTTTCTTCTTAGAACGCACAATTTATCATCGGAAAAATCAAGTTGTTTTTCTATCATTTTTAAATATGTTTATAATCAATTTTGAATTAATTTTTCCTCAACTATTAAAGATCTTTATACTTTATTCATGAATGAAGTATCAAAATCAAGAGATGACTTTTCTCGCTTCTCATAATTTCTCCTTAGTGAAAGCAAGAGTAATATAACTTTATTTTAGATATCATGCATTCTTCTATAAATTAATAACCAGATCTTTTTCCTTATTTATTTCAACAGAATCTTTGATTTCAACAGTCCGCAATATTTTAATCTAAAAGTTCGAAGATTGTCATTGAAGATAATTATCGGATTTCTCTATAAATTTATTCTTCCGACGTTCTCTATAATGCTTTCTGTACAAATTTCGCGAGATAATTTTTTTCATACGGGGGTTGGGAGATGATTCGAAGGGCTCGAGGAAGGGAACGCGGACGAAGACCCGTTCGAAAGAATCGCGCGGCTGCGACGACGACGACGACGACGACGACGACGACATCGTGCTCGCATCGTCGGTGTGTAAGAAGGCGAAAGGTGGGGATCTATTCACATAGGAGTGACTCACGTCGGAGATGACGCCGCGAATAGTCGGACAGATTTTGCGCGCCGCGATCTGCGCTTTCGCCGTGTTTTCGCAAAGCTACGCAGAGGGAGATGAATTAGCGGGACACGGCCGGAGATTTGTCTAGAATTTGTACGATAATCGCGCCGAATTAAACATTAGATCCGCTCGCACATTCGGCATTGAATACGGCCACGAGATTTTCAGTGTGTGACGCAACACTGATTGCGATAACGATATCGCGATGGTTTATGCGGTGACAAAAGTTTTGAAACGGATTCACGAAGAAATAAATATGTGCCATGCTTATGCAAAAGTCGTATGGAGAATATATAGAGATTTGACAATTTAAGATTTAAATCTTTATGTATTGTATATTGAAATCCACGGAGTTTTCCACGTTTATTTTATATAAACTCGCTTATGAAGTAAATCGTATAAATTATATTTATTTATATAAAACTACATTGATCTCGCAAATATCGTTATTAAAATATTATTTTGATTCACTTAACGATGTAATAATAATAATATTTGCGAGGAAGAAGGAATAATTTAGTGATAAATAATACTTATGAAATATAAGATTAGATTTTTGCAATTTATTGACGTTTTTAAATATTTTTTGACGTATTGTTTTTCTTCTCATTATCGCATTGCGCACATCGGCGTCACTTTTGATATCGTGTCTCGGTTGGTTATTACATAATTAGTAACGATTCGCGGTCGGCTATAAACAACGAGACCAAAGTATCGCGTGGCTCGTTTTGGCGAGGCTAATGCGCGCGTCTGGCCTCCCGGTCGGTCCTGATCGCATTTTTCTCAGACAACGACGGCGACGTCGACAACTACGACGTTGAAAGCATGAGTCACCGTGTATATCGACCCTACGGCATGTTTACGCTGGCTAAGCGCACGAACAGCCATATGTCAAAATCAGGATTGCATAACGTATCCCCTGCGTCGCCGCCGCCGTTGCGTCTCATTCTTTTGCGGGATATTTAGACATGAGTCAGTCACGGATTACAAGATTTTCCTATCGCTGCGACCTTAACCCCTCTCAGGTATCGGCTTTTGTATTCCAAATACTAGGGCGTACTAATCTTCGTAAAAATCGAATAAATTATGTATGTCGAAAACATCGTCCGAAAACATTACGATCGATCTGCAAAGTTGTTCATATTGCTAGAAAATTATATTTCATATAACGCGAATAGTTTTTGATAACTATAAGAATTTGACATTAGTGATCGCTGAACACTATTCGACAAATTTGCAACAAATGACATTTATATTTATGTCATCCATATTTATGTAGCATATAGTATTGTTTCTAGTTGACGCATCAGTTGTCACGGCTATATCTTTCCATTTTGCACAACTAACGGACAAAACTTTGAAAACTGTATTGTATAACTTAAAGACTGACTTTTACAATGAGTTGGATAAGTAAATTGTGATTTAGTTCTATTTCTAAATACAAACTTGCGAAGCATTGTTTTTGAAGGACAGGAAAGAGTATAGCAAGAGAAAATAAGGAGACAATAATTGCAGAATACATACGAAGTTTTTAGTAGATTGACAATTGGCAATATTGAAAAAAATCAATTCCTATGCAGATTACACAAATTTATTTGATTGATCTTAATACGATTAATAATATATTAATTACACGAATAACGTACTCCTGTTGTGAGCTAAAACATTTCGAGCAAATGTTTTGGAGTCAATAAATGAAGCCGAACTCGAGCCTTAATGAATTAGTCATCGCTCTCTGAAGCCGGGGGGTTGCTGTATTTTTTCCATTGTACGCTTTTTCATCCCCCTTCCGTTTAAGGGTGCGATGAGGAGGTGGTCTAATCGAGGGGGAGCGTGCGCTTCAGAACAACGTACAACGCATCTGGATCAGCTGTCGATGACGATTATTACGTATGAGTCATCCGATACACAGCTCGCTTTAAAATGTATCAATGACTAACGCGCGTCCAGCTCACAATCGTTGCAGTCCCCGTTTCCCCCCCGCGCCCCCTCACCCTTTGGGTCCCTTTGTGTTGCACCGGCGTGATTCAAGTACTGCTAGGATCGTGATGAAAGATCTAAAAATACGACGCGCCCGGTGATTTAACCTCCTGACTGATCGCGATGATTTTATTTTCACGGTGCGATTCCGAGTGGAAAGTGCAGGTGTCCAGCCTAATTTTTGTTTTCGCAGAATTCACGCACGCAGGAAATACTGTACACTATATATTTATAATATAAATTTAATGAGAGCCAAAAAGGAGATAATTTTACACACAGAAAGTCAAACTTTTTGGTTTGAGAGTTTTTCTTTTAATAATTTTCACTCTGTTTTCGGAAAAATCAGATTTACGATCTTGTGTAAAAAAAAAATCTCGTAAACGTTTCATATTATAATGATTTATTTCTTCACGTGGAATCGTCATCTTCTCGATTGAATCACCTCATGTTTATATACGACGATAAGTGCACGGCGGCTGGAACAGAGAGTTCTATCATTACAAAGCCCGTGCGCATATCCGCATACTTCGCGGGGAAGTGCAAACAGTATATTGACAATTAATAATACGGCACGTGTCGCAGTGCGCCGCGCTATTCGCCAACTTACGTCCCAACTACGTGTGCTCGCCTCTTGCAGAAAACGAAAATCAAGTCAAGACAACGGAATCAAACAAGTACATCGGACGAGCGCGAGAGGCGCTGTGAATATAAGAATTGGAAAAATTTCTCGAGTTAACAATCGGAATTCGAAAATCTGAGCATTCGAGATTTATAAAGATAATATTTACCAAAAATCGTACTTATCCTCCGTTGCGAACTTCACGGGAATCTGACGTGTACCCTAACGCCAACGCTGTAAAGCACCACCAGTCTCGAAGTGTTAATCGGCCATCGCGGGCAACACATTCAGACATCCGGTCATTGACTCGGATTCCCTCTGAAAATATCGGATGCGAGAGAGCGAGAGAACGCGGGCGGAAAGGAGAGGAAGGGTTACAAAAAGAGATAAAGAGAGAGAGAGAGAGAAAAGAAAGAAATGAGGGTCGCGCGGGGTTATTAGCGCGAGATGAATCAGCGCGGGCACGCGGACAAGACAAAACGAGCGACCGTACGTCCTTCGAACTCGTCGGAATTTCCTTGAGACTGGACGAGCGGGCGAACGAGCGAGTGAGCGAGCTATTGCCATGCCGTGCTATGGTTTCCTACTACGCTTCACACAGATGAGTCAGTCGGTCGGCATGATTCCGCGGGTTATTCGTGGCGGCAGCGGAGACAGCGTGCTGTAGCGCTCCCCGCGCGCGTCCAGTGTGCCTAAAATAAGGCCCGCGGCTGAATCCTCGTGCGATTGGACATCATCTCCTCTAAGTCACCCCTTGAACGCGGCTCTCCCCACGGGAACCGCCACGATTAACGCCGATAATGTCCCGACGTCGTTAGCCGGAGCGCAAAAAAATCCGCACGAAATTGCAGTTGATTGTCACATTGGGTTTGAAATTGCAATCAGCGCAATTGTTGTTTTCGATTTACCTTAAAAAAGTTTTCCTCGTTTGTATCTGGAAAAAATGTCGGGAAAAAATGTCGGCAAATTGATTTGATTAATTTCTCGTTAAGACACTTACTTATTCTTCCGAGAAAATCGAATTGCCGACGCATTATTCATAATTGGATGATATCTGTAATATTATCATAGCAAATGACGCGTTTATCCATCCTTACACCTACTTTTGGCTATTAGATGACGTCAGACGCGTAGCAATTAAGATTCTTGTAAACGAGACACTTCCCGAATTCGAACGACTAATTGCAAACACGTATGCGCTCATCCTTAGTCATAGCGATCATCC
Organism: Linepithema humile; assembly: GCF_040581485.1. Classification (NCBI taxonomy): domain Eukaryota; kingdom Metazoa; phylum Arthropoda; class Insecta; order Hymenoptera; family Formicidae; genus Linepithema; species Linepithema humile. The sequence goes on along the minus strand of NC_090130.1, from coordinate 3,807,384 downwards.
GCGGGCTTAATCTGATGTCACTGACAATATTTCACGTCATCCTGTGGACATTCATGGAAAGATATATCGCATAAATTCAAGGATTCTTACGATGGAAAGAAAACAAACACGCATGATGCATTATTTTGCGGTCAAGCACCCAAGAGATTTAAAAATCTCGAAATCTCGAGGACTCTGATAAAATAATTAATTCCGGTTTCTAGAATATAATATTTTAGTAAAGAGTGTGTCTTTCTTACAATTATATCTAAAATCTTTTAACTTTAATCTTGCAAAAAATTCAAAGATTTCAAGTTCTTTAAAAACTTTAGTTTCCTTAAAAAATTGAAAATTTTTGAGAATGTTCTGTTATTTTTATTGCTTCTTTCCAGAATTCTAGTTTATTTTAAATTAGAACTTTTTATTCTGAAAAAAAATTATGACACTGCCTACGCGTCTACATATGCTTTCCTAACAAATAAACTAACAGCAGCTTATTTATGAAACAAGAATTTTTCCTGGATGCAGTTGAAAAATACAGGATGATCTAGGTTACCCGCATTTCCTTTTATCTATGCGTACATTTTTATTATCTCGATCTCGATCTCGAGAAGGAAGCGAAACCAGGATAGAGGAATCCATAAGTAAAAGGAAAAACTGTGGATACTGTTTTTGCGATAAACAACTTGTAAATTGAAAAATACGAGTCGATAGATAGCTGTTTACCAGCTGTTACATTTAAACGATTTATGATAAGTTTTTAATAATGCAATTTAAAAGTTGCAAAAGATTATTTTCTGATATCTCGAAAGATACGAAGCGCGTGATAAACAAAGCTTCTTTAGTAGACTTCGTCAAGTATAATTTATATCGTTTCAAATTTATTTATTTTTTCAATTCCCACTTTTTACGGTAGGCGACAAATTATTTCGCACAGTATTTATTATCTCTTTACACTTGTTAAAGTTTCTGTCTTCTCGCTGCGGGAAAAAAAAGTTACATCGTTTTTCGCCTCTGACGTCATAATCTCGCAACGGGAAGCCAGGAGTCTTAACAATGGCGCTCTTTATGTAGAATCCAGCGTGCCATAAGAAGCGAAAAGGGTGAGAGGATCGATGTCGTTCGAAAGATAGTTAGCGGTTCTGTTGATTGAGCGCAGACGATACGGCAATCGGTAACTCAGGGTCGCGCGGCAGCGCTCCGACAGTGAGTCATGCTTAACCGCATCAGGCGTCGATATCAACGACATTTACGAGCGTATGTTCGACACGCGTCCTTCCATTGGTCATCGAATGACGTGCGATTGAAAACGCATAGGGGAAAAGAGAGAGAGAGAGAGCGGAGAGGCAAACGCAGGAAAGGAACGACACGAAATCCTATCCTCTCCTGCACTTAACACCACGTGCGTCGCATCTCGCGCTCGCAAAAACATCGCACGTTTTTGTCGCATCCTTGACGCGCTGTTGACACCCGCTGTTAATTGTTACCTTATTGTTATACGCTCTTGTCGTCTCGCGTTGTCGAGCGTACATATGCATATATTCGCGATTCTCAATGCATCTTTTTATATATTATATTGCTCGATGCGTTGTTATTGCGCTTTCAATCGCAACTGCGCCGTAAAACACTGAGGCGCCGTTGATAAGAATTTGATCGATAATGAGGAAGAGATAAATTCCTTCTTAGTCATCTCGCGTCACTTATCGAGCGACTTCCGAGGCATTTATTGATTTGCGTAAAAAAAAAAATACTCGATCTGTTCGCTGGTTAATTAAGCCTTTGAAAAATGTGGTTGCATAATTGAAAAATGCGTCGCTCGATAAGACGTAGTTGGGCAACTGATAGAGATAAAACTGGCGATCTCGCGATCTGCACGCTTTGCAAGCTGACCGTCGATGTTGTGCAAACGATTTTTATTAAATAGCAATGATTCATATTATATCGTAATTATCTCTTCCTCCCCGTCCGTATTTGCGTACTACGTAGATCTTATCTTTGGCGAATTGTACGTCATTTCTCGGTGCAACTATAATGAATTGGCACTCGTCTTGCACTTGCTGTATTTTAGCGCATCAGCCGTGAAAACAAACGCACAAGTTGGCGAGTACGTCGAGTCTGTTAATTTTGTCGCCGCGCTTTATTGCATTTTGAACAGGAATGATTCACGAAGTTTATTATCAATAGCGCGGAAAGATACCGTCTTTTAATTGTATATTTACCACTCGAGTCCCAAGAATTTATATGTTGGATATTGCAAGGACAGCTGGATGGTTGAGGGTCAAACCTAACAATTCACTGATTATCTCGGAGTTCAAACATATAAATTTTAGATAAAATTATTTATTCTGTTGAATCAGATAGATTAAAAAAAGATTATAATGATCAATGAATTTTGTTCGACAAAAGTAAAAGGAAAGATTTCTTTATAACTCAATATATTAAAGTGTAAGCAGAATTGAGGAATGTGTGGAAAACGTGTAGAATGTGTGAGATTTAAATTCCACACTCAATTGAATTTGCAGATCTCAGCAAAATTAAGTCGAATAAGTTGAATAAGCTTGAAAAAATGTTGCAATACGCGCAAAATTTATATTTAGCGAGAAATTTATCGAGACAAGGAAAAAAATAAAGTAGAATCGGACAAAACTTCTCGGTAGCAGGATCGCGCATATTTTCCGACTCTCGTTAAATCGTTAAACATCGAGCATCCGGGAATCTAAGCATCCGTGAATTGAAGACACGAAGATCTTAAGAATTCAAGTGTCTGGAGGTCTAGAGATACCCCGCGCAGCAATTTCAAAATTCAGAATTATAAAAATTCGAGGACTTGAAAAATTCAAGGATCTCATGAATTATATATGAACGCTTCTCCTCTCAGGCTGCGTTTTTTTTTTTTCTTTTTATTAGGAAGGGTAACAATCGAACGTGCAACTATGTATAGGTGGAGGAGTGTCAGGAGATTCGCAGACTCTGAGATCTGAGAATCTAAATATATACCGTGTGTCATTTGTTCGAAATGTGCATGCCGGAACAGTTTACAAATTCAGCGCTGGAACGACGGCACGACGTCGCGCGCGTACGCAATGACGCGTTCCAAAAGATCCTTGATCGCACTGATCGCGATCCAGCACCGCGGAAGGCCTTGAAGTCGCGATCGTAGGAAAAATGAACAAAATGACGTTTCGCCCGTAAGCACAATAAACGTTTCGCTCTAAGCGATTAGTCATTGGCATCGAAGGAATTTCCATGCCTCGATTTTTCAATGTTTAGACCTTTAGATCATCCATTCTTGGATTCTGAATCCGCAAGTTTCATCCGAATCAGTCCGATTGTCCGACTTAACATGAACAATGAAATCTGATAATTGTAGAATGAGTAATCAATACTTCGTCATTTATGCAACTTATAACAGAAGAAATTTATTAGACTCACAAAAGAATTAGGTTGCTAAGAGCTTCTAAAGATTATCGCAAATAAAAATTTGATTTTTTATTATTTAAACAACAATGTTATTCTTACTTTTTATTTTTATGTATGTCTTGTTAAAAATTTAATTTATCACCTGCGCGATAAGTTTGCGAATTTGCGTTGACTATTTTTTAATGAACACAAGTTTTAAGGACCGAAATGTTAAGGAAACGTTTGAAGATCATGAAGCATGGTGCGAGTTATCATTCGATGGACCGTTTAAACAGATCACCGGGTATATCCGAGCATGAAAGAGTTAACTAGCTGCATCGCCGTGGTGCGGCATGCGTAAAGAATCGTACTCTCTTGCGTCGTGTCGCACAACGTCGAGTTACATCGCATACTCTCGGGAACGCTCGGTTGCGATTCACCAACGTCAGCAGTAGTTACGGCTGCGGCCGGCCAATCGACGCGAATCCCGGTGACTCATCGCCGCCGCGGCCTCATGTAAACTCTCTCGTGCCGTTCAGCTCGCAGTCTCCCGCCAATCGCGCCAGCATTCGGATGTACGTCTCGTGCTCTCGAGAAGACGAGGGACTGTGCCAAAATTCGCGCGAGCGTCGAATTATCGGCGTGCCCGTGGCGCGAGAACTATTTATTTTGTGTCAAATGGTGAGGTGAGACACGGCATCTGTGTCCAGGATTAATTTTAAACATGAGAATCAGGAAGGACGCACCTTGCCTACTGCTCCGGCTAGTGCCACTCGAAAATCTCAATTCTTGGAGTAAGTTCAATAAATTTATAAAAACTTTCGTTACCTTAGATTTTTTTTTTTTTTTACAAATACTTCTTACGTCCTTACGCACGCGTGATATCATTGTGTTCACGAGAGAACAAGTCCCTCGGATCAACTAAAAACAAAAATAAAATGAGTCAGTGCTAAGTAATTTAGTAGTAGGATTATCGATTGACTCACGACGTCAACATTTCACATTTGATCACTCCTGTACTTAGATTTTTATTATTTGTTACTTTGATTGTTATTAACTGATTGCTATTTCGGTTTCGTATTACTGAATCATCGTTTCGATGACATCACGCTGACCCAGACGGAAGAATGTATTATTTTGTCTCGGTCTTTGTAGTATAAAAAAAATGTATCGGTTGAACTAGCAGATATTTTCTAAGATGTTTCAAAAAAATAAGGCCTATCAACAAAGATTTCTCACATAATGTTTATGTGCATATTTGCAGCAAAACTTGCAATAAAATCTTAAATATTCGCCCCATTTAAAGATCAAGTTTGGATTGATGATCAAAGACTTGATATTTTTGCCTTATTCTTTTTTAAAAATTTAGGCTAATAACTTATATTTTAAAAGATTCGCACAAAGCATTATGTTTGTACACATATAATGCTTTAAATCCTTAATAAGTCTTATTGCGAAGATATTTGATATATTAAAACCTAGAAAAAATATGTACATTAATATAAAAAATATATATTTTTAAGGAATTTAGGGACTAAAAATATGGTAAAATTTTCGCTTTTGATTAATGCTTTGTTAAAGTCAAAACAAAAATTTTTATTAGTGAAAACCTTTTAATTTTTAGTTGCGTGTAACTTTCTCTAATATGATTCTTTAATAAGTTAGGCATTCTGTATTTTTGTTTTCACATAAATATTCATTATTTTATTATTTTTTAGACATTTTTTATGCTACTTAAGTATTTGGCTTTCTTTCAACAGAGATTATGAATATAACAATAATAATTCTTAATATCAACATAATCTCTTTGATTCCGTAGTGGTAAACATTCTCGATTTTGCGTACATGTTGTTTCGAATCCTTTCTTAAGGACTGTATTTGAGTAAGAGAATTTTCATCGGGTGTGACGATCGTTGCGCGACGATCTCCGTGCAAATCGCACCACCGATTACTATGCCGACCTAAATAAAGTGACCCACATTTGGCTTTTCCGTAACGATCATGCGGCTCGCGACGTTGCTTTGAATGTTAAATCCTTATATCCGGATGGGCTTAACTTTATTTCTAAAAACTTGCTTGTGATTTGTTGAATTGTAACAATATGTTTCATACTAAATTAATTCCTGTTTGCTCCTTTTTATTAAGCACAACAATAATTAATTCTATTTAATATAAATTCAATTTACATTGTTAATAAAAATTCATATCTAGAAAATTTACAAATTTTAGAGATTTTAAAAATTTATCGCATTATTGTTTAAACGAAGTTTAATTAAAGTAAACAACTAAAAAGGAACGAAATTATATAATCTTTTTTTACTTATAAATTACTTATTTTTCAAAATCTGGTTAATTATTTATGGTTAATAACTTGACTTATGAATACTTATCGTTAGAAGCGCGCGCACTTCATAATTACCAACATTCAAATTATATAAGCTACACAGTATAAAAAAATATCTACATTGCTGAGAAATTATACAACCAAGATACGATCAATCAGAATTCATAAAAAGTCAATATTGAAATAATGACAGGTAAAGTTTCTTTCGTACTTCGACAACTTTTAAAAAAAAAAATTACTTCAACGCTTATGTAAAGCGTTTGATTAACTAGCATTACGTGTACGCTGTCACGCGTGTTCTCGATTTAAAGTCGTCGAAATCGGAAAGGAGCTTTGCCAGCGTTGGAATAATGATTGGCGACGACAGTTTGGGGTTGGTGGCCGTTCCGCGGCAGCCACAACCGTGAGGGCGAGGGAGGGTGCGGGACGCGGGGAGCAACGAGTGAGTCATCGTTGAGCCAGGCCAGGCCTTAGCAGCCGCAGGTCAGGAGAGGAAGACACTTTTAGCCCACATTTCTTCCTCGCCTTCTTCTCTTCTCTTCGCGTACTCGGCGTTTCTTTATTTTTATCCGCCGTCGTTTATTCTCGGCTCCGTTTCTTCCCTTTCCACCCATTTTTTCCGCGCCGTCGCGTTATCCCACCCTTTATCCGCGCCTTTGTCGCGGGACTCCGGCAGGCTGCTCCGGATAACAGCCATCAGAAATTTCTTTTAGATCTCGCTTCTGAGACGCTTACAATTGATTTTTTTTTTCAATCGCGGAAAAAAAAAGAAGGAGCCCGGTAGCCTAGTGGCTTATATTTAGGAGCGCGCAAAAATAGGCATTTCAAAAACGTACAAATAAACGCGAAAAGGTCTCCACTCCTCGCTTCAACAACTTGAAACACTAAATATACAGATCAACTTATAAAACTGATATTTCAAGAGACGTAAAAATAGAGTTGCACTATCCAATTAGTCTTTGATACGTTCAATCGAGGTTTATTGAATCCGATTGTAATTTTTAAATCTTTTTTAGCAGTTCTAATTATTTGCAAGAATTGATGTTTATTCTTACTTTTGTGAATTATTCGAGAAAGAATTTAAAATCGTAAAAAAAAATATAGAAAGAATCCATTGAGATACGCAAATGAAATTTATTGTTAGTTTTTTACGGTTTTCTTCTTTCTTTTGTGATTGTAAATTTAGAAGTCCTATTTGTGTTGTTTACCTTTAAAGGTTTCTCCGAAAAACAACTTTTAAAATCTTTCGATGTTTCCTCGATACTTCGAATTGTACTCGAATTTTTGGGCTACTTAATGTCTGGAAACTCATTAGATAATTTTTAACCTTGATAATTTTAGGATTTTTAGATTCTTCTGAAAAAGAAGAAGCCTTGTTGCATTCTTTACATTCTTAGGGTTCCCGACTTTTAACATTCTATATCTGACATTGTGAGATAGTCTTTCAATACTCGCAGCTTTATGTCATCCGTTTGAACCTTCTAAATTATCTCGTTTTTCAGATATGGATGGGATACTCGCGTTACTATACGCATTTAAAATCGGACAAACAAATCGATCACTCGGTCGGATATGCGTTAAAAATTTGTCTTTATTTACGTGCAGAGTTATCGTGCTACTTTATAAATACGAATGAATTGAGGCGTCAGCAATTGATGCAAAACAAGATTGATAGTGACATTACTGCCCCGATACGAGAAAAAAGAAACCGCATTAGTAAAATATAAATGGTGCTCTAAATAAACAATCTATACGAAGAATGTACAAATACAGAGCGAAGATAGTCGCGACGAGTTATAATTACTTTAGAGCATACGAAGCGTATATAGACGCGAGTTAATCAATAAATTGGCCTGACGAGAACGTTTCTCCGAGTATATCCATCAGATATAGAATCGTGACCAACCGTTGTACACTCATTGTTTATCGATACACGGCAAGCGTGTATATTCCGTACGCGTTTGAAAGCTAGAGTACTAGCCTGGCTCGATTCGTGGTAATTTTTGCTACGCGAATAATTTAGGAATATAACTTTTCAAGACGACGAGCTATTCTTGTAATCGTCCCACGCGTGGCGATAAATCGAACATATGTTTGCATTGTATTTCACACGGCGTGATAAATATTTACAAGTTCATTATCGCTTCCTTATTTTTCAATTCTTCTTTTCATTCTCAAAAGCTCGACATTGTAACGATCGCGAAAATAACGAACTGACCAATTTTTATCTTTCGTTTTAATGAAAATTGAGATAAAAATATTTCTGCGTTAGCTAGTAGAAGAGATGAAATCAATCAGCTTTCGCAATATATTGTATCCGCGTGTTTCGAAAATGTCAATTGTATTTTCCGCTCGAGCTTTCCAACAAAAATCCACTGACGGTTTTCTCGTTTCAGGCGGACACCGGGAGTTTCACGCGCAGCATCGAGAACTGTGCGAGGCGACGCTGTTGCCGAACGGCACCGCCGCCGTCGCGCCCGCCGCGGCCGACGCCTCGACGACGACGGTGAGCGGTTGCACGAGCCCCGGACCGGGCTGTCCCGTGCTGAGCGTTTCCGGTCCACCTACCCCGCAACCGGCGGACATCGACAGCCATCCGGCGTCCCGCGTGCTGCCGTTCCTCTACCTCGGCAACGGCCGGGACGCCGCCGATCTGCAGCTACTGCGCGCCCTCGGCGCCACCCGCGTGCTGAACGTCACCTCGCAACTGCCCGGCTACCACGAGGAACGGGGTATCACGTACAGGAAGATACCCGCCTCGGACTCCGGCCAGCAGAACCTCAAGCAATACTTCCAGGAGGCGTTCGAATTCATCGGTGAGCGCGCGCGCCCGATTTTGCCCCCGGAACATTTTACATTTCCGGTGAAAGCCTTCGTTCTCGGAGGCGAGAATCCTTTTGTGCGATGTTTGCGTACCTGGAAAAAATTCCTTTCGCCAATGAATGACCTCTCGCATTCCACCGAGAATTGAATTTCGGAACTGTCTCTCGCGTACGAACTTTACGACTGCGATTACGTTCTCCGCAACTTTATAACAGTAACGAGAGTCACTGCCGCGCCGATCTGTAATCCTGAGTATCGCCGGCCAACGTCAATCGTCGGTTAAGCGTGATTTCCACGATTACATCAGCGATAGATTATGCCGTTCTTCTTCCGGTCGTTCCGTTGCGCTCATTCCGTTGCGCTCATTCCGTTATTTCGCTGCAAGTAGTAGCGGGCGCGTGAGCGGAAACAGGGTGTAACCAGACGTTTCCGGTGGACCATTGAACCAGAGCGCTCCAGGAGACCAGAAGAACCTTTCATTCATGAAAGTATGAGTCATACGCGCGCGCATCCGTGAAACATAAGAGACCTCCCTCTTCACCTCTTGACCCTGCTCTCTTTCTCTCTCTCTTTCTCTCTTTCTCTTTCGCCCTTTCTCGCTCCTTCTCTCTCCTTCATCCTTGACGTCGATTTCTCCTGTCGTGCGTTTTACGCACCGTTTGTGCGTATACGCATCTGCGAAGAGGCAAGGCGCGTGGAGGGAGAACGGCAGTCGTGCGTGGCGTTTGTAAGGGCTCGAAAAGGGACGAGGGAGAAAGAGAGGGGGGTCGGCTCCCCCCTTGGCGTGCAACTGGTGGAATGCCGGTTGAATAAACCAACTCCGCACCCTCCCAGTTAGGGCTCGATCTTGCCGTAGGTTTATTTTCGAGAAGCACGCATTCCCACGCGTATAGTAATTCGTTCAGCCCCAAACTCGATAGGAGTTTCGATTCCTTTTGTCCGGGCACGCGGTTCCTTGCATACAATTAAATTGCGCAAAATATAAACTCCATGAATAGAGCGAAATGATTTCTGTTTTCTGCACGATCGCGACGGTTGCGATGCTACCAAATTATTTTTAAACGTATGATGAAAAATTGGTGTCTCAACGCATTCGAAATCTCTCGATAAATATGTTTTCCGTTCCACGCATTCTCTCATAAATAATGTGCGAAAAGTTCTTTTCTTTTATTATGATCGAGTCGAATTGGATTAACGGATTTTCGAATGCCCTTAAAGTTTTTTCTATTTAAAATGTTGTACAAAACTTGTCGAACGCGCAGTTGAACTTTCTCACAGTACAACAGAGAATGTCTGCATAGGATCCGGGCGATGCAGTGACTCACTAGCGATATGATAGCGTCTCCCATATATTGCATAACGGACTCGGCCGTTCAGGTTTCACGACTGTTTCATTTTAGTATTCACGAGCTCGACTAGTCCACATTTTTCGAAAGCGCGCAATCCAAGTGACATCATCAATATTCGGAATCTTCAAGTTTCAAAAGGTTTAGAGCTCTCAACGTAAATAAACGCATATTAGTAATGCAGCGATGTGTATTGTAAATCAGAATGTCTTCTCTATCAATACAGTTTTCGAAAAATAACAAGAATTGGAAAAACCATCAAAACTTTATCACTCGAAAATATGCACTTGAGCGCGCGGTGGACGGAATAAGTTGAAAATAAAATAAAAAACAAATTAATAAATTCAATTACAATATCTGAGAAACACCGCCGTTATGAGAGAAAATATTCATCGCTTTTATCTTGATATTTCAGAAGAAGCGCGGAAAACCGGAAGCAGCGTGTTGGTGCATTGTCAAGCCGGTGTGTCGCGCAGTGCGACAATCGCGATCGCGTACATAATGTGGCACAAGGGTCTGTCGATGGTGGAGGCGTACAAGCTGGTGAAAAACGTGCGTCCAATCATCAGCCCCAACCTGAATTTCATGGGTCAGTTGCTGGAGCTTGAGCAGGGTCTGCGGGCGTCCGGCGACGTCGGCGGCTCCGCGCCGGAGGAATCCACGACGGCGACGGCGACGGCGACGGCGACGACCACGACGACGACGACAACGGGTAGCTGTCATCAGTGCAGATGGAGTCATCAGCCTAACAACGAGGAAGTGGTCACCTCCGGCTGTAGCGTCTGAGACCGGGCCCCTCTCTCGTATCTTCTTCTCTTTGGTCTCTTTCGAGAGTACCGCATCGTCGGCGCCAGCGTTGAAGCGTCGTACAACGCGCGCGGCAACAAACATATCCCGAGAGATCGTCGAGAGCGAATATCGACGTTCTTCCTGCGCCTCTTCGCGACGAATCCGAATGACGAAGCTATAGATCGCGGGATGGTTAAAAAAAAAAAAATAACATCAGATTTAAAACCGAAAAACTGTGGAACGCGAACGTCTGCTGCGTCTGCGGGATTTTTGGTCTTTAAACCTTTATACCTTTCGATATTTGAGTTATCGTGCTTCTCTCGCGAAAGATGTGCGAGGTTCTTTAGTCTAAAAATCATTGACTTTTCGAAATTTTAAATCTTTTTTAAGTATTCCCGGATTCCCCGTGCCTTCGGAACGAACATCCAGTTAAACAAAATGATAAAGTCATACTGCCGACCTGACAAATCGATTTATTTAAGGGATGCGATACAAGTCGTATGAAGAAGGTATGTCGTATTCTTATGAGAAATAATTCATATTATTAGTATCGCATACTATAATAATATTTCATGTGCTCTGTAAGCGACAATAAATCACTCCGATCATCAGCCAAGCAATTTTTTAGCTAGACAACGCTTGACGCGTTACGAATATCGACGTGACTTCTTCACACTTTTGTATCCGAGAAGAGTTGCACGGAGACTTTTTACTGCGGAGAGGCGCAAAGTGACGGGGAGCGTACATCGCGCGAAATATAACTTGAGCAACGCTCTCTTCCAACTTCGATAACGAGCAGCGCGCCGCGATTACTTATTGTCGTATGACGTTCGCGCGAACGATAAACGTAACTTGTACTTACGACACACAGTGTTCCCTAATAAAGCCTTGTCTGAGTCAATAGAGAAGCAAGTGAAACGTGCGGAATGCTCGCTTGTTAAGTAAGCGGTGTTATTGCTCGCTATTGTTTATGCAAGAGGAAGCGAGGAAGGAAAATATCGCCGCCGGCGGAAATGACTGTTCGAATGATTAATCATTAGGCAGCTCTAAAGGAAAACTCAGGGAATAAATATTGCAAATGAACTTTTATTTGTAGCTCAATGGCTAATGAATAATATTAATCGGTTAAATAGCAATTGAAATGTTATTCAACATTAAACGCGCAATTTTGGCGCGTCTTGATGGAACAAATAAGCGATTGTGCGATTTACTCCTAAATTAGTGGCGCTCTTCTTGCAACACATTCTTTAAACTAATAGCTCCGAAACCGCAAGCCGCGGAACGATTGCACAAAAAGCGATAAGGCAAAGATATTAGCTTGAAAACAGGTGAGAACCGCGCGCTTGCCTCTCCATTGACCTCCTGCAAATCAGGCGTGAATTTTCGTTGGGAGAATTATCGTCTGCACAGAGAAGATTGCTCTCGAATAAACATGTACGGGATGTCACGAGGAAGAAATAACGAGGTTCTAGTCTAAACTAATGGAGTTACTTTTGCAGTAATAGAGTCTCAGGTAGTTCTATTTTTCCATGCAACACATAATAAGTTATATTAAACGGTAACGATAAAAGACAATTTTATTCATTTTTCGATGTCAAACATGCAATCGGTAAATGTTGAACGCAGATCGCACTTTCGAGATTGCACGGCGCGCTTGCATTTTCGGAGAAATTTTTGATTCGGAGAGTTGTTTTTTCCGACGTAAGAGAGAAAATATTGCGTATTTTTAATATTGTAGCTGTTTTTAAGAGATATTTTTTTTATTTAATGCGGACAAATATGGAAGAATAGCAATTCTCGTATTGTTTTCAAACACTTTTATCAAATGTATTGAGTGAAAGACGGAAAGAAATATATACAGCTATTGCAGCAGGGAGGAGATTTCTTCGAGAATGCAACTTTATCGATGTTAATATTCCTTCTCTTGAGGCACCCTGTACATCGGGATCACGTAAAGTGGAGTGTTAATTTAAGGATCAGTCTCTGTGAAAGAATGAAAACTTTGTTAAATAAAGTGAAAACAGTCGTTTAATTAATTCGATTAATTAATAATACATCTATGTAAGTGAAGAAATTGTAGTGAGATAGAGAGAAAGAAAGAGAGAGAGAGAGAAAGAGAGAGAGAGAGAGAGAGAGAATGAGAAAGCGCGAAAGATGACAGGGAAGAAAATCCAAGTGAAATAAAGCAGATGAATAGAGAAAGTTTCATCTATTTGCGTCTGTATTGCAACGCGATATTGATATTTGGTAAAAGAAAAGAAAGGTAATAATATATCGTTCACTGAAAATAGTTTAGTTCGTTAAGCTCCCTTAGCATTTAAGGATCTGGTTGTAATCCAACCATCGTGATCTAGTCGTTTGTTGGGATGATGATACGTACGGATGTGAATGAGAGACGAGATACGAAATGCGAGGATGATTCAGTAGCCTACGAAATCGAGGAAATATATATAATGATCGTAATTGTAAAATTGCGTACAATTATATTAGACGATAAGATGCGAAACGTGATATTGGAGCGCTAAACCTCTTTTTAGTTCTACACTTCAGTAAAGTTCTGTTTAATTCCACATTTCATGTATTTATTGCGCAAATTGATTTGTCTTTTAAGAAATGATTAAAAAGAGCGCACATCTAATTACGCTTTGTGCGCTGAAACGATTATGCGAAATCTGAATCAATAGATTCTTTTCGGTCCAATTTTAATTAAATTGTTTGTTCTCTTTTCTGGAATATTCGAACTGAGAATCAAAAAAAAGATTAATTTTAGTCCAATTTTACTTTAACTTTTATGCACAAGCGCTCCGTACACATTTATCCAAATAACTCGCCCTTAAAGATATGACCAAGCACGACGCGAGTCGAATGTTCCAAAGCGAAGTGCGTCAATTTTACAGCTCAGAGTTTGCGCGCGATGTAGATGAAGAAAAAAAAAAAAAAAAAGATACCGCCGTGTAACAATAATCTCGCGGTTCGACCAACGGAAAATCACAATCGCAATGTGTGACGCCTTGTTAATGATTTAATTATAGCCGACAATAACTTCGTAGAGAAGCTATCGCGAGAGAGAGAGAGAGAGAGAGAAAAAAATTGCGAACGACGGAGCGGAAGGGGCGGAGGGGCGGAAGAACCAAGTTCCTTAGGATTTTGTCTACGACGACGAATTCGGTTAATCAATTTTCAAAGAACGGTACATATCAGCGAAGCGTTGCCTTGCGATAAGACAGAGAACTGAGAAATAGTCGTGGAGGCGCACGATGTATAGACGATTAAAACGATTTAAAACGATTAGTTACCTTGCCAGCGATCGAGAATGGAGAGGGAATGGTGAAGGGGAGGGTTTGATAGAAGTGTAGTACCTGTTGCATCACAAAATGTGTACGCATTTTATCGAGACATTGGATAGCAATAGCTAATACGATGACTTGCAATAAATATCACGGCGCTGATTAATCAAACGGTAGCGTAATCAAAATGATTAATTGATCAGTCAGTCGTTCGCATTCGAGTCGTCGAAACGCGACTCATTCCCCTTGTGATCGGCGGTATGAAGCCGGCGGATAAATCGGGGAATTTTTAACGAAAGAAAAAAAAAAAATACGTCTGTTGACACACTTTCGCTCCACTTCGATTTATTTTATCAGTCTTTCCAGACATCAGGAAAGTTCGAGTAATGTGATCTTTCTATTAGTTGCGAGTTCTTCAGTTTTTTTTATTTTTTTTTTTTTTTTTTTACTTGAACTACCAGTTGTATTCGCATCTTTACTACATATCATATTTATTTATAAATTTTCCAAAGATTAGCCTTTCACGATTAGATAACATTACATTTGTGCGCGTGCAAATCGAAGAGATTGCAAAGAGAATTGTTTATTGTACGTCGTCGTATCTCTATTGTTAACGTGCGCGCGCGAAGGGTCGCTTGCCCTTTCGGGATGTCTGCTTGCGCCTCTTAGAGATATATCTTCTTGCGAACCAATCGACATCTCTTTCTCTTTAAACACGACACAAAGTACTTCGACAAAGTTTTATACAACATTTTGGAAGGTTACACACATCGTAAAACTATGGATCAAACTTTTCCGGGGCCTTTTTAGCGGAGTAAATTAATGAGACAAATCCCGGGAAAGATCAAAGTGTACATTTCGAAGGAATAAGGGCAAACAACATATGAGAGAAAACCGAGACGGATTTGGTGGGGAGAGAGAGAGAGAGAGAGAGAAGGAGAGACCCTAAATGTATGATCGGATCCCAACGATTTGTAATATACAGCTACGTAGTGATTAGGAAAATATTAGCGTAAAGATGTAACTATATTGCGTATGTGCGTGCAAGTATTGTATTATATTGAAAATTTATTTAGTTATTTTATGAATAAAAATGCAAAACTTTGCTGGTTCACGTGGGGAAACTACTTCAATGCTTCACTTCACAATATTCTGTTTATCGTCTACTTCACCTCGCTTCGAATTATGCGGTTTAAGCCTCATTTTTATGCCAGATTATCTTTACGACGCAAGAAAGGAATAAGAAGTACGATGAGTCACTGAATAGCTGGCGAAGATTTTTTTTTTTTTTTTCCTTTAGTCTTTCTTCAAACAATATTACACATTCTCGTTACATCGCTCCGCATACTACATTTCACCGCGAAGGTTTTCTTAATTAAACGCATTAATTGCTACATAATCATTTTGCGTCTATATATACATAGAATTTGATACAGCCCGCATATAGTGATAGTAGAAATAATAATAATACAATAATATGAATAATTGTAATAAAATAATAATTTATAATCATACATCCATGTGTTGCGCAAGTGTAAAAAAAACTTAGAAATATCCGTTTCTTACATTATTACGATAGAAAATGGATCGCTTATGTCGTAATCGGCACTTCTTTCGCATGATTTCAGTATTTTTATTGCGTCACCGTTTTATCTCTCGCTTTTCTCTCATCGAGAACATATTGAAAGAAAAAAAAATGGCAACTAATCAGCTGAAGAGATAGCAAATATATCGATAACAACGTGCAAGTTTCTATGTCTGTGCAGGTGATAATCGATCTATCTTTAACAATATTTTTACGAGGGAGAATTATTGCTTTTTAAAAAACGTGGCTCGCGGTGCAGTTTGCGTTTATGCTTTTTGCAGCCCAGCATGTGATTAGAGAAAGTTATCTGTTTATTCGTAATGACTCAGTCTGCGATATGCACTAAAGTTAAGTTTACTCTACTTAGGTGGATTGATTAATTCCTTCCTTATTGCCTAGGATGATTCACAAATCATGCATATTCGGAGGGAGATAGAAAATCAATTACTACGAAATGCAATGTGCAAATATCTTTTTTTAGTTTATTAAACTAAATATCTAAACTCTTATCGCTATCAACTTAAATTTCTTCAAACTTTCACGCAAATTACAAGCTAGCTCGCTTACACATTCTATTAAGTTTTCAGCCTTTTAAATTTCATTAAGGAAAAAAATATAAAATTAAAGGATCAATGCGACGCGTGACTTTCAGTTTATCCTACCGTGGTTCTTGATACAACGAAAACGGAAAAAAAGCAATACAAAACTAAACGTTTTTGTACCACTTTTCAGCTTTTACAAGCGGGTTCTGCCGGGAGAAAACTGAGAATCAAAATCAAATCGCGCGGATTTATGCTCGAGAAACGAAAAGAATTAATTGCTGGCTAATGCCGCCATTGCGCGAATCAACGTGGCATTCTCTTCGCGAAGCCGTTCTCGTTCCATAGTCATCTCGTGCTGTTGCTTTAAAAGGCGAGCTTCCAGTGCCATTAT
The DNA here is from genome assembly GCF_040581485.1 of Linepithema humile. Lineage (NCBI taxonomy): Eukaryota > Metazoa > Arthropoda > Insecta > Hymenoptera > Formicidae > Linepithema > Linepithema humile. The sequence goes on along the minus strand of NC_090130.1, from coordinate 3,790,899 downwards.
TTTGTGGTCCCGATCTTCCAAAAGTGATAATAGTCTCCTATTCTCTTCCTGCGCTCGTTCGATCAGCTGAAAATCGCTCGATTGTCATTCTCAAGTGTCTGACGACCAATTAGTACATAAAACTTCTCGGGATGTAATTATAGCGTAGATTCAATTAATTAATCATTAAATATTTTTGATAGCTTACTTCGTGCGGATTATCGCCCGTAGGTGTCGGTAATCTCGGCCTGCCGGTCGCGTTCACAGACGTTAACGTTGACGTTGGCGGTTCGTGATTGCCGTCCGACTGATTAATGCTATCGGATTGATTGAGAGAATCGAATTCCTCGTCGTCGGCTTCCAAATCCGAGTGACTAAAACGTCGACAATCGCATGTAAATTGTGCTTCAATTATTATACATATACTGGTATATTCTTTTTTTTTTCATTAATATTTTACATTATGTTATCTAGAAGTTTTGCATTAGGCACGACCATGGATGCGGATACAAAGAATATCGCATACAATTATAAGATATTTTGATTTCGGCGCAGACACATGTTTAATTGAAGAGCTTAAGGCACACAAACTACATGAAATAGATTTTACAAGAAAATATCTGAAGGAAAATACAACTCCTTTTTTCGATAATTCGATTCTAATAATAATCATAACTGGACAAATAAAATAAAAATCTCATGCAATTTTTGCTTCCACGCTTAAAATATTTATTTTGCCCCAAGCTCTTGAATTATTTTTTATAGTCGCGATTTTTAAAATTTTTATTTCCGATTATCAAAAAATACGTAACTATTTTTCAACGATCGCGATTAAACCATTGCACATTAGACACAATTACTCACGAGCTAATTAAATTCCCTTTTCAATCAAAATTATTTATATCTAATTAAAAAATATATTTGCATTCAGCTGATTCGCGTATTTATACTCTTTGTACCGCAGCAAGTCACGTTCGAATTTCTTCCATTTTTTTAATTTATCGTTTTATTGTTAATATTTGGAGTATTATGGGGATGAATTTTGGATAACGTAGTGGATAGTTTGTTAATTGATTAATTCTACCAGCTCTATCGTACTTCGTACAGGTCGTGCCTAATCATGGTTCTTCGGATATACGACGTAGCGCACTTACCAATTGTGCCTAACTATACATGACCTGTATGAAGTACGGTAGTGCCTAGAAAGCAGTCGTGATTCATTAAAATGACAGTCAAAGACAGCTACTGCACCATGAGAGAAACGCTTATTTCCCAATTGTCAGTAATTACGTGTGAACATGCGTGAGATACCTTTTGTTTCGTCTTTGCGTGTACATTCTGGCGGTCCGCTCCTGCAACATATGCCGTTTTAAGTAATCGTCTTAAAAAGATTGACTTAGAAGTTTTTTTTTAGAAATTTGGGCTTTGTTGGAAATTCCATTCTCTAATTTTGATTGCAATCAATGTTACTCAAAAACGATTGGAAACTTAATTAGTTTTTCCTGTGAAACTGACGATGTGCAATTAATCTCTATTCTCTAACAACTAACTGAATGGTGTGCATCACATATTTCAAAGTGTATGTAAAATATAAAACAAATCTAAATTTCAGTAATGCCAAAGAAACGAAGCGTAGTATAAATTATGCAAATTAATTTTTACACATACATCTTCTCTACCATCGATAAATACTTGGCCTTCTGTATACATATAAAGTGAGAACTGGCACTGACTGCACTTACTTCTATCAATTCGTGATCAAGAAATTCATTGTGATGCGTGTTGTGCTTAGTTTCAAGACAAGTGCCGCTAAGTTCCTCCTCGTCTTCCCCCGTACTTCCGCCAGTGCTCTGAGGAATTGTACGTTTTACCAAATGTTGGGGATATTTATATTAAATTTTAGACATCATGAACTGTGAGATAAACGATCATGAACTGTGAGATAAACGATCATGAACTGTGAGATAAACGATCATGAACTGTGAGATAAACGGTATGAAAAATAGCAGCATGTCGCTAGGCTCAGTATTATAATTCATCACAAGAAACTCTTTGATATATTAAAATAATTGTCTTAAAAAGTTCCGTCTTGAGAGAACTTTCGAAAAAATTCTATAACTTTAAAATTGCTTTCCAAAAATCCAGGAATAAGTAAGAGGAGATCTTAAAACTATAGAAATATAAGATGAAATCTTAAGATTTCAATAATCAAAAGCACAGCTTGCAGACTTGTTTCAATCCAGATGCAAAATTTCGACGCAGCTGAATGACTTTTAAAACTCCAGAGCCGAAGTCGCATTGATTAGTACGCCGCTAGAATCTAGTGGAGCGATTACTTAGGATGATTGACGGTAAGAATCGCGAACCTCTGTCGATGGTAAATGTACGACTCCTGTGCTACGCCGCTTTTCTCGTAGTTTCCGTCGATCGCGTTGCTGCTTCCCCTTGTTTATGTGCGTTGGCCTGTGCAAACAGGATACGACACTAAAGACACTAGAACCAGATCCAGAAAGTATAATTAGGCAATTACGTAAAGTTCCGTGTATCATGGATGTTGCTGGCTAATCAACACTCCAAGCGTGACAATAAATTTTTCTTTCATGATTTTCTTTATCGGTCTTGCAAGCGCATGCGATCGCGGTTTACGTACCGGCCGGTCACGCGTTTATCCTGCTTCCTTATTATGGGTTTGCTCTGCGGGTTGTCGTGCTCGGGCGGAAGCACGGGGTTGGAACCTGCGTCGTAAGCATTTTGCGATTCCTCCACATCAGGTGTATTCTCTGCGACAGAAAGAGTAAGATCTTTATTTTGTCAATATTATTAATGAACACAAAAATTATCTCAGAAGTCATTAATGTTAATTAGCTCTGTTTATTATTCTTCTACTCCAATACTTCACAAGCCGTCCATTAATTTTAGTATTGTTCCATCCATGATAAGTTGTTTTTTTGTGTCAAAAATCTATTGCAATAATCTTTTATGCAAAAAGTTTTTAACGTTTAAAACTGTCAGATATTTTTAACTTCGGACTTTAAAGATTTATTACTCATAGTTTCTTAATTGTCATAGACACTTTATGAATCATTGGTATTTTAACTTCTTATCTTTTATCTTTCACAAAATCAATAGCCAAATATTCCAAGTGCTCCAACAACCACAGATTTGTAAACATATCACGACAAGCTGTTGACATGTACTTTGAAAACTTATGGAGGATACATCTCCTGTCCTCGGAGGGCCCACTCTCGCCCTAGCAGTCCTGATTCTGGACCTCCTGGACGTCAACTCGAAGTCGTTGTCAAAGTCCTCCTGGCTGACGGAGCTGGACGCCATGCCGGTGATATCGCTGCAATGTAAGGATACATCATCGTGACAACGCGCTCGCGATAAGTACAGTGTTGAGAGTGTGCGTGTTGTGCAAAGAGAAAAAACTGGATCCTTACAAAAAATACCTGGACATCTGAACAAAGGGTAGGTCGTGACGTGCGATACCTATGGGGGGATGATCGTCCCGTGCGGGTGCCCGAGCTGGGAGCTTAGCGCTCGATTTTACTACTGTTTCAGGACTCGTCTGAGAAAAAGGGAGAGGAAGAGAAGTCGAGAAGAGAGTTTGAAAAAAGAAAAACGAGCTAGCAGGCGAAACGGAAAAAGAGATAAATAAATCAGTAAAAACAGAGAGAGACACACACACAACGTGCAACGCATGTAGCGAGAGCGAACGCGTCCGGACGCCGGACTGTGATCGAGGACTCACCTGAAGGAGGCTCTTAGCTGCCGATCCGGTGACTCACTGGTGACCCGAATGTGGAATTGACAGCTGTCAGTCGACGTAAACGACGATCGTAAACATCAGCCGAAACGGGCGCATAGCTGGAGCGTAGCCGCGAGCTAGGTCGGCGTATCGATCGTTCGCGGCCTGTGGAAGGCAGATGAGTCGAGAAAGGCGCTTCACCACGGAGTTAACTCTGCGGATTGCGACTCACGTTCACTGCCGAGTACAAAACTACTGCAAGACTCGCTAGTGACTTGCTGTCAGTGACTGCTAGTTCTCTTTGCTTGTGTTCATCACGCTAACCGTCCCCCCCTTTCGCGTAAACGCGATGCGTAATACATCAGGTGACGGATGAACAGTGACGCCAGATTTGAGACGCAAGGACTGGCAAGGACGCAAGCAGCGAGCAGCATAGGGGAGGGAATACCGCACACATGCGCGAGCCACTGTACATGTGAGCTCCGCGCTTCGGACACTAGAAGAGAGCAGACGTACTATTTCTGTCTCCTTTCTTAACGGCCAGAAGTGCTCCATTTTAGCCGGGATTTTAAATAATTGTTAACAAGAGCACATGATGATGCAGGAGCTCACTCACTAGTGCAGTCGGTACACTTACCATCATGTGCAGTCGTTATGTTGTTTTAGCTAACCAATAGATGGCACTGATTCGAGTGGAGCTCCTGATATCTCATGTGTTCCTGTTAACAATTTTTTAAAATCCCAGTTAAAATAAAGCGTTTCTGGCCGTTTCAGCGGTAATCTTAATTTTTTTGTATACTTATTTCCGTTTCTGAGCTACTTTTGTCAGTGCTAGGATGCTCGTAAAATACTAAAATAATTAAAACGTCTCTTTTAAAATTTTTGGAAAGTTTTTATTGCAAAATTCAAAATGCTAATTGTTAATAAAGAAATTAAAAAGCGACGTCTTTTTTTAGGACGTCTTAAAGATGTTTTTTTAAAGACATTTTTAGAAGGTCCTGAAGGTGTCTTCTTTTAGGATGTTTTTGAGACGTCTTTAGACGTCCTTATATTTATTATATGTTATATTATATATATAATACGTGTTAATATTATGCTCTTCTGCAGGATGCAAATCCGAAACGCAGAGCTCACAATATACGTGGCTTGCACATGTGTGCAGTATTTCCTCATGCTGCTTGCTGCTTATGTCTCAAATCTGGCGTCACTGCGAACAGACCGAAACTGGACTGCGTTCAGAGAACGCAACGGTTGTGTAATCGGTGAACATGCACCAGCAAGTGCAAGATCGGTAAAAAGTGCATACGGAAAATTGCGTCTCGCTTCAATATGAATACAGCGAAGAAATTCGAAGAAGCCCAACAGTTTCTTTGAAAATTGAATACATTTTAATAATGCATGTTTAATGTATTGGTTTTAATTATTGTTAGTCTTTTTAATAAAATATTTAATTATATAAGAGAATAATTGCTTATAAATATATGCGACATTATGAACTATAAATAGAGAATCATATCTCATTGTCAGATGTCTTTATTTAATGTTACAATACACAAACGCCTTATCAGTTATTTTAACATTTACATAAAATAATGAAAAATTAATAATATATAACTTTTGTAGTATCTAAATAGTAATATAGATAGTTGCACAAAGTAATATTCTATCGAAAAAAATAACTATAATAATCTCTTGAACAGTAAAAATAAAATATATAATAAAATATAAATCTATTGATGAAAATCTCCATCAATATTAGCAATATTAAAAATAAATCAATACTTTCATGTTTCACAATTTCTGTGTACACTTCATTTTGTGGAATCTTTTCTATTTATAATAATTACATGCTAAATTAACAGTAATATAACTAAACTTCTATTAATCACATATTTGCTATTTGCAATTATTTAAAAAAAATGTAAATATATAGTTATGTCTAGTGTGAAACAGAGCAGTTTTGATTTCAAATCAGTAAAAATGTTTTTTTTTTTTTTCTAATTATAACTTTTGCACTTATAACAGAAGATAATCAAACTTTTTCCTAAATTAATATTTTAAAATAATATAGTTTAAAAAACAAATATGTATGTAAGGAAGATATATCATTAAAATATTGTGTCATTTTCTTCTTATTACAGCATACAAGACACAAGTAGTAATTTTAATTTTAATAACAAATTCTTCGATAAATTCGGAATCATTAGCTTCTGATAGTTACAAAAAGGCATTTTATAAGTTTAAAAAATTAAATAGGTAACGAAACCATACTTTTCAATTAGTTTCAAATAATTTTCATCTTGACGGAATTTTAAAATTTATTTATGAAGATATATAACAAAAATTGAAAAGTTGCATAATCATAACTTCTGTTCACATTTTTACTCAGAAAAAGTTGATTCCAGACAAATCATAGAATCTGTCATTAAGATTAAGTTATAGATGACTTGTGTAACATCACCTTTTAGAAACTTGAAAACAGCACCGATATTACATTATTCTTCTTCATCACTTACATTGCTCAAGCATTTTTCCTTGAAGTGATTAGGCTTATTACAACGAGTGCATATTTTACCCTGTGCTGGACACATGGATACAGCGTGATCAAAGCCACATCTAGGACAATCTCTAACAATAGGTACCCGACACAACCATGAGAAATGGTTCGATTTACCACAATTGGTGCACAATTCGCCGTAAGCGAGACAACGTGACTGAACGTGATTTGTTCCACACTTGGTGCAGTTGGATACATACTTTACTCGACAATTTTCTTTGAAGTGGTTGTATCCCTTACAGTTGTCACATTGTATTCCATGAGCTGGACAACGATTCCTGCTGTGGTGACCACCACAACGAACACATTCCATTTCAGCCGATCGCATACATCTGAGAAGAGGTGGAGAGATCTGATTTCGTGCATTTCCGCAATCTTCTTGTGACTTTTCTTCGCATTGTTTCCAAAATAACATTATTTTGTGGAGGTTCAATGATTGTAAATATGATACTAAGTTTGTTCCTTTGGACTGGACGAAGAGCATTGCTTTTTCCGTGAAATTACAATATTTGATATCTTGTATAATTTTTTCTTTCACAACGCTTACAGGATCACTGTGATTGCTTCCAATAGCAATAAGCTGCAAAAAAGAAATTTAATACATAATACAGATAATTATATAAATTTAACAAAATGAATGTTTAACGATAAAAAATGGTTGTCATTTTTTTAAATTGTGAATTCTTTCATCGAAATGTAATTAAAATTTTTATTATAAATTTTTCAAGATGTCAATGCTTTAGAAAACTTAAAAACTATGAAGTTTTAGCAAATAATGTTTAAGACAAAAACAAAATCTTTTATTTAAAAAAGAAATCTTATTTTTAAAACTAAACTGAGAAGAACACAAAGGAAGTGCTATCGTTTTCTTTCAAACTTTTACAGGTCTTGTCACATATCATGCCTTTATGACTTATCACATATATGCATTTTGTCTATCAGTGTTTATCAGCTGAGTCATATGACTTTGTTCGCGCAGTCATCCAATTCCAATGTACATTATAAAAAATTATTTAATTTTGCATAAGATTGACTTACAACAATAAAATATCAACTCACCATCAAGTTATCAATATATTTATCAATGTTTTCATCTCTCTTCTTTTTTCTAGTCCCAAAAATAAAATATACATCTAAATTACGTAACAATAACTCAAAATTTTCTGTTAAATTATCTTCCTTGGGAAGATACCGAAATACTTGTTCTCTGGAGGGATCAATCAACTTTAATAAGATAGTCGACCATTGTTTTTTATAATGCTCTGTGGGATCTTCTGTTTGGAGAAAATGTAAAAAATTTTGTTTCCACGCACACCAATTTCTGCCTATACCTCTTTCTGTGGTATTGAATGGTGGAAGCCTGTCCATTTTCTTAAACAAATTCGATGTAAAAAATTCTGCACTGTATTCTGTAAAAATAATAATGTGACATATATGAAGAGAAATTCTCAAATTAAGAAAAATTGCCCATTACTTACCCATATTTGTTTCACAAATGTTTTCTTATTTTTTATTGCTGTTGATATCTATCACTTACTCAATTTTATAAAATGTAAATATTAAAATAACAGCCTTGTCAGCCTTGTATATTTTTCTTATTAGTTTAATCGGCTTTTATTTGATTTGGTATTTTTATTATATAACCTAATAAGAAAAATAAAAAAGTTTTATTATTACTCTAAATGTATAAATAAAAAATTAATTTAATGTTTATATATTTTAGGTTAAATAAGATACGTAAGATTTTAACAAAAGATTGTCCACAAGCTGTGGTGAAACATGCAAATTAATAAATTTAAATAATTTAAAAATAACACATTTTTGCATCTGTAATAAAATTAAAAAGTATAATTATTACGGTGTATCATAATTTAATAAGACAGCTCACAATATTAAGAAAAAATATAGATCACTAATAACAATTACGCATCAAAAATGGATTAAGAATTAATAAACAAAAACTAAACGTATTAAAAACTATATTTATTGTTTCACTAAAAAACGTATAAAAACTTACTTGCGAAATCCAGATTAGGAAGTTTTACATTTTACTTCCGAAGATTCATTCGAACGTAAACCCACTATAAATTATATCTTGCACTGAATCTTTATATCAATACTTATTGTATTTATCATATTTCGTTATCGTTAATAAAACTACTCACACAGCATGCATACCCGGGGGACGTTCGGGGGACATCCCGAAGATATCGTATCTCTCAAAGATATCTTTGGGATGTCTTCTGAACGTCTTTTGGATGTGTGCTATGTAGGTAAATGTATTAAAAACCAATTTATTGTTTCACCAAAAAACGTATACAAAAAAAAACTTACTTGAGAAATTCACATTAGGAAGTTTTAGTCCGGGGATTCCAAGGACTGACGGAAAGCTCACTATAAATTATATGTTGCACTCAATCTTTATATCAGTATGTATTGGTCATATTTTGCTATCGTTAATAAAACTACCCACACAGCATTCATACCCGAAGGACGTTCAGGAGACATCCGGAAGATGTCGTATCTCTCAAAGATATCTTCGGGATGCCCTCTGAACGTCTTTTGAATGTGTGCTATGTGGGTAAATGTATTAAAAACCATATTTATTATTTCATCAAAAAACGTATACAAAAAAACTTACTTAAGAAATTCACATTAGGAAGTTTTAGTCCAGGGATTCCAAGGACTGATGGAAAGCTCGCTATAAATTATATCTTGCACTCAATCTTTATATCAGTATGTATTGTATTTATCATATTTTGCTATCATTAATAAAACTACCCACACAGCATGCATACCCAGGGAATGTTCGGTGGACATCCCGAAGTTATCGTATTTCTCAAAGATATTTTCGGGATGTCTTCTGAACGTCTTTTGTATATGTGTGCTGTCTGGTTAAATGTATTAAAAACCATATTTATTATTTCATCAAAAAACGTATACAAAAAAACTTACTTGAGAAATTCACATTAGGAAGTTTTAGTCCGGGGATTCCAAGGACTGACGGAAAGCTCGCTATAAATTATATCTTGCACTCAATCTTTACATCAGTATGTATTGTATTTATATTTTGCTATCATTAATAAAAAACACTTACACAGCATGCATACCCGGGGGACATTCGGAAGACATCCCGAAGTTATCGTATTTCTCAAAGATATCTTCGGGATGTCTTCTGAACGTCTTTTGGATATGTGTGCTGTCTGGTTAAATGTATTAAAAACCATATTTATTATTTCACTAAAAAACGTATACAAAAAAACTTACTTGAGAAATTCACATTAGGAAGTTTTAGTCCGGGGATTCCAAGGACTGACGGAAAGCTCGCTATAAATTATATCTTGCACTCAATCTTTACATCAGTATGTATTGTATTTATATTTTGCTATCATTAATAAAAACCACTTACACAGCATGCATACCCGGGGGACATTCGGAAGACATCCCGAAGTTATCGTATTTCTCAAAGATATCTTCGGGATGTCTTCTGAACGTCTTTTGGATATATGTGCTGTCTGGTTAAATGTATTAAAAACCATATTTATTATTTCACTAAAAAACGTATACAAAAAAAACTTACTTGAGAAATTCACATTAGGAAGTTTTAGTCCGGGGATTCCAAGGACTGACGGAAAGCTCGCTATAAATTATATCTTGCACTCAATCTTTATATCAGTATGTATTGTATTTATCATATTTTGCTATCATTAATAAAACTACCCACACAGCATGCATACCCAGGGAATGTTCGGTGGACATCCCGAAGTTATCGTATTTCTCAAAGATATTTTCGGGATGTCTTCTGAACGTCTTTTGTATATGTGTGCTGTCTGGTTAAATGTATTAAAAACCATATTTCTTATTTCACCAAAAAACGTATACAAAAAAAACTTACTTGAGAAATTCACATTAGGAAGTTTTAGTCCGGGGATTCCGGGGATTCCAGAGATTGACGGGAAGCCGACTATAAAATGTGCTTTGCACTCAATCTTTATATCAATGTTTTCAACACGTATCATATTTTGCTATCGTTAATCTTTGCTGGAAGACTGATAACAACTGTTTATTGCTTTCAAATAAATTGGCAAAAAGTCTAATATTACGATAATCTCTTTTCGTTCTTCGCCAGCTTCAATCCGACACTACGCGCTTGTTGAGGATACCGAACAAATGAAGTCGTTGAATCAGATGTGTGCTATATATTTTACGCAGTGTTGCCAAGTTGAACATGTCATTGAATGGATTTGATTGAAAGGAGGAAACCTGGTGTAATCGTTTCGAAAATTGTTTTCAATTCTACGAGGAAGCTGAAGGTTTGCTGTATGGACCTGGAATAGCAGACTAACGGAAAATAGCTGCGTTTTTCCAAAAATCACTTTTCCTTTTTACTTTTCTATTTCAAAAATTTTAAACGCGTTTTTCTCAAAACTTTTTTTTAAACCTTTTTTTAAATTGGTGGGAAAGATTAGTTAGAAACTATTCGATCAATCGAGTTGTCCCGATGCATACATGTAGTTTATTAAATTCAATCGTCGATGAACCCATAAAATTAATAAAATAATTAATTTAAACAATTTTAGACAAAAGGCGCTACAACTTCGGCGACAAGACCGTGTCAAGATCTGTTTATAGGTGCTAAAATAATATCCATTTTTTAACAAAAAAATTTTTTTTTACTTTTTAAAACATAATAAAACATTAAAAAGATCTGTTGCATTGTTTAAAAAAAAAAATTCCAAAAAATTACCTTTTTTTTCAGCGATTTACACCAGGCTCCTCCCTTAAGGGTAGACGCACGTACGTTTCTAAAGTTATCTGTAATAATTTAAAAAAAAATTGATACAAAAATATATATTTTGTACTCTCAATAGCATACACATTTCTAATAATTTCCTAATTTGATATCTACTATCGTAGTTTATAAATATCAAAAGATATGACATTTAAATGGTGGCGATTTCATAAAAAATCATCACCAAATTTGTCAAAGAATTTATAGTAAAAGACATTCGCAGTTTTAAAATATTTCTATACAGAAATTCATATAGCAAAAGTATCTTATAATTCTTGCACGTTTTGAGATTCATTAAAATAAAGAATTGATAATCGCAATTTCTGTCAATGAAGTCCAGAAGAGTCCTGTTGATTTCATATTATAAACTTCCTTATATCGAAAGATAAGATTACATATAATCGTGCACATGTCACCCGAACAGCTTCAAAGAACGATGACTTCGCGCCACGTTTGCTTTTTACTGCTGCGTTTTAATATAGGAGGTTTTTGGTATTAAAAATCTTTGCTCAATCATAATATTTTTATTAAATGTAGATAGTAATTTTATAAAGTACATAAAAAATATAACTTTTGCATGTTTCAAAATTTTTTGAAAGAAAAGTAATTCCAATTTTTTAAATTTACTTGTGTTCTTAATAGTAATATAAAATGATACTAAAATAAAAGTAAACATATATGCATACTTATTATATTTTATAAAACTTATATCGCGAATCAAGCTTTGCAACACTGCAGAAGACACACCATATGGATAACATTTATGTTGTATATGTTTATCTCTTTTGGGTATAATCCCTCACAATACATTATATTCTTACATTCTTAGAAGTTTCTCACGGGACATGGCTTAGATGCAAAATGCATGTTACCACAAAATTTGCATTGTAGAAGCTTTTGAAACCCACATTTCCAGGAGAAATGATTCGGTTTCTGACATTTATGGCATTCATTCCCGTAAGCAGGACATTGTCGAGAAAAATGACCTTCTCCGCACCGTATGCAGTTGGCAAAATATTGAGATGGACATCTGTAGAAAAAGTGATTTTCGATGCCGCACTTGGTACATTTTTTACCATGAGCACGACATCTATTTAGCGCATGCGTGTCTCCACAATTACGACAGTTTTTAACTTGAGACTTGAGGATTTTTTCATCTCGTTTGAAGTCGAAGTTTTCGTACGACATCCAAATGTATGCCATTTCTCTTACAGTTAACCACTGTATACCCGCAGGATATGAGAATCCTGGAATTAAATTTCCAACTTTTTGCCTGAACTTATTTTTATCTACTTCCATTAAAATCTTCTCCTTCACTACTTCATCCGTATTTGTCATATGCTTCGATGCCATTACCTAAAAAATAATTATTTACATTTTTATTTGACAAAATAAAAAATCAATAATTATCGTTTACTTTTTCAAAATTATATTCAATTAATTTTACATACGAAATTAAAACAAGCTTTACAAGCAAAAATAAAAAAAAAAAATGTCAGAAAATTTTGCATAACTTTGAGCTTCTTTTATCTAATTTTTCAAAAACTATTTAAACAAACTGTTTGTGATATTAATAAAAATATTCATTGAAACGTACCATTAAGGCATTTACGTATTTATCGGTTTCATCAGGATCTTCTCTTGTTAAATTTCCAAATAAGCAATAGAAATCAAATTTCTTTAATAATTTATTTATATCTTGTTTTTCATGAAAGTCTTCGAATGTAAAAGTTTTATAAATATCCTGGCCGATAGGACCCATACGATTTAAGAGCAGTATACACCACTTATCTTTATTGATTTCCAGTGGATCAATCGATTTTTTATACGTAAGAAATGTTTTTTTCCATGTAAACCATTCCGTCATAAAGTCGTTCTGTATTTTTAATAGTGATATTTGCGGGTCGGTATGATTTACCAACCTAGTCGTTTGATTTTCATTGCTATATTTTTCTTTGTCAGTCACTGTTGCAACTTTATTATTAATGGTATTAACTGTATTATTGAATCTCAAGTTACGAGATAAATCTTGTTCTGTTTCTAAACGTGAACCGCTGTGATTAATATTTCTTGTAGGTGAAGTAGTGGGAATTCCTTGTGATGGTACTGATGGAAATTCTACTGACGTATGTGATTCATATCTTCTTTGCAATGCATTTCTATCATGTAATGCATTTACATTATGTAATGCATTTACATTATGTAATGCATTTACATTATGTAATGCATTTATATCACGTCGTATTTTCACGTCATTGTCATGGTGTTTTTTAGTACTGTTATTACCTGTAATATTATTTTAATTAAGTTTCTGGTTCAATAACATATAAAAAATTTTAAAGTATTTATGTGGATAAAATAAATAGTTTATAATTTATAAAATAGTAGTATAAACAATTACCCATTTTTCTGACAATTACAGTATTTTATATAATTAACAATTCATATATTATTAAAAATTAAAATAGGATGTGTTGTATGAGATGTAATGCATTTATAGCTAGTAACACCTGTGGACAAAATAATATTCTTAATTATAAATGTGCATTAAAAAATATATATACATGTATAAATTTATGTATAAAAATTCACAAAATATGCAATGATATTTTCACAATACATTGAAGAAATTAAGTAAATGAAAAAAATTCCTTTGACCATGTATTAAAAAATGCTTTATTAAAAAGTTAAAAAGAGCTGTAGAGCAAAATATATTATATATATTTGAGTTGTAAAAATATACACATGTGTTAGACATCAAAATGACTGAGACACATTTTTCCAAGTCAAATTACATATATGTACAATAAAAGAATTCTCAGAAAAACATTGATCACAGATAGTCTTTTTTAAAATTACCTGTAATATTATTTTAATTGTTTCTGAATTAATCAAGTGCAGACAATTTAGTTAAAGAGCATTCATGTATACATGCATGATTAAAATGTATTATTTTACAGCAGTGCTGTTAATTTATTCATTCATAACTTTCAATCTAACAATTTGCAAAATGCAAATCAAACCAAAAAATTAGGATTGTCCTATTATAATTATCAAGTTCAAAAGTTTTTTAATATTTTGTAAAATTTAATAAATTTCATCTGCCACTGAATAATATAAAAAAATATTGCGACAATATTATTTGCATTTTTGTTTTCTCCTACTAGAAACAAAAAATTGAAGGCTCTTCGATTGTATTAATGTGACAGAAAACACAATTACTATTATCTTATCGATACACACCTTGTTATGCAGATAGAAACAATGACGCGTTTTATTACGAATATCTATGCACCACTGTTCACAACGTGACATGCAACATTATTTTAATTCTGTTTCTATATTCACTTTCCAGTATAGCAGCAAGGTTCCTCGTTTATTCCTGCTTTGATATGTACTTTCACGTCTCTACACTTCTCCGCAGTTTTATCACACTGGTCTCGTCACCGTCACGACAACAATCCTTAAGCCTGATCTACAAGTGCTTCTTGCTTATTGTTTCTTGCTTCCTGCCTTTCGTATTTCTGCTTTTTATGTGTTTGTTGCGTGGAGTCAAGAAACACCGTGATTTACAATTTCTCCTTTCTGAATTTTCGAAGAAAAATATGCCTTTACACAAAGGCAAGAAGGCAGAAAAAAAATCAAAAAGCACATTGTAGATTGGACTTTAGATAAAGTTGATGAAACTTGTTGCATGTAGTACATTCTTTTCCCGCTAGATCGCGTGCTAGTGTCAGCTAATGCCAGCTAGCGGACTACTAAAGTTGGAACGTAAAGAAATAAAAAAATTCTCGTAAAGATCAAGTAAATAGGTCTTAAGTAAATAGTTAAACAATTAGTGCGTAGTTTATTATTAAAATATTTTGAAGATTGTTTAATTCTTTCGCTGTGTATACGTATACGTATACGTATACATGTCATTGAAAAGTAATATCTCGTAGCGTTTTCGAATGAACGGATTTTGATCGATCCAGAGTTGTATAATGACGTCATTGCAACGTTTCCGCCAATGAAAGACTTAAATTCATAGTAAAATAGTGATTAATTGATCCGCGGTGGATCAAAATTCGTTCAATCAAAAACGCTATGAGATATCAGTTGCGTATGCCATGAAGAATCTCATGAACAATGTATGTATGTATTAGTGCTGTCATTTAAAACCGGGTGATCCCCGTCAGCCTGAGGGCCTCAGGTAATACCCGAGATATCAGATTACTTCTGGGTATTACCCGGGTCTACCCGGGTACTCGGATATACGAACTATAATAATTACAAACATGCATTGCATCGTGATTGCATTGTTAATATAAAATAATCGCATTATATATAAAGCACATTACATATAAAAAGTAACAAATAATAAATTATAAGCCATTAATTTTTGTTATATTTTACATGTAATATAATGCCAATGCTGAAATCAAAGGCTGCGTTCGGGAAGCGCGCTATCAGCGCTATTGTGTCATTCTATCCTTGTTTTGTCTAATGAACGATAAAGATAGAATGACGCAATAGCGCTATTGCGCGCTTCCCGAGCGCAGCCAAATATATTGTTTTAAAATCGCACAACGCGCCTGAATGGTTGGCAGCGTGCAGGTCAGGTGACAAGCCTATTGGCTTTGATTGACTAGAACCATCATGGTAGAAATCGTCGTGCAGCCAAGGTATGAAAGTATCAGATGGTGAAAACTTAATGGAACTTATTCATTTTGTTGAAGTATCATGAATATTTTTATGATATTTGAAGGCAAGCTTGGCCGTGGCAAAGGAGAAAAAGGATTAGGAAAAGGAGCGAAGAGAATTTATCATGAAATCAGATGATTATCTATCGTCTTGCCCGTCATGGCGGCGTCAAACGTATTTCTGATTTAATTTATGAAGAAACGCGCATTGATTATTTCTCGAAAACATTATTCATAACGCTGTTATACTGAACATGCAAAACGGAAGACCGTAACTGCCATGGATGCAGAGTTGGGTAAGTTAATGCTTTTTTTTTTAACTAAGTTAAGTTAAAGTTAACGGCCTTGAAAATTTAACTTAGTTAAGATTTTTGTGTAAAAGGGCCACCAAAATTTAAATATTTGGTTTATTTTCTCGTCAAGATAATTTTAGGTTGCTCACATTATGTAATGAGTATAATTTCAAACATTTTATAATTTGTATTACAAATATTTTCTTATTAAAAAATAATTATATATGTGACTTATGCATATACTTATAACTACGTTATATTACTTTTATAGATTTCATTCTTAACTATATATGATAAAGTAAAAATAAAGTATAATTTTTTTGTGGAGGACACGCGAATTATGATGTAATCAAAACTTAGTTTTGATATAATCAAACTTTTTATTAAAAAAATGAAATAATATGGCAAAACGTTTCTTCCATTTCACATGCTTTACCTAACTTTGGTCGTAAGTTCTATAGAGAACTGCGAAGCTACTAATGTTCAACAGATGTCGACAGCAGAGTAATCGCTTGCTAGAACTTGATATTTAGATTGCTAAAACTTTAAGATTATTTTTATTAAAACAAACTAGTAAATACATTTACTAATAATTATATTTATTATTTATATATAGTAAATAATATCAGCTTTAAAATTTCGGAAGTGTTCAATCTTGTCTCACAATATGAAAGAATAAGACAACTAATTATTAATTATAATTGATTGAAATCATCAGCTGATTGCAATAATTATTAGATATTTAAATATTACATAACAATTCTTTATTAAAGTTCTTTAAATATTATTTCTGAGAGAAAGAAGAAAAGCTTTATATTTGTAAATATTAAGTGACTATTGTTACCACGATTTTTATTTTATTTTTATTTTCTGCATCGTTCAAAATTACTTTTATTATCTTGAGTTGTTATGTAGCTGTGAAAATTGATATCGGTGTAAAGTCACGAAATCACATGTCTGTCAATCAAACCGGACATTTCACGTAATCACACGTGCGCAATTATATGGAAAACTCGACGAAGAATATTTAAAAAAAAATGTTTTAAAACATATTTGAAGTGAATTTTTCTTTCGCAAAAATGTCGAAGTAAATCAGCTTTCCAATTTTTATTATTGAATTTCCTGGCAAAGTCTCAAGTGATACTATTAAAACAACGTCAAGCAATTATGATTGACAAACAAAGTTTAATCATGATTTACAATTTCTGTCGACAGAATATTAATTTCGAATTTCAAAAATATGTTTTTAAAATAATTTTCTATAGAGACAGATATATACATGTACGTGAAACGCATTTTATATTACATAAATACGAGATGTTTTCTGTAGCATAACTTAGTGAATTAATTAATGTGACATAATATCCTGAAATATTTTCTTTTTCTTATTTTTTTAATACACTTTGATAATAATAGGAAAATGGCTAATAATGGTTGATAGAATAGCGTGGCATTAATCTCTAAGCTTACGGTATACATATATGCCATAAAATCAATTTTTTAATTCACTTACAATTGACACAACAGTTCTTTTATCGCTTTTCTACACGCGTAGAAAACTTCTCGGTGATAAATGAGGTTTTATTTTTATGAAGAATGATAAAAACAAGAGAATTAAATTTCATACGCGCTATAATGCAGAAATACGCTCTCAAAATCGCGAAGCTTAAGATAAACGGAAGTAAATGTATTTTAGACGTAGTAAACACTTCACTGTAGAATTGGTCGTTATGTTGCGATATAATTTTGCGTTATAATGTATTAAGGTTTTATTGCGGGACATGAATTACGGATCTGCGAAGAAACCGGGTCAATTCGTAATTGTGGAAATAGCCTCGCGACTCTCGCAGTGGGAAACGTGGGTTTTAGCGGCAATTATTTTAATGTGGTCTTTATTAATTAAAACACGTCACCGTTGGCCGGGGGGCATGTTGTTAGAAGCCGGGAACATCACGCACTTTGTACAGCGCTGGTAATATCAGCGTTTGATTTCGGAATATTATTTGCAGTGACGGTAATGTACAAACTCACAACATAATCGGATCAGTTCAGGAAAATTAGATTGCAACTAATAATTTCACTTTGCCATGACGCAAAAGAGGTTGCCATGGTTTCGCGGCTAATTACTCTTAATTGCTTTATTTTATCGCAGACCGCAAAATTTCGATAGCAAAAGTCTATCTCACAGTACTTTTACAGATTGGAATGTGAATAATAAATTTTATTACACCATAGCAAAATTTTATTTTTATTTTAAATATATCTGATAAACATTATATATATTCAACACTGTCGATTACTAATGTCATTGATGCATCACCAAAATTAATTATAGAAATGTAAATCATTTGGGAAAATTTATATATTACTGAAAATTTTTTTATTTTTTAAAAACACAAAAAAGAACATTCATTATTGTTTATTCAATTATAAAAATATCTATATATTAGCGCATCAGTCTGTGATTTTTCTGCTGTCGAAAATGAAGATTTTTTTTTATAAAAAATTCTAAAACAATGCTTGCAGTAAAATCCGTCCACTTTAAGATATTGTTTTATTTTCTATCGCACCGTCCCAAAGTCAAACCCTTCGTCAATTCCGTTCTTGTCACAGATTATCCGTCCTTTGCCATACTTCAAACAAAATCTCAATTTCACCGAAGTCACCGGGTTCCCTCCTCGACCGGCCCTGTGTCGCGGGTCGATAAAGCCTCTCACTCTCTCCCGCTTCCACATCGCGCACCCTCTTCGCGTCGCGGCCTGCTTCCTGGCGCCCGGAGTGAGAAGGAGAGAGCGCGAGGCGCGGCGGGGTGGGCGGACGGGGAACGGCCGTTGGCGGAGTTCTGTCAGTGGCCTCTCGGACACGGAAGCGTCGAAAGTGGAGAACGTCTGCGGGGAACGTTCCACGGCGATCCCGAGGCTGTGCCGCGCGCACGGAGACCCGCACGGTAAATTGATCATCGTGTAACGCGCGGATTATCGCATCGCTCGCGCCGCGTATGTTAATGTGTGCGCGGAAAAAAAGCGATTTCGCGGAGGGGAGGGAAAGATGAAAACGCAACCCGTCCGAACACATCGACGTCCCGCGACATTCACATGCCGACATTGCCGAGACGTCAAACCGAAACGACGTTCGATCGGCTCTCTCTCTCCCTCTCTCTGTTGAACGCGCTCCTTCTCGAACGCGGAAGAACGTAGTTTTCTCGCGGATTCGCGGATGCTCGCGCGTTCCCTTTTCCCTCCCCAGTTTCGTCGAGAGACACCCTTGCGAGCAGGCACACTCGGCGTGTGACTCGGCACACGAGACGCGAGCGTGACACGACGGATCGCGAAGTGTCAAAGTCAACAACAAGAGCTGAGTTGATCGCATCGTTGATTTGCTCTGTTTATCAATACCGCTCGATCTTCTCGTATCTCTCTTTTTTCGTGCTCTCTACGATACAGGTCATGTATTTTTCGCGATAGTCGATTCGCAGTTTAGTGAATAAGAGCGCCTTGAGAATTGTGACTTTAACTGTGGATTGTCGTTGCGCGTTAACATTTCTTTATATCCGAGCTCCACGATCGTTCTACGTAGTGTTTTCTAAGTATTCCCGCTTTCCTTCGCGTCTACGGATTCTTTGATCAGTCTGAAATCAACCCTTAAGCACTGGCGCGAGATATTGGTGATACCTCACATAAAACTTTTATTAAAAAAAGATATCGGGATATTCATAGCTTCAGAATTATGAACGATTGAAAGGAAGAAGCTCCTTTGAATTAAGAAGCGCGGATAGATAATGGAATCTCGTCTCTTAGTTTCGGAACTTGAGAAAATTAACAAGACTTTAATTGTCGTGTTTTCGAACGTTCGCGTTTTCCCGTAATTTTCGATATTCTTAGATTAGAATTCTATTAAAGCAAAATTTCATTGATCATCTCTTCATAATCTCTGTTTTTTACTTTAAACGTATAATTGTCAAAAAGCGATTTATGAAAAGATTCTTGATGCAAAATTTCCAGAAAGAAATTGCAAACACTTGTAGCTTGGAAACGATCAATCTCCTTTATTTTAAAAAAATTATCGCAATTTATCGCGTTTGCTCTAAGAATTCGTGAATGAAAGCACGTGTGTGAGGAACCTTCTATGAATAGTACCGAGCTTTTCCACACTTTGGCCGACGACTTGTGTAGGAGTTTTCAAAAGAGGATTAAAATTAAAGGTACAGTGCCGAGCATGCGTCACGTTCTTTTCGATTCACTTACTAGTAAATCGTATGTTGTACAGTTTTGCTGTGATTTCTGTTAGATTTATTGTTTTCTTCAACTTTTAGCGCACATTTGTGAATTATTCATTTTATCGCTGAGACTTTTTGTTTTGAATAAAAATAGTAACAGCGTCTCACGACAGTCCCGCGCGAGCCATCGCAAAATTCAGATCCATTTTACGTTAGTACATTCCTCGTTAGATGTGAATATTTAATTCTCTTGGCACGACGTTGAGCACGATCTGCGAACAAAATTGAAACTTAGACGAGATCGTAATGTAGAGTAGAGAGGTTAGACGAAACATATGTTCGCAAAAACGGACGAATTCCTCTCCTTTTTTATTCATAAATACAGACACGAAATATCAGTGACATTTTACGTGAAATTTTTGTCAAGTTTTATAAAGCAAAATGACGTTTTAATAGTATTTTGCAGGATCGTTGATGAGGCGCATCAAACATTAATGCAAACGCGTTTAAATAAATGAGATACTCTTTTGCACGCGATACAGCCTTTGATGTTTAATATCATCATTAGAATATTTGATAGAAACTCTGCTTTAGCATTAAAATATGCGTTAGCGCTCGAAAAAAGAAGAAAAATTGTAATTTATAATTAATAATGGTGTTAATAATTTATAATTAATAATGGGGTTAATAATTAATAAGTGGTAGCTCTTATTTTTTTATTTCAAATTATTTTTATGTATCGCCAATTGCCACAATGTAATTAGCAAACAGCAAAAGTTAACATTGAAAGATCAACAGTGAGCGGTATTGATGCGGTACGGTAGATGTTTGCGAAAGTTTTTCAATCGGACACGCTATCGATCCCGGCTGCGAAGATTCGTTCTCTTCGCGCGTCTTGGCTTGCACTCGGCCTTCGCAAAGGAACTTATTAAACCCCTTGTCATGTGAGCTCACTCTCGCGGAAGTTGAATCTGACGAGGAGATTGTGCACCGGACGGATACGAATATCGGCAAGCCGCGGCTGATAGCGGGCAAGCGGTGCTGCAATTTATCGCCTGCGTAAAGGTCACCTGCGTGTAGCCACGCCACCGAAATAATCCATTCCGATATTTACACGAGTGAGGATTTGAAAAATGAACATTGGAGCTCGTACACTGAATACGCGACCGACTATCACGGAATCTCTCGTGAAAAATGTCGCCAAATGAATGAAAGCACGGTAGCGAAAAGAGCATCTATCATGATTCTATGACATTTTGTTCGTAAGACAATCTGATGATTGCTGAAGATATTTCGAGGATTTTCTTAAAATTGTAATAAGTACATCTTTTTTGTCGAGGCTACAGTTAAGATACACTTTTGTTATTTGGAATAGCTAAAATTACGCGACCGTCAGATGACACAAATGCAATTTATAGAAGTTGCTAAAACGATCTGTTGACTCTAAAACTCTTGAAATATATATCGATAAAGTTGACGCCTTCTCATTTTCGCCTTAGTTATTAATGAAGCTTTTCTCAAGCTCATTTGAGAGTAACTTCATAGTTGAACAGGCTAACTCAAACAAACAAAAGTCAAATCTGAAGGAAGCGTAATGAAACATGTGTTCTCTGTTAAGTAACCAATTTACTCAGCGGGTGTCGAGTTTGATTTGTCCGAGTTTTCAATTCTATCGGGTCTGAAAAAGCTATAGAAACTGATATTGAAAAAAAAAAACGCTACGCGACAAACTTTTGTCTCTTCAAATTTAACACTGAATTGAAAGCAATGAATAGAAGCAAGATTGCATGTTTCAACATTAAATCTCGCGACAATGTTTTTCATTGTAAATTAAATATGCTTTTCTTCCTGCGAATTTCATGAAAAAAATTGATTTTTCTTATTTTGAATCTACATTAAACCGCCTTCTTCTTTACGTGACATAATTGCAGAAATAATTACCGCCCGCTCTTATTTTCTACTATGAAATTAAGGAATTCTGCGTGCTACGTGAACGTATCGGTAACATGCAATTGTGCGTGGAAAAGCGTAATTAGCGATGCGTACCGACGATCAATGCGATTATGCCAATTCGACAATGTGCCGTATTTCTCATCGAAGATATCGTATATCGATTTATGCGTTTCAACCCTCTGACATTTTATGGCTTTATTCTGTAAAATCGCGGAGGAAAATCCCTGGAGAAAATCTCAGCGGAAAATCTCTAAAATTATTGCTGAGAAAATGGGGAAAAAGTATTTCTTATTTAAGACATTCACGTCGCGTCTATGTCTCAAAATTATATATTAACGTGAAACAGACATTTGAAGATTTCACAATCTTGACTTGGCTTTCAGATCTAGATTTTTGATTTAATTAAAAGGATTTTATTTTGAGAAAAACTTAATTTTATTATTTTATTTGTGGTTTAATTGCAAGAAATTTACGAAAGAGATCGCGACTTTATTAGATCTGTTATTGAAACTGAAATCTGTTATTAAAACTGACAGACTAAGTTATGGCATTACTGGTACATAAAGCCTCTGATCTCTCGTACAATATTCTCTATCGTACGAGGAATCTGTCACAATATCCCCAATCGCATTATTATCCTTTCTAAAGCTGGGTTTCCCCGAAATTACGCGCTAATTGGATTTTATAATCGATGGACATATCGTCAGACAGAGCGAAAATTCCTGCCAGACGTAATTGTCATGTATCGAGTTTAATTATAATCGCAAAATACAATTGCAAGCCAAAGGCAAACAGCAGTAGTTTCATTGTCTATATGCAACAGACGGTGGTATTTGGTTAATAAACAAGAGGTATTTGTTTATGAATAACAATTTCAAACCGAGATGCCGAGGGATAACGAACGAGCCGTTGCGTTGCGAAATTAGAGACCGCTGGAATAAATAACAAAATTGATTATTTTTGGCATTATATTTTTTACTAATTTATGTTATTAAATAAAATATCTTTTGTTTTTAATACAAAGAATTCACAGAATTTATGATGTTGTATGTACGATAAATTTGTGATCATTATTTAACTGTTATTTTAAGATCGTTACCATGTAGCTTAAAAAAACGCGACTATTAATCTTCTAATATTTATACTCATCTTATATTTTGTCTAGCATTTATCGCTCGAAATAACTCGTTCAATCTAGGTCATCCACTTCGTATTCGAAACAGAATATCCATATATGCTTTCCTTACGTCCTACAACAATACAGCAGTTAACGCTAGAAAGCTCTTTAGCGCCCGGCGCGTAAACAATGGAGAGCGGAGAGCGCAATTGTCGGAGATCAACATTAATTTTGCACTAAAACGCACGCTATAGGGCCATCGAGCCCGATCAATTTGCGAAGTAAGGAAAAGAACACGCTGATTATGATGCTGCAGAAGTCGCCGAGGACCACGTGGGCATCGCGCAGTCGGAATATGTGCCGGTCGGTCGATGCTGTTGGGGCTCATTAATCCATCGGCGGAACCATGCTATCGGAATGCGGCGGACTGGTGCACTTCAAGAAGAGACTAAAGCTTCGCAAGCAACGGTCTCGAGAATTAATTCGTGTTTTCGGAGGATAAGATGAGCAAGAGTGTGGAGTTACTCGCTGGAGCGGAGGACAGTGAGTCAACACTTGCGGGTGAGTGATGTTCCAACGTTATCCCGACCATAAATCAGTGCATATTCTTGCCTGGAATTACCTAGAATTATCTTATAATCTGAGACCCAGACGAACTTTCTTTGTGACGAAACTAATTAGCAAGGATAATGTGTCATTGTTTTGTGTTTATCATATAAAATTGCACTCTTACGTAAAAATTATATTTTTGAAAATTTTTACCATATTTATGGAATCTCTTAGACTTAATGGCATAAAAAGTGTAGTTTGTAATTAAGAGGAAAGTAAAAAGCAAGGCGTTTTATGTAGAATAATGCCATCAGAAATCTTTATAATTGTTTTTATGATAAAAATTAAATGCTTTTAGCATTTCTCTGTTTCTACATGGATAGAATTTATTAGCAATATTCGAAATATAAAATCTCGTACGATCATCAAATTGCACGTTACAATTTGAGACTTAGTGTTCGATAAAACGACGACTATCGAATTCCTTGTCCGTCTCTTCGTATCGAGTAAAGTGCAATATATTCCAGCTAGGTGACTGAAATGCCAGATTGATTTCCGCGATACTTTAGCGTGTTAAGATTACTTCCGGCGAAAGAGGGAGACAAAATCCAATAAACGTCAAGTGCATTTGCCCAGTAAATTTCCGGACATCAGTGCGTGCGATTACGCTCACTGTTCACGCGATTTTTTTTTCTTTAGCAAAATGTAGTTTCTACATTTGTCAATCTTTCATTTAAATTAAGATCACGAATTGCGCAATGTTCCGTATATCAAGACGTTATAACGTATTAATTAAATGAATTACTGATGCAATAATTTTCCCGTTCAAATCCGAATAACAAGAGCAAGTCACTTGAGATGTAATAATTACAACATTTAATGTTTCTGACATGACAGAAACCCATTGAGGAATAAATATTAAATTACGTAGTTATTATAAAAGACGGAAATTTATATTGATTACTCATCGTCACTTCTGGAATATAGCGGAAAGCATGCGAAGGCTGTTAAAGACATATACACGCATATTGCTACGTTTAATAATACAGACGGATCAATATGCTTACACGACATATGAGTACCTGGTATAATGTACTTTTCTTGTCATTCTTCCAGAAGCACATGTATTTTACTTGTATCCATTCAGAGTCCAAGTTCACCCCGTTACGTGCTTTCGACCGAGGGTGAGAAATAAGTGGCCGATCTGTCGAGAAGCGGCTTTATTTTCTCGTTTCCTCCCTTTTCTTTCTACACGCTGAAATTGCGTACTTGAAATATCGCGTTATCGGTAACATCAGTTGGGAATTATGAGACCGTGAATTGGCGAGAGAAATTTCTTTCGCATTAATATACATTGTAGATAGTCTTGCCTTTAAAAGTATACACGAATATATAATTAATAATTAATATTTTAATGCAACCGAAGCTTTTAGTTTTTGAAAAATATTTTTGCGAAATAATTAAATGCAAGATGAGAATTAATTTCAAAATATAAACTTGGATACTATAATAACTTTTTTATGGCGGCACATCGGCTTAAAAATTTAAATGGTTATATTAAAAACAAGTGCTTCTGCCTCATTATTTATCTCAATATGAGAATACCGAAATGTGTTGTAGACAGCCTTTGCCAAGAGACATGGAAAGGTTAAATACCGTCTTAAAATGTTTTAATGAATTAAGTCGCGTGTACGCTTGACATATATGTCGATGTCTTAAAATATCTAACTACTAGAATAGCATGAAAAGAAGCAATATTGTATTACAACATTGAGTTCATCGGGTAAAAGCCTGATGTAAAATTCAACCTATTGGATGTGTAGCGCGTATCGCTATCGGCAACGAATATTTTCGGATCATATTCGACACCTGTACATTCGACAGAAAATCACAAAATCGCAGCTTTTGCTGCCAAAAATGTTACGTGCATTGTTGGCGTCTGGCGTTTGGCTGGCAACAAAACTATCATTCGCTTTATTGTTATCTCAAAATATTTAGCGAGACTTGGCTTTGAAAATTTCTGTCAAAGTATGCAGACTATTGCGAAGTGCAAGAAACGTGTGAGAGGTGCATAAAGAAAATTTTGTTGTAGCATTATAACAGACAATCTTCATTTTCTACGCGCTGAGTGCTTTGAAAGCATTTTTTTTTTTTAATTAAACACAGGCAATCAAATAACTGCGGTAAATCGGAAAAATGCAAACGTTTTCAACGTTTACAGAGTTGTGCAAGTATACTTGTATGTCCCATTAGAGTTTATTGAAACGAGGCGTGTCTGTTGCGTGCGCGTTGAATCAAATTACTAAGTAGCTAAGGTGTGCTTATACAATTAGTTTACTATTGTTTTGATTAGCCGTGTTTTCAAACTTATTTATTTATATTTTATAAAACTTTACAAACAAAATCGAGTAAAACTATTTTGAATAAATAAATATGAAATAAATAAAATTAAATAAAATTTTGAATAAATTCGGCAACGTTGAGAAAACTGACGAAGTGTGCCACAATTTTTTTTCTTCGCGCGACAACACCGGAACTATCTCAATCGAGACTCGTGTTTCGATTTGCAGGTAACGCAAGCGCCCAAGAGAGATCCAGACTGAACTTGAACGGGAGCCGTCAGCTCTCGAAAAGCGCCACGGAGCTCCGGGATAGCGATATCGCGAACAGCTCGCCGTCGAGGCGAGGCGATGGATCGGGCGACTCCGGCGTTGTCCATCATCATCGGCATCATCGGCACGGCACGGTGTCGGTCGCGCAGCGCACTCACACCTTCTTCGCGACTCTGAAGAGTCGCTGGGCGCGGAGCAGGAGCAAGGAGCGGAAAAAGTCCAAGGATGCCGGCAGCGTACAGTCGCAGGACGCGGGCCAGTTCAAGAATCCCGGCGTCGAGTCGGATTATACCGCCGATTACTCCTCCGAGCATAGCAGAAGTTCCTCGGCCACGCAGAGCCCGGCCAGGCACTGCCTTAATCATCCAGGTAAACTATATGAACTATTTTCTTTCGATTGATTTATTTGTCAGTGCCAAATTTGGACAAACAGATTCCGTATTCAAAACAGATTCGGTGTGTTTTTATCGTTTGTTTCTTTTTTCTACGCTCTAAATTATATAATTCTTTATATATATATATAATTACATCAATTTCGTTTAATTTAGAGCCCTTTCTTTTATATACTATATTACGGAAATATATCGTAACTATTATAATAAAACACATGATGTGTGGAAAAGGAGCAAACGGTTAAAGAGCAGTAAAATCTGCATGTGCGCTGATGACCTGGTTGCAAAGTTTCTGCTATATCCGATATCTACACACCACACGTTTCAACGATCGGTGCATAGTGTGTATGTGTGAGATTTGACTTTTAAATAGAACGTAAACTTCAAACCGATATATCTTATTTCCATATCATTCAACTAAATCGAGAAGATAAAAACTTATGAAACGATAGCTCGAAATTAATGCAAAGATTAAACTGATTAAAAAAAATTGCAACATTAAGAAAATCTGCTGCTTATTAAGTGGAAGGAGCGATTCAGAATATGAAAATATGTATTTAAACGTTGTTTTTTAACGTTTAAAATGTGAAGTAAAATTGTGTTGACGACGGAAAATTTCCGAGATTTACTTCACACAATCTGCACATATGTGTAGCGGAAAAGTTCGTGATCATCGTGACATTGCAATTGTATAGGCGTAGTATTATGACACGTCCAATCTGCAGCATTGGAGATACACAGAATTGGATCAGTGCTGTCACTCGCTCAGACGACGCAATGAAGCACTAAGTAGCGCCTTCGCATTATTTGCAGCAGTGCTTTTCAACCTGTGTTTGACGAAACATTAGTGCTTCGTGAGATTTCGAGCGCTTTACATGTTTCGAAAGAAGCTAAATCTTTCTTATCAAATATTTGTATCTGAAATAATGCACAAATAATGATTGATTTCTTCATAAAATGGTTTATCAGAAGCCTTTTATGCAACTTTTTTATTCAAAGTTGCTTGGAATGGCAAAAGTTGAAAAACACTGATTTAATGCAGACGATTATTAAAGAGCTAAAAGGAATAACCTTTCGAATTGGTGTCTGGGTCAAATAGATGCAATTTATAGTATCGAAGAACGAATACTTTATTTATTTGAACAATAGCAAGTGTCTGTATTTTCAAGTAAATTAATTAAATTTATGAACTGCCACTCGACGCTAATTAATTCTTTTTGCAAAAGTTAACATTCTAAGCGGGACATTAGAATACAAATGTATTCAAATGCGCATGCTTCGACAAATAAGATTAATTATCGTCAAAGACGATAAATATGTATCGGATAAAATAACAGCTATTTGCTGACAAAACTACAAGAAAACAAGTATAATAATTCAATTTAATCGACAATAATTTTACAATTTCACGCGTGAATAATTATTTATGCGAGCAACGCTCAGCGCTGGCTTCCATTAAGCAACTATTGTGTGTCGATGGGATGGATTTATCTGGAGAGCATGCGGGATAGGAAGATCGTATGTGCAATTTGTGCAACGTAATGCCCGAAAGTCGATATGCACGGCACGTTTAGACCTCATTATAGCAATTGATCCAAAATACTCCAGCACGAGTGCACGCCTGCTGGCGTGCTCCGCTGTAATTAGACAGATTAAACTGAAAGATTTCCCATGCGCTTATTTTGTAATGCAAGTATCAGCACGTGGTTCTTCAAAATTGTATTTCCAATGAATACGTAATTGTGCTTCGTTCACCTAGTTGCTTTCTTATTTCCACGAAGTTTCTTATGAAAATATTTAGACCATCGTCTTGATACTTCGCGCCAGTGCTTCGAGATTGAAATCAACATAATTAATTGAACAGTATGAGATGTAACAATGATAAAGAAAAACACCTCTTATTTGAATTCCTGAAAAATTTGTAAAGTTACTTTACGATAAACTTTTATGTTAAAAATATTTATAATATTTACAAATTTATAAATCAATTTTAATTTGACAGACAAGTTTATTGTCGGACATTCTTAATTAGGGATAATCGCGTTTATGGCAAAAATCGTGAATATTGTGATCCACAGCGAATGCCAGAAATGATAAAATAAGGTGTTTGAGCACATCTGAATGCGCAGAATCTCCGTTGGCACGCGGCGGCCGAGAGAAAAACGTGCAAGAGGACAACGCCGGAAGATGCGGCGAGGGATTCCCCAAGGGATCTGTAAGCTTTCAGAAGGATGGACATCCGAGCGAGGGATCCGTCAGTCAGGATGGCGGCGAGTTTCTACACGACGAAACGACGCGAAAGAGAGAACTGGCGTTGAGGCAGCATGCCTTCTTTCAGCTTCGTTTGCATATAAGAAGAGGCGCGAATCTCGTCGCGATGGACAGATGCGGTGAGACGGAATTTTAACTATTTTCATATTTTTATTAGAAGAAAAGATATCCGTGCGGAGTACAGAATTTATGTTACTCAATAAGACAATGCGAAAAAGGGTAGCACCGATGCGTGTTACACGTCATGAAAAATTGTGGTTTAATGCCTTGTTTGAAGTTTATTTGAACATGTCGGCTTTTCTGCTGATAAATGAAATGAAAACGCCGAGACCTTCATTTATAAAAATAAAATAATCTTATATTTATCAACGCATAACATAAAATTTTACGGTCCGTGTGGTGCTTTGTCTTCTTAGGCGCCAGCGATCCTTACGTAAAGGTGAAATGTTCAGGACGGTTATTGCATAAATCGCGAACCGTTCATCGTGATCTAAATCCGGTTTGGGATGAAAGCGTGACCTTACCTATAGAAGATCCTTTTCAGCAACTTACTATCAAGGTATCTTCAATTTTTTGATTATATCAAAATTTCGAATGTAGAGATACATTATACGATGCTAAAAGTTCGATATAACAACAATAAGTCTGTATAGATGCAGAAATTTTTATAACAATATTGCTCTGTATTTATTTAACAAGTGTAAAGATGTTAAAATAGCTTACTCTAATTTTATCAAGCAGAAAATATTGTAGAATTTGTAAAAAAATTATACTAACAATCATCAAAATATCTTTTGCATATTAATAGGTTTTCGATTACGATTGGGGCCTGCAGGATGATTTTATGGGAGCTGCTCAGTTGGACCTTACGCAACTCGACCTTGGGCATTCTCAAGATATAATATTGGAACTTAAAGATCCGGCCCGACCGAAGCAACATTTAGGCGAAATTTATCTGACGGCTACGCTTTGGCCGAGGAATCAACAGGAAAAAGAGCAGGTATTTTTCGTCTCCAATCCGAATTTATTCTTCTCCAGTTTCGTTTGAACTTCTTTATAATGCGACGATTGACCAGCTGACCATATATACACAATGCCGATAAATCTTCGAAAATAACATGCTGATATTGATATCAACCGTAGCTCTATAAAGAGTTAAGCAGGGGTGATAAACTGACAGTAAGTGCGATCGCGGCGTCGATCGTTCTCGGTCTTAGCAGAAGAATAGATGCGCGATGCGTATATTTATAGCGTGTGTATGAAGAATCGGGAAACTGGGTTGTGAGGGAAGTAACGCGCCCGCGTCCGTATTACGGTATCGACTTGCCGTTGCTTGTCGTTGAAAGTGGAGTGCAAGGCCTGGCCCGTATTGGTGGTGGCTCTTATCACGGGAGCTCCACTTACGTGTTAACTATTATTAAACGCCATCTCGCCACGCTGCGAGAAATAATTAAGTGGGAACTTGGGTATTACGTTATGCGTCGCGCGTTAAATCCAATTTACGAATTGATACCGGTTTGCGTAAGATCCCTGGGTCTTACGGGTGCAATGCGATGCATACTTCAGATGTTTACGCTTCGGCCACCCTGGGCTTTGCAGCTGTACAAGCCACCACCTGGACCCACCCTTTAATTTATAATTTGTTTATCCTTAGAACTATTATTCGCGTGTCGGGAGAAATTTCGTCTACATTTGTTTCAACATTCAACTTTTCTTATTAAAGGCTAATTTTATTATATTATTAAACTTTTTTCTTCTTGAAACATTAATCAAGTAAAAAGGCGAGATATAGAAGTAAATAAGAATTGCGACAACTTGCGTTGAATGATGACTCTGTTTTGACACTTTTATTAAGAAAATACTGTCTCCGGGAAAATTGAAGAATTTACCAGTGAAATATGGTTTGCTAAGCGCGAAAGACTTTGTATACGTACGAAGTCGATTTGTAAGTGTCGATTGATCCATGCGTTACGCGTGATACACTCTCATGTTTCACAGCGGACATAGCAGCCGATCATAATCCGACACTATAATTCGAAGCAATTTTTTTTCATATACGATACCGTAACGATTGTTCGAGTGTAAAAAAGCGTTTGATTTTATTATCAAATTTCTCTATATATATTTTTTTTTTTTTTACGAACTTGTTTAATTTTAATATCAATATTAAAAATTGTTTAAACATTTTAAAAAACATATGGACTGCTTTTTGCAATTAGATGAATTACTTTTGTGCTTCCGCGTAAAAATTTCACATTGCGTGATGCGAAAATTACGCAATCTCCGTGTTTCATCATATCTCTTTCTGTCTCTCTTTCTCTTACAAATTGCGAGCACCTACATCGCGCTGCGCGATTACAGTACTGTGTATACACAATGTCTCAATGTTGATCGGGCGCACGTTGGTTTCCTGTTCTGAATGGAGAGGGAAAAGAAGCCTAGTTGGTCAGTCGTACATTTCGCGTCACGTCTGCCAGCTCGCTTGCGAGCGCGATAAGTGCACAGCCGCTTATCAGTGTAGCGCCGATTCAACGGTGTGATATCGGAGACAAATTACAATTGTGCGTTAGTAACAGGTTTGACGAGTTCGCGATGAGATTCCCTGATTGGCCACGTGTACGTGTATCGAGCTCTATCTACTTGTGTTTTCGCTCCGTGACTCACCGGCGCTAATTGCCGATATCGAACAATGCGATAAGGAAGGAAGTGACCGTCTTATATTTACATTCGCTTTTCGCGAGTAGAATAGAAGTGAAACGTCTTCCTCCGAACATTCACGCTTTTGTGCGTTCCAGTTGTGCTAACGTTAATATATTAACTATAAAAAAAATGAGCTTTAATATATAAAAAGTCAATTACGTCAAGAAGAAAAAGTGAATTTTAATGCATCGAAATAAAAAAAAAAAAGAGTATTTATTATTTCGAGAGCTGGTCGTTAATTTTATTTCAAGAGCTTGTTGATGTGTGCAAAGTGAAGTTTGAAATAACAAGCATTTTTCAGATGAATATTGAACAAAATATTGATAAAAATTATAGTATTTTTCTACACTTTTCACGCCGAGTCATCGCATTCAAGTGTGATTCGTCGATCTGTGGAATATTTTGCGATTCACTCTATGACTAACTATTTTTTTTTTATGCATAAATATGCTTCTGCGCATTTATTAAGTATCGCGACGAGCTAAATGACAGTGTCCGCGAATGAAAGACGAAGAACAGAGAACCGTATTTCCAACATCTGGTTTCCTCGTGACGCGAGTCCATTAACAACGGAGAATGCAAGTCGATCAGACGAAAGATGATAGCGAGTTCGCGATGGCCTTGGTTTAAGGAGCTTGCAAGCGGAATATCGACGAAAATAGCACGTTGCGCAGATGTCTTTCTCTCTCTTGACACATTTAGGATAACACTTCCAATTTGCCGGATGTATTTGCAGATTTTAAAATTTCAAGTTTGAACACCGCTCATATCGTTTGCTCGAAAATGTTGCATCGTTGAATTCCTTCAATCGCTCGATTTACTTTCAACAAAATTGACGTCACGTAAAAAAAAAAAAAAAAATAACAATCGATAGAAGAAATAGGAAAATCGAAGTCGCGATCGCAAATGTTCAAAATGAACAATGCCGCCGAAAAAGATCTCTCGCTCGAACTGGCGAGCAAACTTAATGTCAAACCCGAGGTCGAGGCGGAAATTGATCTCACGTCCGAGATCGCTATCGCGTCCGAAGCAGACGCCGCGCGGGAAAATTCCGTGGCCGACGCGTTTAAAGCCGACGTCACGTCTGAGCAGCACACAGTGTCTAATACGGATGTTGTATCTAATAAGATAGATGGAACGTCTATCGATAAATCATCCGATATTAAAGCGCTTCCTCGAAGATTGCACCGGAAACCATGTGTCGATCGAAGGGGAGACCGTCCTGTCGCGACATCAATAACCAATCGAACAGTATCAAAACTAAAACTCGAGAAAGACATTGCTGAGATGGAAAGCGATTCCGACGAGAATATCGACTCGGCGTTGGACGGCAGCTCCTTCGACAATATTTCTGAAGAAAATTCGAGCTCTGCCGTGAATGAGAAATCGACGAACCAACTAGCGTCCGCGATCGAGCAATCCGCGAATGCGACCGAAGAACCGTTCGCCCGGACAATTTCCGAAACTCAACAGGAAGGAAGTTCACCGAGCGCCGTCGAGAGTGAAAAATTGAAGGTGGATCCGGTGGCACCGGAGATGATGAGTGTTTGGAAGGCGCAAGTGGCTGAAGGGTCGTCCGCCGAAGACAAGTACAGAGCTAAAAAGAGGAAGGCGAAGAATTTCTTGAGGAGCTCTCTCGAGCGAAAAGTGGAGAAAGTGCTGGAGAATCACGTGGAGCGGATCTGGGAGGAGAGTTTGGAGAAACATCCCTGGCTGCAGCCGATCGACACGTGGATCGCCGATCGCAAATCATCCTCCAGCTACACCTTGGCGCATCGTCAACAGGATGTCGAGCAGGACATTGTCGCGACGAAGGAACCCACGTACGATTTTAAATACACGTCGGCGACGGGAGAGGACGAGGAGCCGACGATCGAGAGCGGAGCGATGGAAAATCGTGGGGCGGGACTCGACGAGTCGAAGATCGAGAGCAGGGTGATCGAAAACCTGCGGAGGCTGCGGGATCGGGCTGGTTCTTCGAAGTCGAATCGATTCGAGCCGGCGAACTTGATCGCGCAGCCGAAGAAGCAGGATGCCGTTACGTCGCGCGCCGACGACGGAATGGAAAACTCCAACGTGCTAATCGATCCCTCTAACGTTTTGGAAGTAAAGGAGGTCAAACGTCATGATCTTTTGGACAAGCTGAAAGACAACGTCAAGGAGAAAATGGAGGATATTTGCAGGGTAGATGATCATACAGGATGAGAATACATTGTTCCTGTTTATGAATTAAAATCACGGATAATTATAAAAGATCTAATATAGATTTTGTTCCGAATGAAACACTTGAAAGGCGATTGCCAAATGTATTAGGATATTGATAAAAGTGTCGATTCAGAGTGTCGATTTGATAGAAAACTAATATTTTTCGGTTTTTTTTTTTTTTCCTATCGTACGAACGTTTTTTCCAATAGAGAGTGTATTGAATAATTGCAGCATCCCGCGCGCAGTCGTACTTATTGTTTCCGATTTCCAATATCGTACATTACGTATCATACATATAAATTGCATATAAATTCTTCATTAGCCCGGGTTACGATAATTTTATTTAACGTCCCATTTTTCCACGTTGCAGTATTTCCAGAAGACCAATCGATTGGCGGACGTGAATAGACGATTGAAATCGCAGATATGGAGTTCGGTGGTGACGATTGTGCTCGTGGAGGCAAAAAATTTATTGCCGATGGATATAGATGGTCTGTCGGATCCCTACGTGAAATTTCGGTACGTAAATCTGATAGCACGGTGAATGGAACACGTAACTTGACTGTCCTAATTATTTAGCGAATTAATGTAAATTTTTTTAGCATTGAAAATTTTTATAGTTCTTTAAGTAGGTATATTTCTACTACAGTTTTAAGAAGATTTATTTATTTTTGTAGAAATAACTTTTTATTCCGGCAAGTGAGTGTTTCGTTAATTTATTTTTCACTTCTCGCATTAATTCATCATTTTATTCTAGCTAGCGTACGCTTGCACAATTGTATCATTGATATTAATTTGTTTACTAACGCTACTATATCTCGACCTTGCTGTATCTCGTCTTTACCGTAGATTAGCGTGAAAATTCTTCTGCTCTTGACATTACGGTAAAATTCAATTGATTAAAGTTTCAGAAATATTATCGATCTAGGCCGCAGTTGGTCAAAAACACAGCACAGAAGTTCCGCTATAAAAACGAGAAACCCGCGTCCTAATTTGCAGGCTCGGCACGGAGAAGTACAAGTCGAAAGTGGTTAACAAGACGTTGAATCCAGTTTGGCTGGAGCAGTTTGATCTCCATCTCTACGAGGACCCGTGTCTAGGTCAAGAGTTGGAGGTGACGGTGTGGGACCGGGACAGGAGTCATCAGGACGATATAATGGGCAGGACGCTGATCGATCTGGCGACCCTCGAGCGGGAGACCACGCATCGGTTATGGCGCGAACTCGAGGACGGTTCGGGCAGTATTTTTTTACTGCTGACGATAAGCGGCACCACGGCCAGCGAGACGATCAGCGATCTGGCCGCGCACGAGGAAACGCCGATGGAGCGTGCTCAATTAATCCAGCGGTATTCGATCGGGAACACTTTGCAGAGGGTGCGCGACGTAGGTCACCTGACGGTGAAGGTAAGTCGGAGCGATTAGCATTAATCGCTAATGTGCTAACTGGAGTGTTAATTTTCTTAGAGCGTTGAGTATCAAGTAGCAATGATGATAATTGAGTATAATTGGCGAATCAATGTAATTAATATAATTAGGAAATAAGGCGTCTTTTTCAATCGGAGACTTCCAAGCTGTTGTTATTCCAAGTATAAATTCGAAAACTCTTATTTTCCGATATTTTTACCGATTTTACTCGTGTTTGTTTCTAAATCAGCTTGTATCCCTTTGCAGGTATATCGTGCGCAAGGTCTCGCTGCTGCTGACCTCGGCGGTAAAAGCGACCCTTTCTGCGTTCTAGAGCTCGTTAATTCTAGATTACAAACGCAGACGGAATATAAAACTCTCGCGCCCAATTGGCAGAAAATTTTCACTTTGTAAGTTACATTTTACATTAAACTTATAATTTGAGTTAGGAATTTTTAAGGTAATTTTGCCACACAATATTCTGTATAAAAGGATGCGATCAAGCTCGCATTGTTCAAGCGTAATCGAGAATAAATCTTATTATTCTTTCAACAGCAATGTAAAAGACATCAACGCCGTTCTGGAGGTAACAGTCTACGACGAAGATCGAGATCACAAGGTAGAGTTCCTCGGAAAAGTAGCGATACCGTTATTAAAAATTCGTAACGGAGAGAAACGATGGTACGCGTTGAAAGACAAGAAATTGAGGGGCCGCGCGAAGGGCAACTGTGCCCAAATCCTTTTGGAATTGACCGTCGTGTGGAACATCTTCAGAGCATGCGTCAGAACGCTCAATCCGAAAGAGAAGAAGTATATGGAGCCGGAAGTGAAGTTCAAAAGACAAGTCTTTCTACGAAACGTCATGAGACTCAAAGCTATCATCGTTATATTCATCGACATAGGAAAATATATACAGTGAGTGACTCTTTAATTTTTTTTTCAATATAATTAAACGATGCAACATTTTTTTTTTCGATATGTAAAGATAAATTTGCAAATTTGAATAAATTTAATTTTTTTTATTTGACAGTAAAATATAAGTGCTCAATGATATAAAAATGTATAACTTACTAAAAATATTTTAAAATATCATGTCTATAGTCTAAAAAAAATTCTCAGATTAATGTAGATTAATAGATCTTGGCCGCTGTTAATCTTATCACGACACTATCTCTCGCTTTTTCCCTGCGATTAGGAGTTGCTGGGAATGGGAGAACAAGATGAGGAGCATTCTTGCTCTAGTCTTTTTTATTTTGGGGTGTTACTACTTCGAACCATATATGATACCGGGTGTGGCGTTATTGATTCTTCTGAAGTATTACCTGGTACGTCACGTTTTGTTATTGACTTTTTCGGAATTTTAATCCTGCGTCTCGTAAACTATCTTTTATATGTACGTAAAATTAAGTGATATTCTTGTTCCATTAATTAAGATTTTACTTTAAAATTATATCACATATTTTCTTTGCACGTTATATTTTTTGGACTGCCAAATCTAAAGTTTTCGTACTTTCTACAGTGCAAGGGATTAAAATTCGATTCGTTCTTAGCACGACATTTTGGATTTCTCCCATTAATAGCTATGCTGAAGCGCTTGATGCGATTGAACTAAAAATCTATTTTTGATATTCTTTAGCCTTTATTCTCTCTCTTCACTCTCTCTATTACCTCCCGCAGACCCATCGACTATAAGTATGTACAGATGATTGTTAGCATCATCCAATGAATGGAACATACGCTTTCTAAATATTCACACGCTATTTAATCAGTTTTATTTGAATTTTTGTATGTGTAAGATATCCCATATAAATATTTCCAAAGTTGCTTTTTATAATGAAAAGAATTAATTATTAATTTGTTAATAATAAATCGCGCATGTCCGCGGTACTCAATTCTACTGTTCGTATTCTGTATGCATTTGATATTAAACATTTAATTTAAATTCAAATGAATACATCTACATGTAAAAAAAGCAAATTTGTTTTCCTGTGTTGCACGAAAATCTTAGAAATTAAAGATTGAATTAATTTATAAAATTTAGAATGTTAATAGCGAAACTTAGAATTATTATATTTAAATTGGCATGAACAGAATGCTGGGATCAACTATTATTTAAATTATTCCTCGATTTGTCTTGTAAACGGAATAATGTAAACAGAGCTATGTGTATCCTGTATATTTAAAAGAACGGCCCATTCCTGCATAAGTGCAAGTTACGTCCGCTTCGTTTTTTTACTGGCGATGCTGCATGTCGAATTTCTTTGCTACCTGTCAGCTTAGCGGCGAGAGGAGCGGGTTCAATCATTGGATTTGCGGACAGGTCGCTGTGGTGACGGGCGCACCATTGATTTACGCAAGTTCGCAGTTTCAAGATCACTCTGAAATCGGGTCTGACGATTGTCCACCGACGCCAGGGGACGACGACGACGACGAGGATGACAAGGATAAAGTGAGTGTCTTTGCATTTCTAAAAAATCGTGAAACTGACTTCTTGTGAAAAAAAGAAACGAAATAAAATAGAAAATTATTTTATTCTTATTTTTGTCAAATAGCTTCCAAGAAAAAAGAATTTTTTAATTAATTTAATGTAACAAATTCTCACTTGCGTATCGCGCACTGTGTTTTAATCAAAATTATAACCTTCCTGGACTAATTAATCAACGCAGATTGATCTTCCTCGCGCTAGTTAATAATAAGCTGTTTGTTTAAAAATTAAACACCGCCAAATATTCTATTCATCTCGTTCCGTTCCGAATCACAATGGTATTGTAATAAAGATCTTTGCAACAGCGCGCTTCCGTTGTTGTAAATTTAATGATGTTTTTGCATCGCGTTCGCATAAATAGATTTTCCGTCCGCATAAAATCCACTCAGCTAATGCACAAGTCCAAGCATCCAGTTTTGCGGATATGAAATATTAATGTGGTCTTCAAATATGTAAGACAACGTCCGACGGACAAAGGAAGTTTCGTCTGATACGTCGCAATAATTTTTCAGGAGGAGAAGAAGAGTCTGAAGGAGCGTTTGCAGGCGATCCAAGAGGTGACGCAAACAGTTCAGAACTCGATCGGCTACATAGCCAGTCTGTGCGAGAGGGTGAAGAATCTCTTCAACTTCACGATCCCCTACCTGAGCTACCTGGCGATGCTTCTGGCGATCGGCGGGGCGGTCGTGCTCTATTTTATTCCCATCCGGTATCTGATCCTCGCCTGGGGAGTCAATAAGTTCTCTCGAAAGATCTTCAGGCCTCACTCCGTGCCCAACAACGAGGTCCTAGATCTTATATCCAGAGTGCCTGACGACGAAGAACTGCTTAATTATAGGTAAGCGATTAATTAATTAGTTTGTCATGTCTAAGCTAGCGCGTGTAACATTATCTCACCGAATTTTTTCGCTTATAGATGTAAAACGTCCGTGCAAATGTTTCGGGAAACTCAAGTATAATATGCGGTTTGGAACTGTGCTTTCGATTTTATGACATTGAACATAGTATGTCTAGTTAAGTTGTATGATTTTGTATTCTAAAAAGGGAGCTTCACAGATACAAACGTAATAAATTGTCCAGTAAAAGTATGATTTCCTTTTGTAGCGCA
The DNA here is from genome assembly GCF_040581485.1 of Linepithema humile. Classification (NCBI taxonomy): domain Eukaryota; kingdom Metazoa; phylum Arthropoda; class Insecta; order Hymenoptera; family Formicidae; genus Linepithema; species Linepithema humile. Next base: position 3,751,832 of record NC_090130.1, on the reverse strand, counting down.
GCGACATTTGTCATCATAAATAATTATTTCATCAGAGAAACGCTTCGTATCGCTTTCGCAACGTAATCGACATCCCTCGTCGTCGCTCAGTACTTTCGCGAAGTGTTCGATGGGGATCCTTCAACGCGTGATCCTTTTGCAGAGAACTGAAACCCGTGCCGACGGCGGATTGCGAGAAGGGCGGTACTTCGGGTAGCCCCGGCTCGAACGCGGCGAGGAGAGAGCAGAGAAAGAGGCACAAAGCGGCGTAGCAGAATTACCCGCGGCCGGAAGTCGCGGGTTCACGGTCGTCCAGCATCCTGAAAACAGTCCTGCTGCGCCGGAAACTGCGACAGCGAAAAGGATCAGCGGAAAATATGGATGTGATCGACACAGACTGAATACTCTTTCATTTTGTACCCCACCTCCCCCCTCCTGGGTCCTGATGACCTCGAATCTTACGTCAGGCGTTTAGCGAAGGTGACACATTGGTGGTGTGCCTCGAAAGAGGTGAGGAAATATAGAACTCAAGTATCGATGATGAGAATCCTTGAAGGAAGGCCGAATCGGATTGTACATTTGTTACTTGATTATGTGAACGAAACAAGTTTTTTTATCGTAAAAGATGAAGTATCGCGTACTGCGGTATGATAGCGATTGACGATCGTATGATGCGTTTTATCATGTTAAATGTAAAGCGAGTATAAAGAGATGCAGTATGTGTTGCAGTATGTATCATGCATTACTTATACACAATATAGGAATGTTATATAATTACGAATATGTAACATATAAATGTTGAAAATATTATATAACACATATTGTATATAAAAACAAACGATAAAATTATCGGCTTATTGCTATTCTTTAAAACGCATTATACGATCGCGTTCGTTTCTTCTCCGTAGTCGATAATAAATCGACACTGGCGATACCAAATAAAGATTTTATTAGTATTTTTTAAGATATATTCTACGATCATCAATAGTTTTCTTCCCGCGCATTGAATAGATTGGAAGAAATAAATTAAGAGTAAAATTATATTAAACATCTTCTTTCTCGTTGAACGTGAACGCACGATAGTGAACACTTTCAATCCGGACTGTATTGGATTGATTCTGAGTTTCTATACTATCGACGATTATGTGTGCAGGACAATGATCAGCGAAGAAGTTTGTGTAACGTTTCGATTTCTTCTGTGGTTTCGTAAAATTTTTTTTTTTCCACTACTATCAATATTATTTTGTTTATATTATTTGTGCTAATTAAAAGATCTAGATCTGTAAAAACGTAGAAATAAAAGATTCGAAGATTGTAAGTGAAAGACGATTCGACAAGTATCACAAAAAATTATTTCAAGTCTTGGTTTCAAAACTACTTTGCGAGAAGCTTTTTCTAATCGAAGAATTAAATTGTGTAACGTTACATATTATTTAGAATTCGTAATATATTTCTTATGTAGCACAAACGAAATGACATCACCAAAAAAAAAAAAAAGGTAGTTCTCTTTAAATTCAACGACAGTGACTCAACGAAGTCGAGAAAAAAGCAGCTTCTTCCTTGATCGTACTTGAAATATGAGGAGCGCGATGACTCCTTTAAAATGATCTCTCAAAAAAAAAAAAAAAAAAAAAAAAGAAAACGAAGTGGAAGAGGAAGAAAGAAAGGGGCACAGGCAAGGAAATCTTGAAAGTATTCCATATTAAAAGGGAAAGCCGCGTTTCGAGCATATCAAGGAGGGCAAGGAACGTGTGTTCTTAGAGATTCATTAGTTAACAAATTGACAAATTAATGGAGATAGATATTTAAACAAAATGCGATGACATTTCCCATAGGGGATCGTCGATCGTTTCGTCCATTGGTGTTGTTAGTTAGCCAGTTAGAAATCGTTACGAGAGATAGAGAGGTGTAAGAGAGCGAATAAATATTTTCCAGGACGCAATCGAGTCTTAGAAATTTCCGCGGAAAATTATGCGTGACTGAGTCTCGCGGAAGGATATTGCAATTGGTTTTCGGTTAATTTGGACGTTCCGCCGTGCACTTTCTTACGAATAGCAAACTTATTTAACGATAGTCGTGCGAATATTTTTCATGGATTTTACGGAGACGCGGGAGCAGTTGTTTTTTTGAATTAATAGTAATGAAGATAACGGCGAAACTTCCGCATTAACTCAATATATTCGCGCATGCGGTTATGCAAAATCGTATACACACGCTTACCTATGTTGCGCGCGATGGTTCCCTTTTAAAGCGTCTGACGTTATTTAAGTCTTCGTTCCAACGCACATGTTACGTGTTGATTAAATGAGAGAAAGAGCGAGCGAGAGAGAGAGAGAGAGAGAGAGAGAGAGAGAGAGAGAGAGAGAGAAAAGAACGCTAGATTATTTTATATCGGCGTTTCTTTGTCGCTGGGGAAAATTGTTGCTGCGAGAAAAGCTGGTTGCCTTTTTAGCTGAAAATCGTCCAGATCGCGACGCGTGTATTTTCACAACGACATTTCGCGTTTGACCTCCGATACGCAATTCTACGTGCGACAATTTTCTTATCACGCGGGGAACAAGTTCGATGTACCGTTGGTGTTAGTGGCGACTTTGCTACGGCTTTTTACGCGGTTGCGCAATCACCGTCGTGACATTTGCTGTCCGGCGCGTATTCTTTCGTATGTTAAACTTTATATTGCTCAGACATGCGATGTGAAAAGTCTACGAAGTTGTACAGAAATCACTGAACATGTCTGATGCTTTAAAGCACGCCATGAAACGCCAGCTATTTTTAGCGCTGATTTCGCTCGGTAAATAAAGAGCTTATTTTCGAACTTATTATGAAAATGAGAAACGTGTTACCGGCTGTGTTACAAATATGTTGAAGACATTCCACGAAAATTTTTCAAAGTGATGGATCGAGGTTTCAGAAAATAAGCTCCTCCATGAGTCAATTAATCGTCACTTGTTATTATTCCCGCGAGTTCAATATATTTTTATCTGTATTTTATTCACGCAAGATTCGATTACTTATTTTAACAGCGCGATTGTCGCAAGCTCGTTGTGGAAATACACTCGCTCGAGAAGGCGGATAGTGCGTATAAATATTTATTCCTAGCCGTCATTTTACCGGTTTGTGACCGGTCCGCGAGAAAGAAAGAGAGAGAGAGAGAGAGAAAGAAAGTGTGATAGAGGGTAGTATATCGCTGATCCATTTTTCGCTTTTCTAATTATATACTATAGTCGTTACACGCCATACGTCTTTTTCCAGTCTTTTATCTTCGATTTACTCATTCTTATGCAATATAAGCGCCTCGATGATCCTTTCGGCACAACATTTGAGAGTCTCGTTATGGAGCACTACACGGGGCGCGTTTGTCCACAGACATGTACACGTATACACGTAAATTACACGATATACAATATATCACACAATCATCAGGTGTCTTTTTCAAATTATTTTCACAGATTCTTTTGGCCAATTTGGAATCGATTCTTCCTATCAATGAAAATGTGGAGTCATTCATCATTTTTTGGGCAATTAACAATTAAAAAAAGCTTCTGGTAAATCAAGCATTAATTAGTTGATTTTATTTTATATAATCTCTTCTGATACAATGTTAATTTAAAAACTTGGTTACAAAAGATTGTACTAAGGAAAAATCTCCAACTCGGCCAAAATAATCTGTGTTGCAAAAAGACATTCAGTGGTTAGAAACACTTGTACCCACAGCGCATTATTTCTTTCGAAAGGCCTAAGAGGCGAGCTAAAACGCATCACATTACACGCGCAGTGTAACAAAGCTTTACGTCATCTAGTCAACGAACTTACTTATCGAATCGCAGACACCCACGATACCTGAAAGCTCGCATTTGTGTTTCTGGGGCTTCCCGATCCGCTTAGGTTTCAATATTGAACATTTTGTTATTTATTTTCCGTCTCTCTCACGGCATGCTGTCAAGTCAAATTCTATCAACGTTGCGTTTACTAACAGCTGTGCCAGAATTAGGAGACCCATCGATGATTATCAAAAAACAGTACCTGCTACCTAGAACCGAACGTCAGTATTAACGAATATCACGATCGACATTTCACGACAGGTTTTAAACTCGTTTTTTAAACTACTTCTAGTCCTTTTCTACTCTTCCAGTTTTGTACTTCCATGAAAAAATTCTATTCCCCCTTTCGAGACACACGATTCTATTCTTCCTATTTCGTCTCGCTGTTCTCGAGAATATATAAATTTTAAGAGCAACGTACACACGTACACATATACACACGTACAATATATCTTTTAGATTAGTGGTAGAACTCTATTCTTGGAAAAAAAATGGGAGATCCAAAATTTTAGTCTAACAGAAAATGTAATCTGTACATCGTGCTTATCGCTACTCTGAACTGCTTTTTAGAATTCTCGATGGTCTATCGATTCTCAAGTTATATCAAATATTTGAGGAGAGGAAGATTTAGCTGCACTTGAATTGATAAATCTTTATCCTGTCAATTCTAAGCTTGAAAAATTGAAGAGCTCATGTTAGACAAATTGTCTTGCATTCGTATTTGAAAAGAATTAGGATTTGATATTAAAGAGTTTAATGTGGCTACGTTATAAGCTTTTGTAATATTCTAAGGGGTAACAATCTCCATAATTTCGCGACGAATAATCTCCCTGGATTCGGAAAATACGGATTTAAGACGCTTTGGAGAAAGCAAACTCTTCGATTTGATCTTTTTCTGGAAAACAAAACGTGATCTCTTTCGCCGACAAAAAGAGGAAGACGGATGTGCGTCGGAAACGCACCGTTATTACCGATCGTACAATCAACTTGCAGCGGATACGTCTCTACACACACTTATACACGAACGCACACACGCGCACCTTCGAATTTGCATGCTCCAGTTTCTTCGTGTGGTATTTAAGTCTTCATTCGAGTGTTTAGTCGTTAAGGGGAAAAAGAAAAGGATACGAGTGTCGCGAACACATTTACGAGGGCCGCGCTTTTCTCATTCACACCGGCCGATGCAGATGCAGATCGCTTCGATCAGTCGAAACGCTCCGCACACACATTTGTCCACACTTCCTAATTGATATAAGAAAGCGAGCGAGAGAGAGAGAGAGAGAGAGAGAGAGAGAAAACTTAAGAAATTTAGATAAAGAACGCAAATGTGATTTGACCGGTCGAATGTCGATTCGACGAGAGCGAGGGGAGTTACGTATCGAGGTGAAAACGTCGCATGTGAGTTTTCCGGAGGATCTCGATCGACGAGCGATACTGCGTCGTAAACGGTATTTAGCTCAGAACGCGAAAAAAAAACGCGACATCGTCGATCGAGCTCGCTCCAGTGCCCTCGACCAACGTTCTCGATGTTCCGACGATAAGATGTACTTACGACAAAGCGTGATAAGAATCGTTATTATATTCATAATATGAAAGGGAATAAAATTGAGGAATAAACGGTGCTTTTAATATCCACACCCGCTGTTCTCTCCTGCGCTCCTTCGTGCATCTCCTCTTTAAATTCGCTCTCCCTTCGGTCATCCTTCGATCGCGGAGCGCTCCGGGCTCCGAGGACGATAAGATCGTGGGTGTTGCGGAAAACTCTTTGTGTATCCTTGGGAGAAAAAGTCCGCTCCGCTCGAAAAGTCGAGTTTAAACTTACGAGATTTGCGGCGAGGACGGGAAAGAGATTCGTAAGACCCGAGGAATTACAATCTATGCTGCAATCTTGCGCCATTGCCGCTTGATTACAGCTTATGTAGATATAAGAAAAAGTCGCGAAGCAATTTAGCGTTTGCACACGGTGGCTCCTCGGCCGGCTCGCGTCAGCGATTAATCCTTTTTCCGTCTTCGAACAAAGAGAATTCTTTCACACGCGGCTGCACGATTGCGAATAATTCGAATGCGCGCTTTCGTTCCGGTATGCGCGTATTATTAACGTGTTACGCGCGTAAGCCGCGTCATATGAATGTATATTGCACCTGCAACATTTATGGCAGATTTATCCCGACGGCAGAAATTGCTCGGGTAGGAAACAGGATCGTGTTATCCTTGACAGTCGCTTACGCATTACGTTTCGCAGTTCCGTCTCCTTATATCCTTTCTTGCGACCTCGATGTGTCGAACGCGGCTTACTTTCCATAATTCCGAGGTGAGAAAGAAGGCAAGAAAGGTGCACGCGGCGTCGTTCAAGAATGCCGCCGTCTCGAACGGTGAAAGTAAAACCGCGCCCGGCGACTAAAATAAAATCGAGAAGTTTTAAACTGTATGTGTCAATTCATAGTTTCTTTTTAGACGTGAAACAGATTGTTCAATTGAGGATAACATGCTACGTGTGATAGAAAAATAATTAAATGCAAAAAACCCAAGTTGAGATAGAATAATTTAGCGAAATGTGAAAGAGAAATCCGCTTGTCGAATGTCAAATTTTACTTGTCACAATTTACATTTGTCAAAAATGTATATTCTTCGTAAAATATGTTTGCGATTTAATTTTTCATCTCTCGCAAAATTGAAAAAGAATTCCTTTTATTATTGAATACATAAAATAATTCGAAATATTTCCGCGATATAAGTTTATTAGAGCTTTTTTCTCACGGAATTGATTTTTTTCTTTGATCTTGAGCTATTGTTTTTTTGTCACATTTTATTTTCAGAATAATGGTTTTTCAGAGCCTGAAAAAAATTTTATTTTACCATAAAATAAGGACGAGAGTAACTATAGCCAACGTCCTAGACCTTGTGACGAGGGTGAAAGTCGAGGTCAAGATTAACCGGCCGGATTTGGACCCTCATCGGGAGAACACGGATGACCAAGCATCAGTGGATCGATAAACACGCTGCAGCCACTTTCTCTGTAAAACAGGTTCGTTAAAAAGATTTATGCGTTTGTTGGCCCGGCATACATAATCGAGAATAGAATGTTTTTTTTTTAAACGCATTCTTCTTTTAATAAATCACGCGTAACATTTCTTTTTCTACAAATTTAATAATCTTCATCTTGGCTGTTTACATAAATTTATCTTCCATTGATTTTCAGTTTTGCTATTACCAACATTTTTTTTTTTTTTTTTTTACCTAAACGCACAGGAATGAAAGAAAAAGAAATTATCGCGATCTACACAGAGAAGTTTGTTTTGGAACTCGGTTGCTAAGCTATGCGACATAAAAATGAAATGATCGATACATACGCATGAGACAAAATCTCTGGGTCTTGCGTGTTGAAGTAGAATTGCTCACTAAGAGTTTCGGCGAATATCAGATCTGAGGGGAAAAAATGGAGACAGATGATTATGTAGAAAGATCCGGCGTCCGGCTTGATACACATACGGGATCCGTTCTGTGGAATTGTGAAAACTGGATGAACCGGCTATAACGGTTACACTGTTGTAACTTTCCAGTAGAGTGCCGCGTGAAAATTTCAGTTGTTCGGGTCAATGGAACCCCTGGTATTCTCCGTGTAAAAACATATTCCACACATCTGGTTGTTATTCGTAAAGTCGAATCCTGCGCAAAAACGTTATAACATAATTGATGGAAATATATCGAGGAATATTATCTTGTTAATCTTGAACCTCGACATAAAAGGGTAATTAACCTACATTTACTTCAATTTGCATCAATTAAAAGGAAAGTTGGAAAGAATCTGAAAAAGTGAATTAATATTATCAATAAGATATACATATAATATAATCGCATCATACCATTTCTCTTAATCTTTTCAATAAGAAGCTAATGAAATTTTTAACTCAAATTATGACGTCAAACAAAATTTTATAACTAAACATTAATTTACCACAAATATAATATAATAATGGCTTTTCGAGTCGTCGCTGGATAATTTATTTTTCATGTAGAACATATTCATATACATTGAGACATTAAATGCACACCGATTTCAAATTGAAATATTACAGAAATAAATTGAAATAATTGAAATAAATTGTTCTCGCGCTAACATCCAACGATTCGAAAAGCCATTATTATATAATATTTCGTAAATTATCATTGCGAGCCTTTCTCTTGTCGATTGTTGATTTTAATAAACATTAATTGTTGTTCTTTAAAATAAAAGGCAGATGATAATCTATTACAATCGAACTAAGAACATTTTAGAAATCCATTGGGAAAATATTGTTCTCGTTTCTCTTTCACGAAGAAAGGCGTGTCTTTGAGTTTAGAAAATTATTTTTAAAAAAATTAAACATTCCATAGCAATGAAACGGAGATCCTGAGTCAGAACGGTCAGAAATCCGAATGTGAAAGTAAGATTCCGTTACTCTCTCCTCTTGGTTATTCATATTTACTGTCATGTGTATTTTGCACATATCCACATATGTGGATTGTCTTCATTATGCGATCGAATCAGTCACGGGCGGTCGAAGGCTTCCCACGGAAGCAATTAGAAGACTTTCCTTTTTAACCGTGACCTTAATAATTACTGCATTTTGATGTACACAAATGCAGAAAGACGACATAATTTTCGTCAAAATAATACAGAATCGATAAATAATATTAATAATGTATTATTAATCATTTTTCTTGTCAGTCACAAAGATAATGAGATATAAAACATCTTGTATATATTGCATTGTGGCTTCATAATGTTACATTTAAAGTTTTAAAAATTGAAAATAAGATTTTAAAAAAGGCAAAGGATCAAAAAATTATTCATCTAACGAATAATTTTACAGTTACAAAAATCTTATTTTATCGGCTTTGACTTTGTGTAATAGTGCTGACATGCACACAACATTAATTCTGTTACTTCAGAAAGATAACTTGTAACATATTGCCACATTTTGAAATGGTATTTAACACATCATTACAAATTTCTTCAAGATTGATAACTTTAAGCACATTAAACATAGCAAATTTACCGAAGCGAATCGAAAGCGGCATGGGCGAAATGAGCCGTGCGCGAATTATTGTAAAGGTTTTTCACAGGGAAATGATAGAGTTACAATCTTATAGAAAATTATAGCCACCTAGCTTCCTCCTGCATGATGTAACGCGAAGCAGTTGCTCTTCGTACAGCAGGTTGATGTGTGCTACAGCTACGAGATTCGCGCTATATAATCTCTGCGGTATTACATTTAATCATTGTGACCGCCGAGAAATATCATTTATTGGCCGAAGCAAATCGACATTTCATGAAACGCTTTTTTACCGTTGTAACGCTTGGATAACGCTATTCACAGACGATACAATGCAGATTTCATGAAAGGCTGCAATATATCCAAAATATGTGCAAAAACCTTTCAGAATAACTGCTAAGTTCTATTTTTGCATAAAAACGAAAAAGAAGTATCGTATTTTTCGTCGTATTGCATTGTATAATATTTTTTATCATGAAAATAGAGCGTTGTGCATGATTGATGAAAAACGTGGATTTATGTCAGAGTAAAAGTGTGTCCTACTTTCGTTCGGTAGCTCCGATCACGCAGTTACTATATAATTAACCTCTGAGTTACAGAGGTCAAATGAAGAAATCTGTCTTTTATATGATAACTTTTTACAAAGAAAGTATATGGAACAGAAATATTACAGCGGACTTATTTATTTCTTACAACTCATTCTTACATTATTAAATCTTAGACGGATCTCTTAGACGGATTTGTAATTATTTTATTTATTTCTAAATTTTTTAATTAATCTGTAAAAATGATTAAACCATGATAAATCTTTAAAATTAAAAGCATCTCGCAGATTTTTTTAAAATAAAGAATTTATTGTGAAAGCTATAATTTAAACGTTTTATATTTTTTTAAATAAATGTGCCTATTTAAAAAATGTTCTAAAATAAAAATTTTTACAGGACAATAAATTGAAATTTATATTTTTAATATTTACAGAACTACATAGGAAGAAAGGGAAAGCTTCGACGCAGTGAAAACCGATACCATAACTTTAATCCGTGAGAAAATCTGAAGAAGGAAAAGGCGAATTGATTTTAAAGGTCGCCCATGCAACAATAGGTTTGCCCCGCGAGTTCCGTGTGTAATCGATTGCGGCTGGCGCCCTTTACAGAAAAGGTAAGACGCTGATTTATTACGTCGGGCTGCAATCGCGATACGTGTTGTCCGCGAATTTGTGCGCGCATCCAAAACTAGACTTGGGCGGCGAATTCAGACGTGACCTAGAAAGCGCCTCTAATTTGTATGCGTTGCAACACGAGTTACGTAGAGCTAAGTAGAAGTTATTACCGTAAGCGCATCTCCCACCGCGACTGGTGAACAACGTTTTCACGTGATACTGAAATTTGACAAAGAAAAATATGCTCGCTAAAACACATGCGCACTCGAATCACAAACGAAAGCAGCTTTTAAGCGCTTAAGAATAATTAACGTCATTTTTCAAGATTCGTTTCATTCGAATTATTTAAAATGATTTTATTTTTGTAGAAAAGAACAGGCCAAAATGATTGAATGTATCGAGAAAGATAAACACAAGGTCTTTGAGAGTAGAATTATTGATAGATGCATTGATATTCCTTGCGTGTCGATTACATGCGGTTACTCGTGCCGCGTACGACGTGTCTGAAAGTGATTTCATAATGCACTATAAAACGCACGGAGTCGCGTCCGGAATTCTATATCCGCGATCTACTGATTCCGCAATGCCTTTTTGTCTTTCGTCTGGTAAACATCTTTGCTTTGACTGTCTGCGCGCCATTAACGAAATCGGAGAAAGCTGTCCTCCTCCGCGAATTCAATCGCGAAGTTAATTTCTGTCTTTGTCAAGAGACAGAATGCTCGTGAGAGAGCGCGCGGAACAGAGATTGCTTGTTCGCGCAGCGCCGCTTTTTTTTTTCGTATAATGATTCTACCTGTTAGACTATTACGCATCGTCCAATTCGCGTTACGTCGGTAGACGAAAATTGATGTATAACGCGGCCACTATTCGATTACGCAAGAGTGGCATTAAATCCGCTCCACATAACAAGAAGATTGAATCGTTATTTCATCTCCGTGAAATTTCAACGTCAACTTTCGCGTTAGTGCAACAAGAACGGATTTAATTAAGATATTTAAATTAAGACTTTAAATTAACGTTTATCGATTGTTCCGCAGCACGTGCGTAGGAGGCATCAGATTCCCCGCGCGTAGTATCAAGTGTCAAACTGCATCACTTTACCGCTATGACATAATATTAAATTATAACTCTGATGCATCACAGAAGTGATATAGATATTCACGGAGAATGTATCGCTTCTACGCGACACTGCCCGTCTTAATGAAGACAAATGATGGCCGAGGTAGCGTGCTTTACATACTGTTGCTCATCTAAAAACGCAGCGGATATAAATAGAAAAAGTGGAGCGTAAAATATAGAAGCCAATGTCAAAGTGCTACAATATATTCATTTTGATTTCAAATTAATTTCGACTTACGAGAGAGGTCTTGTTAAATGACCGAAACGCTTGTTGTCGTAAACATTTCTGAATCTGAAAACGAGAGCACTTTCAGTTCTAATTTATTTAATCACTTTATTCAATTTTAATTTCACTTCGACGAATCCAAAATTATTTATACAGTCAGTTTTTTTCTCAGCGCGACAACGATCCATTCCTGTCGACTGGCGCTTTCTAAATTATTTTAGAGTTTCGCGACACAAATCATGTATGACAGCCAGGGTTTCTCATAGATCCACGATTCGTATTTCACGTATTTGCCGAAAAAGTCGCGTCCAATCTGGTCGAAAATCCGTAAATATTCGCTCGAGAAATTCTTAGACGATCCGTCGTGCTCCAGAAGTCACGCGGAAGATAGTCACCGTGCTTCGAGAAGATTCACCCTGACCTACTTCCGGTCAAGTTCATTGCTCATCCGCCACGGCAGCTCCCGCACTCACGTTCCTCGCGCGGCGTGATGCATACTTTTACAGCATGATTCTCGTGCTCGGCTCTTTCTCTCTCTTTGTTTCTTTGTTTTCCATATTTAGAATGCGCTATATTTAACCCACTAGAACTTTGAATTATAGTGGAATGATAATTCAAATGTTACATAAAAATATTATAAATGCTTTATAGAAAATTAATTAACGTTAACAATTTTGCGCGGTGTTGTATCGTGATACACAGCAGTGCACTGTGCAATTTCGTGGATAACGTAATGTCATCGCTTTGGGATAATTGCTAGGAATAAATTACGATCTCAAAAACTTTCACCGCTCTAAGAATTTATAATAACACGCTGCAAGAAATTTTTACGTAAATAATTTGATAAAATGGGAGATTAAATAATGATTAATAATAAGGAAAAAATTATACATTCCATCTTATTATGCTATCTTATTATCCTAATCCGACTATTCTTCTATTTAACCCGCATTTTATAATTCTGCTTTAGAAAACTAGAAATATAACGTAATTGCGGGCTGTTAGCACTATTATGCAACAGGTAATATCGTATCAATATCGTTTTTATACTAAAAGAGGTATCTACGTAATATTATCGCAATAAAACATTGTTGTATAACGCTATTATTTCTCCAAACCGCCACTTAAGTTGTTCTCGTTTAATGAATAATAATGCAGAATCGGCAGCGGTATTTTTAATAAGCACTACTTTACAAGATGTCTTGTTTTCTATTGAAATGCTTTGTATTGCATTGAATATTATCATCGTGTAATTCAGCCAGCCTTAATCAATGGGAATTTATTTGTCTGCCATTATTATTCAATATAATGACCGAATAATTATAACGATACCGGCCTTTGTCGCATTAGCCTGCTCGTTGCTGTAGTAAAGATTCTCGACGATCGTTGCGCGATCGCGTCACGTTAATTTATATCGGTTAAAAGGACATTCTCTTCTTTGTCTCTTCTTTCGCGAGACGTGAACGGATTGCAAATTGAATCGCCACAATATTCGTCGTCGCGACGACGGGCCGGGGGGGAAGAACACTTAAGACGGTGGAAACACGGTGATACGGCGGCGGATTATTAAGGTAATTGCATAGGAGAAGCACGAGATGAGGGGGCCGGCCATGAAATAGGAATGCATTTTGCATTACGGGCGGTCCGCTTTCACCTGCGGCGATTCCGAAGGCACGAGGCAACGGGATGAAATCTCATTGTCCTCGCTATCAATTAACGTCGCTCGTGACGGCAATCTCACAGTTCCAGGACGCCCCCGCGTCATCGAGCCAATTTTCGTCAAATAAAGATTCGTTTAATTGACGCGGAAAAGTTAGTGTATCACGAAAATCTTTCATCGCGAAAGAAAATATATAATTTATGGAAAAAATATTTTCAGTGCAGAATATTTCATAACGAAAAATAATATATCTTTAAAAAAATATCAGTATTTTTTTTCTAATTATACAGGAAGATGTGATGGCTTCTAATGTCAGTGTTTTTGCGATAATATGTGTATTTTATAAGTTTATACCACTTTTTTATAAAAATTCTAATAGCACCTGCTGGCATTTCACGAGATGGCTAGTATCCTTGTAAAGTGCCGTGCTTTGTGAAAAACCTATGACAAATTATACGTGCGCAGGAAGTCTTACTTGAAGTGCCGCCAATTTTTACAAATAACAGCAGTGAAAGGAAAGGCGAAGGTCGAAATATGTGCAAACACGGCCGTACAGGATGTCCACACAAAGGTACGATATTTTTCGTTTTTATAAATTTATCGTAATGCATCTCGCAAAAGTGGCGCAATATCATCTCGCAGCGTGTATTACGTGTAATTCTCTATAACTTCATCCGTTGAAATTCCTTAAACGCTGGAAAGAGTTGCAAAAGAACCGAATAGCGTCAGGATTGTTTATGCTGATTGACTTTCTGCCATAAACTTTAGCCTCCACGCTAATTCTTTTCCGACAATATAATAAATACAATAATACTAAAACATTGATTAGGCATAGTTATTTTACTTTCACAGCTTCCATTCGCCACAAATATGAATACTTTCTACAGCGAGGAGAAATTATGTTTTTCTAATCGCTATATAGCGACGCGCGTCCCAAGGCTCGCGTTACTTATCGTCAGAACAGCTATTATGCAAACCGATTAACGTTTTGAGCGAACATCGATGTGCAGATTCTGGAGTGCTCTTGTTTGCGACAAGTTTATATAGATATTCAATGGGACAAATCGCGAATTTCTCTCACTTTCACCCTCGTCACAACAGCCATTTGCTTAGTTTGCGCAGAGCATCGGTCAAGCGAACTGGTCGATGAGAGAAGCCGAATGATTGGAAAGGGATATTGGATATCCTTGCAGAACACTAAACCGGAGAATGTAACAGAAAGGCGCTCGACCGAATTTAGATAGAAAGGTTGACATTGTGCGCGATCTTTTCTCATCGAAATTCTTCATTGCTTATTACGAAATTGTGTAATATATACGCGTCTGATGAAAATCTCCGCGCGGCCAAGTAATTAATTTGCCTCGTAAGGCGTAATTTTTGATGGTTTTATGCAGGACGGCGTGTCCGGCGTCCGTGGGGCCGTGCGAATGTTGAAGGCGTGCAATCATCAGCACCCCGTATATCCGGGCATTCAATTCGACGATTCGCCTCGTCCTTCCACGGATTCGCCTTATTCTACTATCTTGCTTGTTCTTATTTTTCGCAACGAGCCTTAAAAGGATATGTTCTGTAGGAACAGCTTTGAAACTTCTATTAAAAGGTAACGCAATTCTCAAGATTCTCAAGTCTCCGCAGTAATCGTAAGAATTTTTTGGACAATACTTCCAATAATTAATAGCAATATGATTTAAAAGTAGAGAGTTTTTGAAACTCTGAAAACGATGTATTTCGATCCATAAATCGTCAATCTCTCTCATTTATTGTATAATATATACATTCACATAATTAATGATACATTGATGTATAAATTACAATGTAAATGTCAGAATTATTATTTCGATAATGCAGCATAAAAGAGAGGAGATTCTCACTTAATTAGTTAACAATTTAATTAAATGAAACGTGTGAAAAGTGACTTGCAAAGGTTTAAAATGCGAAAACGTAATAGCAGATACTTTTCAATCATTAACGTCGACCCGGAATAACAGTCAATTACGAATGAATGGTAATATCCGGAATAATGCGGCCGTTCACATTGGTTTCCTATCAAACCAATTTGAGTTTGATTCGAGTGCCCGAAGCCCGTGCAGGAAATCGATGCTCGCGGTGAATTACGAAAGTTTCGCGAAGTCGGGCGTGTTTCCTCCGACAAGCCGCGCGGCCGGCTCCGACACGGAGGCAGGCGAAATACCGTCGGATGCAACATCCTGAGCGGCATCCCGGGACATGAGCCAGCGCGTACGTACGCGTCTCGGACGCGGCGAACGCGGCCGATGCGTTTCCTAATCCCAGGCGCTGCGTACAGCGCCTCTCGTTTCTTCCTGCGGGCGAGAGGATCGTAGCAGCGCATATTTCTGTAAGAGTCGACGAACTGACCCACGATTCCAATCAGAAGTTGCATAAGAACGAGTAACACGCGCACACCTCCGATCGCCTCTCACTTCTCCCGCTTGCCTTGCGAGCTCCGGCCGAAGCGGAGCAGCTCTCTCATAAAGCCCACTCTAAGCTAACCTATAATTTGCGACAGAATTCGGGGCACAATTCCGTGTGCAGATTGATACGTCGTGCATAATGCAGAAGACATTTGCAAATTAGAGAATTAAAGATTTTAATTTTTGAACATAAAATATATGTACGAATAAGTATGCGTAATAAACTGGCAAGTTCATGATTTGCAGTTAAAAAGCTACTTACGTATAGTTCAAGTTAACAATACTAAATCAGTCAAGTCCTTACATTCATTGCGGTCTAATAGATGCGTGCATATCGGCGTTCAGCATGCTCGATGCTTAAAACACTGTGATTTGAGTTTTAAACGGGACAGGCTGCAATTGGATTGTTACGAAAAGAAAGCAGAACAATGCACGATGAATGTCGTGAATCGTAATTGGAAAATGATTGATCGCGTAATAATTTTCAGCTTTTTGCGCGCAGGTTGGAGGATGCGCGAGATGATTTATGAATACTATAACGCTTTGTAAAGTAATACGTTTGAATTGAGCGATATCTATATTTTATGCAAAGTAACATTTAAAATAGAATAAAAATTTTTTTACAATTTTGTACAACGAACTGTTTTAGGGTTCAATTTCTCAAGAAAAGAAGTCAATTAAGATAAGATAACAATAACTTGAATTGATTTTTTCCAGTCAATTACGATGCTAGAAGAAAGATGATGATTCCGAGCGCAAGACTGACGGGCGTATCTCTCCTAGAAAGATACCCAACGTACACCATGGGATCAATCGAAGGAGAGGCTTTCTCCTGGATCACGGTCCGCCGGTGGTACCCTGCCCGCGAGTTCTCCGTCGTCTCCTGGAGGGGATATCTATATAGCCTGTCCTGCTCGGGAGAGCCCGTTCAAACTGCTCGTGTTACTAAGACCGCACGTATATCACCGTGTCGAGGCACCGCGCGCCCGTAGACGCACGTTGACGCGCCAAGCTCGCGGAGCAAAACGGCTCGACGGCTGGAAGTGACGGGGGAGAATCCGACGGGGCCTAATCACGATAAGATCGGACTGCGACGGGAGGACATGTGCCAGTGGTGCGATGTGAGCGAGTGCGAGGGGCGCGGTCAGTAAACAAAAGCGATAATCGCCGAGTGAAGTTCGCAGAAAGAGAGAAAGGGAGGAAGAGCGAGGAGAAAGGAGAAGCGGAGAAGAACGAGCCAGTAGGTCGAGGGTGGCGTTGCGGCGACCCAGTGCGGAAGTACAGCCGCCCTGCACAATGGTGAGTTTGTTGGCATTGCGGTGGACCGCATGCGAAAGCCTGTGCGTTCGGAATTTTCGAGTTCATTTACGCGAATTGCAGCCGTTGGTGTACGTAATTTATATTCGACCGCAATTGTCATAAAGGAAAACAATAGACGAAAAATATCTCTTATTTTGTGAAACAAGTTATTATTACAATTTTCATAAAATTTCTATTATACAAAAGTGAGATCAAAATATTGCAGGAATTACTCAATTATTTAAATTATATTAATTTTGTAAAATTGAATATTTAATGATTGATGATTTTTCTGATTTGAAAAAGTTATGTTGGAAAAAAATATTTTACAACACCTTGCATTTTAATAAAATAACTTTGCGATATCTACTGATAGATAATAATCCGACGATTGATTACACTAAAAGAAATTTCGAGCGCAGAGTTTTTCGAAACGATCGTTTATATGGGATTTCCTAAAATATACAATGAAATAAATATGCTAATATCACTTCTGGGCGTCCATTTCACGCAATGCGCAAAAGTAAAAGTAGTCCGCGCATTAATGCTTATTACATTCACGATGATAGAATCACTGTGCAACTTCGAGCGAAAAATTGATAGAAGGAGATTGCACTTTTGAGATCTGTATAAATTTACATATACGGCTCGCTTAATCGCGCCCGTCCATTAACAGAACGTGTGCATAATTAACAGTAGAAAGTAACGTTTCTCGTTGAAGTTCGGCCTCTTTAAAGAATGAAATGTGCAATCGCAAGAGGCCCCAAATGCACTATTGCTCGTCACAGTGAATAAATTCGTTTCTATTTGCGCAGCGCGCACAGATATCATTCGAATCTTTTGCCCGATGTTATTCCAAGTAATTTACATATTTCTTTGTGCGCAACATCAAAGTGATCATTCAAGATCGGAAATTGAATTCTTCCATCTCGAATAGCGATAATTGTAAAATAGACCAGTGTGTCGATGCGTCTCTCGCATTACTACGCTTTCTAACTTACGCTCCGTATGCCGATGTTGTAAATTTCACACTACGTAATTTACGGCTACTAAACGGCTTAAGAAATACCACGGAATATTAAACAGCGAGCGTTAATGTTTGGGGGGGAAAAAAATGTTCCTGGAAAAAAAAAATCTCCGTTACGCGCGTAGCTAATGAAACAGTTTATCGCGGATATTGTTGCCGAAACGAAAATACATGCAAATATTAATACAAGCTTGCGAATCGTTTCGATTCAATCCACTATAATTGGGTCGAAGTATATCATGCATATGTAATTTACGAGTTTTGATTAGCGGTTATATCGTAACCGCGGTACACATGCCGCATTTTTATGCTGAAAAATACAGATTTTAGAATAGCAGTGCGCTATAAATTCAAATAACCGGATACAAGGTGGCACAAAGATATACTTAAAAGCCGTATAAATCGGATGTTCCGGAGTTCGATGGCGCGCATTCATTATCGTGCCCCGAATTCATCCCCAAATTCATCACTGAATCCATTATCAAAAAAAAAGGAAAAAAAAGAAAAAAGATGGAAAGAGAAAGTAGTGCGAGTTCTTACGCGAAATGTCATTTTACGCGTATCGATAACAACTGCCGACGCCTTTCTTTCGAAAGCACGTTTCACGAGTATCTAGATCTCGTTCAAGATATTACACACATAATTAGATATGATTAATTGCATAATTTCTCTCGGTCGGCTATTTCGTTTATGCAAAGCTGTAGAGTTTAAATGGCAACTTTAGTGTCTGCTATTCACATTATAATTATCTCGAAGATTTTACACTTAATTATAAACTCTACGTTTTCAAAAATATTACAGCGACGGGCAATTATCTTTTCAAAATTTTACGACTTGCTGTAAAAAAAAAAGAAAATTATTTCTCCTTACGCCGGAATAAGACGGGTCTAATCAGCGTGTAATTCCTCCGTCGAAAAAAAACAGGCGGATCGAGAGAGGCAGCCGGTCGCCGACCTCCTGAAATGCAGCATAAGGAGCGAAGAGCTGTTCACACACTGACCCGCATTTCGTCCCCGCCGGCGAACAGCTTCGCGACTTTTGCCTATTATTCGATTTTTCATAGCGCGGGCGCGATTCCGTAGGCTGCTCCTTTCTCTCGGCCCAGGCCGTTTCGATAGGGCGCTCGAGTGAAATCTGAATTTGAGTTCAATCGCCTGCCCCCCCCCCACCACCCCTCCCCCTTCCGTGATCGCGTGATTCGATGCCCGAGTTACAATTCGCGGCCCACTTGCACCCGCGGTGCATAACGTGAAATTTTCTCAATCAGGACGAACGAAATGTTCCATCAGATTGCATAGATTTCTTGTACAGATTTCTGTGTGCGCGTTTTTTTCCCTCCCCCCCCCGGAAATTTGTGCACCTCAAATAATTTACGCGCAACTGGGTCAAATGCTTTTGCCCTCGGGCGAGCAAATTTTGATTTCCAATACGTGTGACGGTATGCGGCGTCGTTTAGTTGGCCAATATTCGCGTCCGTTAGATTCTAATTAATGATAACATGGTCGCGTACGAGGTCATTAATTAATTAAGCATCTGCACGCGATTATTCACTCTCCAGAGAGAAGGCTGTTTATTGTTGATTCGCGTGCTTTAAAAATAGAAAACGTGCGAAATAATTTTCAATGTAAAAATAAACAGCGAATATTGTTTCACTGATACATTTTCGAAGTTCAATTTCGCCAATATATTTCCGCGATGCATTTTGCAGATAAATATTTCCGAAGAATTTAATTAATGACGCGCGAGAAACATGTTCTATTAACGTCGAAGTTTGTGAAGCGGCAAAATTATTCTTCACGAAATAAAGTTTCAAACGAGCAACGACGACGGCAAGAGGAATGATTTTCCTACGCTGGAAGGTCAACCGTAGGCGGAAGTCCTTGCGACGAAAGTCTAAGTGGCACACAACCGGACGAGAAGAAAAGGAATCCCTCGCCTCCGGCTTCTTAATAGTTCCATCGCGTGCCGCTCTCGCGAGCGAAATGAAACTAGGAAAAATTTGCAATCTCTAATTACGTTTTGCCGCGACGAACTTGCGCGTCACGCTATTGACACTTAAGCGAGTAAAGTCGCCTCGTCGCGTGAAGAGGGAGAAATTCTTTCGAGAGAAGCGCGCATCCCAATCTTGTACGACGAATGCGCGACTTTATTACATTTTCGAATAAAAACATACGTAATATAATTATAATATTATCTCTTACGTGAGACTTCTTGAATATACATGTCTCGAGCAAAGTTAATTACACGTCGCTTCGATTCTTCTGCAATGCACATCGTAGAGAAACCGGGAAAGCGTGTTTGACGAACTTAGAATTAGTTACGTCACAATACTTCCCTATACGCCAATCAACGTCATAGATCATAAAAGCTTATACACGTTGTGCGAACAATGCACACAATCGGCGGCTCGCTAATTCCGCAATCGTCCTACACGCGATCGTCTCACGATCACGCCGTCATTGTCGCCCCGGGCGTATCCTGTTCAAGGATAACGACCTCGACGTGCGACGACTCGCTCGCACAACTCATTTAGCAAAAACAAATATTTATCAATTGGATCCCGCTCGAACAATTTTCCAAGATGGAAAGAAAAAATGCAGAATTTCTTTATACGATCAGTGAAGTAGTATTTTCCGTCCTCCTTCGCGGCGAGAGCGAATTTCACACTCACGCGCGCGACGCCGCTTTTCCGTCGTGCATTACTCGCACTCGTTTCCTCCATTTCCGACAGCGTGCTATTTATCTTTTCATGCTCAGAAGTCGCACGAGTAAGCGATCCCTCGCGATAGCCGGGGAACCACCGTCCGGATCGGTCGCGGTGCAGCGCGCCCGAGCGGAAGCCAAAAAGTTCGAAGGCGAAAGTAAAGGTGGAGCGCCGCGAAGAAAGTCGGTGAGAATAAGTGGCACGCCGATGAGGCGTGGACCATCCGACCGGATCGAACATGTGAAACCTGCCGATGATCTCCCGGTGACAGGAATCGAGCGGATCGATCGTTTCACTGAGAAAAATATCGCGCGCTCCCCCGACGCTCGCGTCAAAACGGCACCGTCGGGACGATAAATCTGCCCGTCACAAACAAATGCGAATGCCATTCCGCAGAAATGCGCGATTGTTCAGCCGCAGAAATGAATTCATAAAATATCCAGATATCCGACGGATATCGCTTTTCCCGATGGAAAACAATCGCGCACTTACTTATACTTGCCTTACATATCGCGGGTCTTCATCGGAACAACAGATTCGCCGCAGCTGTTACACGCAGAAAGAACAATGGCTCGCGGGAATTATAATGAGATTGAACAACGTTCGCGATTCAAGATATACAGCGGACTTTTAGTGAAAACGCGCATCACCGACAGATACCATCTTCTCGAATAAAGTCGACATCGCTTGTTTAATGTGACAAATGAGTGTGTCGCAAATTGAATTTCCGCTAGACGAGTCCTCCCTTCGAAAATTCCTTTACGCAACTGCGTTCTCTCCGTTCTATTTCCACTTGTTGTGAACGACGTTGCGCTCGAAGTTAATTTAACCAATCCGGTTTTCATTGCGTAGCAATTAAGCACGCGGCAATTAAACGATGAGTTACTGCATAATCTCCGGAACAAAATACGTTTTACAAATGAGTCACGGTTGCAGGATGTTATCGCGGAACACACGCCACTTCCGAGTCGGCGTGTAAAGATTGTTAAAGGAAACACGAGACTTGCATCGTTCGTTCAGTACTTTTCTCTTGGAGCGCGCGCGCGCGCGCGCCGAGCACCCTCTCGAAACCTAAGAAACGAAAGTTTCCGAGCGACTACCGGATAGTGCAAACATACAAGTAGAGCGTGAAATACCGAAGGCCGCGAATATATGACATTTTTGCGAACGGTACCTTCGATCGGGTCACTCGACCCGCCACATATCATTTCCTGGATGTAATACATTTAAATAGAGGCATCTTCGTGAATGAAGTAGCTGTCAGTTTTTTTAGACGTACTTACAACAAATTCGCATTTTCATAGCTACAATAATTGTAGCGTATTAAATTTCTCAAATAAAGAGAAGATTTAGTTGTCATGAAAGCCGGTTTATAGGATGTTTTATGGATAATTGTGGAGAAAACTGCAACATGCATGATTTACAGCAATCATTATACTCCACTTTAACACTGTCAGCCAACGTTCAACCGTAGCGAAATATATAAAATATACATATTTCTTCTTTAATCTATCTTAAATTTACTTATATTTTTCAAATGCTCAAATTCCGAAGTATTCAATTTTTCGATATCATTATTTTTTATATTTTTTTAATAAATTTGTGTTCAATTTAAAAATTTAGCACACACTCGAAGGAATTTCTTTAACAATGTAATTGAATTTTCTGCGGTGCTCAACGTGTTGAAAGCGCGATTGAACGACGTCGCCGAGACCGCGCCTTTACCGAAGACGCCAGCTGGCTTCTTCGCGCGTTCACGCCTTACGCGGGAGAAAGGTGCTCGACCTCCTTTTTAACACCATCCTGATCCGGCATCTGGCGCGCACGAAACGATTGATAATTGCACGCATTACCGGCGGAATTGGCGATGTTGGGTGAGCAAAGCCCAACGAGACCGGATAATATCGCGCCGATGCTTTATGCGCTCCTCCATTTAGAGAAAGTCATTTCTTTCGACGGGCACGACGATCAGATCGCTTCAATCACACCCGCGACTAGGATACGTGGGAAGCTATTGGCCAGGATTGAAAGCGGAATTACGACGGAACCGCCATTGTTACGGAACGACGTGCCTTCGACCGTGTAGCTAGAAAAATTGTTCTTGGGAAATTTCTTGAAAACTGTTTTTTTTAAAACTGTTCCCTTTACCTATCCGATAGATTTTATCTATCTGATTGATGTTGAATAACTGTGAAGGAAAATATATAATTTATATTTCAACATAAAAAATGTAACGCGCAAACTCGCGAGAATCGATTATGCTAGCGTGTTTCACGGAGATCAGCTAATTTCAATATTTGTTTTTGATGCGTTTAGATTTTTAGAAAGATAACTGCGCGTATGATATGATTAGAACTATTTAATTAGAATTTATTTCTCTGATCTTTCATCGATACCGCTGCTTTCGCCGATTGATTCGCAGTAAATTCTCTGTCGGAATTTTGTTGCTCCGTGCATGCGCGCGATACATATATACAATCGAACATTCCGCCGGCGCAATCGATTTCTTTTCTTCCCGACGAGGAACCCGCGCTGAGGATCGCATCGTTATTTTACACTCGATGGATTCGTTTCTAAAAACAAGCGGGCGGAATGCGCTCGGAAAGAATCGCGAAGAAAGCAGAAAAATCGCATGCCGTGTCCGACACGCGATCTTCCGTAATGAAAATTGCATATAAGCGCATATGCATCGGGGCTCGTAATCAAAATCATGTCAGTGGCACGCAGACTTGACTGATGCGCATTAGAAAAATAAAAGAGAAACATCGTAAAATCTAGGAACTGGTGGATTTTCCACAATGCGTTCACTTCGTTGATGATATCATCGGTGTGTCGATGATATCACTCTGCAAACATTAATTACGAATAATATAAAAATGAGATAATACCGTTGAATTGCTTCAGCCCGTATTTCTTCCAGATTGCCGATAATCTCTTTGCGTTAAACCTCGCTCGCAAGGAGTTGGATAATGAAGAAAAATCTCTTATTTCTATCTGAACGCTTACTCGCGCGAATGGTCACGCTCTTGCTGATACGCTCGCGAATGTGAAATAGGTTGAAGATAGTGGTCGCATGTCCATATTTTCCGCGTTCGTAACTAGAAGGCCGACTACATTCACTGGAACATTATGTCGCTCGACACTGCCTGCAAATATTTGCTACGAAATGAGTCGCGATATTACAAAGGAGATCACAGATACAATATCGCGTGTTTTTAAAAGATTTTAATCCATTATTCGTAGAGCGAATCGTTCGTGTTCGTCAGTGATTATTTATTTTAATTATTCCTTACAGATTATTATCAATAGTTCGTTCAAAATCGCACCTTTTCTCAACGTGTTGCAATGTTTCTTTTTTTTTTTATACGAAGATCGAACAAATAGACATGAGTAACAACTTTAGTGAAAGTCGTCTTTACACACGCAAATGGGTTTAGTGACTCACGCTTACAGCACTATCATTCGAGCTGTAATTTACGAGTGGTTTGATATTACTTATTTGTTGGCAAATCGCGGATAAAAACCGGATACTTCGTGATAGATCTACTGCATTACGAGACACGCTCGTCAGCGATTTGTTTCTTCGTCTAATGACTTATACAGCAGAAAGGTGCATTTACGCCAGCGTGCAAATTCGCAGAGGTAGAAGCGAAATGGAAAAGCAGATATTGAGGGAATCGTGAGCTGCATTGTTTCGATCGAACAATGTGCGTCACTCGCATCTCTATTCAAGATGAACAGTCAATCAGTGATACTTGCAATCTGCGCGAAACGAATCAATTGCGAGCGTCAGTAATCGTAGTGTATGAAACTTTGTCACTTGAACAGGAATATTAATAATGTCACACGCAAATATTAATGCAACATTCAATTTTGCGCATTGTATTAATTATTTTTGAATCGTAAATACCATTTTAAGTTTTTGAATAACATATATAAAATTTTATTTACTAACTTGTGTGTGATTATGCTTTTTATTTCGCGACACATATTTATGTATAACATTTTAATTAAGTTTATATAATTCTGTAATTAATGGAAAATACGTGTGAGTCTGATAAGGCTTGATTCATTTCTATTAATCGGGTGGTAGAATCTCTATCATTTTCTAATTAAATGTGAAATGATTACAACAACAATGAGATAATGCAATAAATTTGTTTCGCACTTCATGAAATTTTGTTAAAGATGAGAAAAGTTTGACAGAAATTAGCATTAAAACTAATTATTTCGTAACAAATGACTATTATTATTTTCTAGACGCAATAGTGTCTTCTCATCGTTGACAATCTACTTCCATAAATCTCTTCCCACAGTAAAGAAACAATTTATTCAAAGATTTTGATCAATATGAAAGTTTATGAAATGTTTAATGAGTATTGATGATAATATCGGAAATGATTAACAGCGCCGCCTCTACCGCCGTAGTGGTTCTGTCCTATTGCGAGTTTCATTAAACCGCAGATTCCATTAAAAGCCATAAGCGAGTTGTGGCCATCTCATCCCGCGATAAGTACTTCACTCATTTATTCACATTGTGATAGATGCGGTGAGACTGCGGTCGGTTTCTTGTTGTTTCCCCGCTTGTTATTCCGAGACTGTTATTCCACGTCTTGTCCTACGATGCTCCCTTTGTTATTCTACATTTCGTAACGAATAAAATAACACGCTCCGTCCGAAAGTGCTGCTCCATTATTCTACAAACGGGAACGTTTTGCGCTCGTATTTTTGTCTATCTAAATAGAATATTCAATGGTCCGGCGATTGGATTCGGAGGACAAAACGCGCTCGATATTTCGAAACTACGCTCGCACACGGCTTGCGCGACGCGAGAGGGGTTTATTTTTAAAATATGAATCACGCCGAACGCGGGGACTGATGTCGATGTTGACCCAGATCCACCGTGCAAAAGTCAATCAGAGCAATTTTACGCTGTCAACAGACAGCCGGGTACGTGCCGCGTCTCGCCGGGGTTAATTATTCCCGCGATCGATTGAATCGATGTTGTTGGTTTTAGATTGTGCGGCGGTGCCTCACGCCGACCGCGGTATTCATCGCCCTAACGTTGTTAGGCGGATTCGACGGAAGCGCGGCCGAACGATGGTCGCGGCAGGTCTCCAACAGCGAGTGGATCCCGCTGGCTAATCCGCAGAGAGCCGGCCAGCTACCGCAGGAGGATGCGAGAGGCGGGCTCTTGACCAGCGCCACGCATCTGCCGAATCCGATACAATCGCTCGCTTTACCGCCCGCCCTTCAGCATCAATACCAGGAACAGCTGATTCAGTTGCAAAAGACGCAGGAGAGCATTCAAAAGCTCCTTCTGCTGCAGCAACAGCTCAGAGCCCAGCAGCAAATTCTTCAGGTGAAAAAAAAAGAAAAGAAAATCTCGCTTGCGTTAGTAATTAATTCATTTTTTTTTTAAATCGAAAATACTCATCCTGCGTTTTTGTTTAAAGTCTCAGGCGTACGTGCCGTACAGCAGTGCCGAGGACGAGAAGCAAGCGCTACCGCCGAGCGCCGTGCAAGCGCCGGAGACTCTGATCCCGCCGCATCCGTCATCAGACGCGCTTCCACCGGTCTATCCGCCTCAGAATTTCCTATCTCAGAGACCGGGACTGGTCCATCAGAATCTGAACGAGGGCCAAGTTGTGCTGCAGCACGGCGAGAGCGCGGAGGACGCGCAAGAAAGACCGCCGCATACGTACGTGCCGAAGCAAGGAAGTCAGAGACCCGACGGGAAACGTCTGAAGGGACACCAAGGCTTACCGCAATCTTCTCTGATCGGAAGCAATGAAGAGGAGGAGGTTCGTACAATCCTCGCGCACTTTGCTTTCTTCCGGATTGTGTAATTTATCCATTGACCGATTTCTACTTGTGCATTTCTGCGATATTATCACTAATCGCTAAGCTAAATAGAATTAGAGCGTGTATAGAATACGCGGGATGCGTAATATCAACCGAGCGAAACCGGAACTGCGAGCAAGATTTGATAAATTAATCTTGGCTTGTTAGAATTATAATAGTAATTAATTTTAACGAATCGTGAATTTTACAAAAAAAGTAAATTTACAGAATTTGTTTTAGATTTTTGATTTGTATTGATAATAGATTATTTTTATTAAATTGAATAAATAATATCAAAACAGCAAATGATAAAAATCAAATTTAATCAAATTAATAATCAATATATTTATTATATAACAATAAGTTCCAACAATGTTAATTAATAAATGTTAAAAAATTAAGAAACTACTTCCAATTAAATCAATCCAATATTTATACAAAGCCAGGATTAAGCAATTTTCCATTGAAAAATTTATAAGCCAAAATTAAGGGCATATATTTGAACAATCGCAAAAACTCATAGGTTCAACTGGTGTACGTTCCGGCGGAAACGTTGGCGCAAAGAGGTCAGCTGAAGAGGAATCGCGGAAGAAAGCCATATCCCGTTCGCCAGCAGCAACGAGAGAACATCGAACAAGGGAACATCGACCAGGCCTCGCTCTCGCCCGAGCAAGCGGCCTTCGCGCGGCAGGTGCTGCAGCAGATTCAGAAGGACCACGAGGATAATGCGCATTTCTTGAACGAGGAGCGCACGAGGGAATTCACGAGATTGAACGAGGAGCAGAAGGCGCTCGAGCGGAAGACGCGATTGCAGCAGGAAGCGCTGCAGCGGGAGCAAGAACTGTTGCGCCAGAAGGAAGCTGAGAAGAAGCGCAAGGAGTTGGAAAGGCTGGAGGAGATAGCGAAGCAGCGCGAGCTGGACCGAATCCGCGAGACTAGAGAGAAGCAGAGGCAGGAGGAACTCGAGCGACGACGAGTCGCCGAGATTCGCGTGAAGGAGGAGAAGCGCCGAGAGGAGGAGGCGCAACAGCGCGAGGATAGGCAGAAGCAGCTCGAACTGGAGAGCCAGCAGAGAGATCAGCTGCGGACCGTCAATCACGGTCTGCTTCAGCAAAATCCTCAGTCGCAAGCGCTGGTGCGCGAACAGCCGCATCGCCAGCATCTCGCGGACGGCACGAGGGCCAAGAAGATCCGCAACAGGCCGCGCCAGCGAGTTAATCAGGAACAATCGGGCTACCACGAGGTAGCCGCGACCACGCCGTCGCCGAATCAGCCGCCGCTCTCCGTTTACATGGGTGGTTCCAGCTCCAAGCTGGAGTCTGTCAAGGTCACCGATGTTCTGCGACTTCTAAGAGATGCGAAGACCATCGCCGTCTTGGACAACGTCGGTCCGGAGTCGCCGCAGGTCTTCGTGGGTCCGTCAAATCTCGACCCGCCGTACGGATATGCGAAATTCGATCTGCCGTATCTGTCGTCGATCGATCACAACAGAGTGGAGCGTAAGGTCGACAAGCTGCCCTTCTTCGTGGCGCCGTTGAGCTTCGATCCGCCGCCCGGTTACTCGAAGATTCCATTCCCGGCGCCGCATATCGGCTCCGTCGTCGTCAACACGCTGTCGGAGGTGTCGTCGGACAGCGCGCCGGTCGACGAGCAAAATCCCAACCCGATGCCGCTGATCGAGCCGAATTCTTACACCGACGCCGATCAAAGCGGATCGATCGCCACCACCGCGTCGTACGATTCATCGAGCGCCTCGCCGAACTTCCGCGCGGATTCCAACGGCCCGAAATACGAGCCCTCTCACTCGACGCCGCCCACGGGCTCGAGATTCAGATTCAGACAATACTACGACGGCAAGCCGGCGTCCGTAGTTAGCACGTCGTATTATGAACGCGAACAGTCGGCGAAGGCGAAGCCGAGCAAGTATTACGAGCAGGAATCCAAATCGACCACTCCTCAGTCACCCAAGTTTGACACAACGGTTAGCTACAGACAAGAGGTTTCCTATTCCAGCACGCCGAGTTTCCAGGACGAAGCGGTGAATTCGCACGATCCATCCGCAAAAGAGCAGGACTTGGCAGCTCAATTAGCGCTCATTAATCAGGAGCTCGAGCAGCAGAGGGAGAGCCAGAGATACAACACCGCCGAACAGTATCACGGCCAGAGCAATCTGGAATCGTACGACGCCAATGACGTCAGAGCGCCGGTTGGATCGGCGCAATATAATTTGCCAGCGGAATTACCGCCAATTTCGCCGCACCTGCCCGGCTTGATAAACTCATTGTTGGACAAGCAGGAGGGAAATCTTCCGGTCGCCACGACGCCGCCCACGATGACCACGACCTCGACGCCGGCAACGACGACCGCTCGCTTGAATTCCACGACTTACAGGCCGCGAACAAGGTGGGTGTGTGTTTAAAATGTGACAAAAGCGCATGTGAATCGTTTCATAGTTGCACGTTACTTTTGTATAATTTATAACTTGCGTTCAAAATTTTTTCTTCACTTATATCTTGCCATTTTTATGCCATTTTGACATTACGCGCGTCGTAAATGATGTGAAATTTTTTCTGGCATAAAACTGTCGCGCGTAAAACTTTTATGCCATTTCATATTAATATCTAGAATTGTAGAGCGTCGATGCAACATTCTCGGTTTTACCGTGCATGTCAGCGGTAATGTATTAAAATTGCATACACAGAAGCAGAGTTGTACCCACGAGATCCAGAACGACTCAGGCGCCGGCTAATAAAACGGATAGAGCTCGAAGACCAACGTACAACAGATCCAAATCCAGATTCTCGACTACGACGGAGGAGTATCACGAACCCTCTTACGAGCCAACGAAGGCGAGGGCGCCGGAAACCACGCAGAAGCCGAACGCGATCGAACACAGGAGACCAACGTCTAGAACGCAAAAACTTAGAACTCGGGACAGAACGAGTTCTGCGGTACGATTCATTTTAAATTCCTGTTCGTGAAATTTTTAAAAAATCTTAAAAAAAAAACATATACAAAATATGAAAAATAAAATAACGAAATGTCTAAAAATAGTCTTCCCGACTAACGCAGGTTCAGAGTCACAACACTCAGCCGGGCGACTTGGAGAATTATCCGACGCAGAGCGACTCTCAGGGTAATGTATCTCCCGACGCGTACTCGCCGGCGAACGGACCCGCCTCTAATCTCCAGCAGAAGGAAACTCCGTCGCCGGGAGTGAGCGATTACACCCGGGAGAATTATTCGCCGACCACTGCCACGCAAACCGAAAATTATCCGCCGCTGCGCGAGTTTACGGTCCAGCATGGCGTGCCCTTGGTATCCGGCGATTACTCCAGGAGTCAGAATTATCCGCAGAACCAGCCGCAGGAAGCGAACTACCGGCAAAGTGCGACGTACGATCAGAACGGCGGCTTCGAGCAGGCGGCGCTCGAGATGACCCCCGTGAACGGATTCAATTATCAAATCGCGAGTGTGAATTCACCGGATCACACGAGTCCCGAGAGACCGCGGTATCAAAGCAAGCTGGAGGACGCCAATTACAATCTGGCCAGCACGGAGGACCCGCGAATCCGGGAGGAACATCGATATTCCCCGATTTACGAGGTCAGCGTGGCGCAAACTCAGCCGGATTACAACTCGTTCCGCAATGTTGACGACGGCAAGATCGAAAACGGGGCGACGGAGACCGATCCGGGCGCGTCGCCGATTTTCGTTCCGCTCCAGCAGAGCAAGCACGAGGAGTACGAGCTGCGGATTCCCTCCACGGAGAGACCGCTCGTCGAAGTACGCATGTCAAATTGATATTGAATTGATACTGAATTCGAACAAGTGTTTTAATCGCTTGATGCGTTTCCCAGAATCCGCTTCGGTCGTTGAAATTTTATCGAAAATGCAATAAATTATAATTGATCGTAGTGAATCTATAAATAAATACAGATTTTATTTAATCATCGTTAAAACTCTCTCCGCTTTCAGATTAGCACGAAGAGCACGACCACCCCGGCGAATTTAATAATACGTCAGCGAGTTCGAGGTCGATTGAGCGGGAGTCGCCCTCATCAAGACTCCGCGGTTCAGACGCGGCCCCGCGGCTCTCAGGACGAATACGTGCGCTTCAGCGTCGTGAGTCACGATTCCACTCGCACGAATCAACGGCAGCGCGATGGAACGAGGACGAGGCCGCGCGTGCGTCCGCAAAGTCACGGATCGCAGGTGCAGACCGAGGGTAACGAATACATAAAGATACACGCGGCGCAGCAGCAGAGGTTGATCGCCACCACCACGCCGCCGACGACCACCAGCACCACGACCACCGATCGCACGTCCAACGAAGACGTCGATTACGGATTTATCAGACCGCCGAACTTCCAGCCGGTTAACTCGCCGCAATCGGTGCATCCGGTGGACAGCAGATTCCAAACGCCCGTTACATATAGACCGGCTTTGTCCGAGGTGCGATGTTTTTGTGGTTTAATCCAATATGTATATCCTAAATTCTTGCCTTATTCGTTTAATTATTAATTTTTTATTTTATCGCTAGCACATATAAAATTTTTTCGTTTTTTTTTTTTTTTTCTTTCTTACGCTTGTTACTTTAAAGTAAAGTTCTAAACAGTTGATCGATCTTCAAACCTCATCTAGAATTCTTCAATTTTTTTTCAATATTACAAAGGTATTTTTTACCGAACAATTTGAATCGAAATTTTCGCGTAACGCTCCATCGATCTTCCCTACAACGGGCTTTATCGTGCACAAAACTACCCTTCTAGCTTGCTCGAGAAATAAACGCGAATAAACTTGCCGCAGATACAGCACATAATCCCCAACGACGAGACAGCGGTGGAATCCAGTCCGGCGCACATCTTGAAAAATCGTCCGAAATACCAGCAGACTCCGACCCGCCGTCCGACTACAAAAACATTCACAACGACAACGACGAGCACGACGACGGAAACGGTACCTGTTGCGACGACGATACCGGATAACAGAGCGTACACGACGAGGCAGAAAACGAGACCGGACGAGACGAAGACGACGAGGGCGCAGGGAAGAATTCGCCGACCGGCGAAGAAACGCACGACGTCGACGACAGAATCCGGCCTCGAGGCGAACAACGAATTGCCGCTGGACGAGAATTATCCTCGAATAACGCCGCAACAGCTGCCGGTGACGGCGGCGGGACAACAGCCTCTCTACGACGACAATTTCGACGTGACGCCGCAATTCGCGCTGAATCGGAATCGACCGGCGCAGTTCTACGAGGAGAGTGGCGAAAACGTAAGTAAATTTTCCGTCGCGATCGCATTGAGAGGCGACGAATAAGTGCCCATTTCAATTTTCACATTACGAACGGCATTCAGGAAGAAACGTTATTTTTTCGCAATTTCCGAATTTGCAAAATGTGATTTAGAATACAAAAATACGTCGCATTGTTGTGTGAATTTTTGCTTAAATTTATTTTTAGCGTTTTTTTTTATATATATATAAATACGACTCACTCTTTTGAATCGATCAAATGTAATGCCAATATTTCCAGTATCCTCAGGAGTTTCTTTTAAACTTCGGCAATCTGCCGGAGCAGTCGCGACGGGAGGAGTACGATCAGACTCAGTTGGCCAGTATTCACACGAAGAAGTACAGTAATTCAGGTCACGTGAGCTCGGATGCGAGCTCCGCCGGTGACATTTACGGCGCCGAGAGCCAGTGGTCCACGAAGTTGTCGAAAACGTCGTTCCAGCCGAGCTTCGCAGCCTCGAATCGCGTGGCCGACGAGACGAGGCAGAACCGAAATAGGATCCATAAGGATCAGACGAGCGAGAATGCGCCTGAGATCATCACAGCTGGACCGGAAGTGCCGTCGGTGACAATGATCGTTTCTGCCGATTATCAGAAACGCCTGAATAATGCTGACGAAGTGATGGATGCTTTCGGAAAGAAGACGAATGCGCAGGATCACACGGAGAAGCTGAACGCTACAACGGCGGTGACAAGTTCGCCGACGTCATCAGAGACACGAAACTGGATGGGTAGAGAAGAGAATTTTACGGAGCAGATTGATGATGCCCCGAAGGTGAAAATAATGGCTGACTCGACTGGCAGAAAGGTAAAATATTCTTTTGTTTTAACGTAAAAAATATTTAATATGTTTTAGAAAAATAGAAAAAAAATACTCTTATATCTCAATTTTAATAAAATTCTGAGTAAAAAGTCAAGATAAAAGTATCCGGATTTACTTTAGATTTTGTTTTTAAAAGCTAAATTTAAAATGTTTTTCTCGCGAGTATGAAGTTAATAACTTAAAAAGAAGGATAATTAATTATATGAAAATGAATTAAAATCTCAATAATGTAAAAAGTATATTTTTAAATGTTTCAAATATTTACAATAATTTCGTGCAACACGCACATTCATTTATGTGCAACGTGTTGGTATAAAAATTTCAAGCCAAATTAAAATTGCATCGCGAATCTTTTTCTCATTTTATCTCCACGAAGGGCAATATGAAGCACGCCGAAAATTAATTTTTCAGACCCGACGGAAAAGAATCCGCGTGCGAGTAAGACCTCTCCCGAATGATTTCGTCACCGCCGAATCTCAACATCATGATTCTGCGACGAATAGTCTGCATCAGGATGAGTACAAGTACAATTATGAATCAAAGACCACCACCGCTCAGCCGATTACGACGACCATCGCCGCGACTACCGGAACTGCCGCAGAAACGACGAAAAAATCAATGCTGCAGGACTTCCTGGAGGAGATGCTGAAGAAGGGCGAGGTCTCCATCCCGACTCGCGTCTATTTCGCCACAACGGAGTCGCCGACGACGACGCCGTACATTGTTTCCGACCACGGCGAGACTGCAACTTTGAAAGAAAACCACATGTCGATCGGCACGACGCTGATACCGAACGCCAGTACGGAACGCGCTGAAAGTGCAACCGGATCGAGAGACAACTCCCAGGAAGCGACTTCTAAGGAAGCTGCCGCTTTGATACAGGAAACTGAAGCGCGAAACAAGACAAAATCGGACGAGAATTCTCAGGAGGATCAAAGTGAGCAGAATAATTTGGAGGACATCGAGATGCTCAATGAAAGGTACAGCCTGCCGACGAACTATCCGGATGGATCGGGAACGTCGAGGGAAATTGAGGACGCCATGGCAGAAATGACGGGCTTCCCGGTCGCGACGGACGAGATACGGAAGCTGAGTGCCATCGAAAAACAGAAGAAGGAGCACATAATGACGCTGAGGAGGCAGAAGGTGAATGCCGGCGGGAGCGAGACGCATCCGAAGAATCACAGAGCTAAGTGGAGTGAGGTGAGGTATCCGCCGTCGGCCTTGGACAAGTCCGCGCCAAGCTCGTACTCCACGACGTCCTTCCCCAGCGTTGTCGCGCGAAACGAGGGCGACGGCAGCGTGAAAACGCTGTCCGCCTACGTGAAAGCCATCTTCGACAGCATGAAGAGCGCCGAGCGAGAAGACGGGGTGGAGATCGCGAAGGTGGTCGAATCTAAAAGCGAGACTCCCGCGAATAATTCCCGATTCAACGGTGCCGATTCTTCGGCGCGCGAGGCGAGCACGACGGTGTCCGAGGAGGTGAATCGAAGAGCCGGCACGACCGTCACGGCCGTGACGCAAGGCGCGAAGGAGAGCGCGACGAGCCGCGAAGAGGCGCGGCAGGGTGAGACGACGACGAAGGAGAGCGTCACGACTCTCGAAACGACCACGCTGATCCCGGACACGACCGCGAACACGGTCACGCCGTCCGAGGTGACGACAGAGCCGTCCACGACGACGTCCACCGCGAAGACGATAACGTCGGTGAAACAAACCGCCGGCAATGTGGCGCAGACGAATTCCACGATGCTGGGCAAGGTCCTGCGAACTTCGACAACCACGAAGGTGTCACACATGACGGAGATCTGCTACAGAGGCCGATGCGTGATGACGAAACCGAATATGGATGATTTGACGAGATGAGGGAGGTTTGATTATAATTCGCGACGTGAGAAATAGGCGATCAGGTTCTGCGGGATCATCCTCGGCACTTTTCTGTCCGGTTCTTTATCGAAAGTCAGCAGCGAGAAAGGCGATTGTGAACGGCAACATTTATTTTTATTAAGTATCTATCATTGCTTTTAATTTAGCGATGCCCTTTAATATCAATGTACTTAGATGTATTGATTCTTACTTAATATAAGATAAATATAGATTTCTAGAGAAATTCTGTAGGAAAAACAAGGAGTTATTCGCCAGACAGAAAAGTGTTAACGCACGCATCTTTCGAATCACTCTTTTTGCACATTGATCGAGATATATCGTGCTTGCGAATCGAATCTCCGAGAAATTACACAATGAGATTCTCGCTCTTTTTCAGATGGAAAATTATTGCAACTTTACGTGCGTTATTTTAATCGAAGAGAAAGATATTTTTATATATGTAAAAGTGGCAAGTGCCTAAAATTCCGGCCGAAATTACGGTTCAGCGCGATAGCGGAACGGTGAATTGATTATATCACTAAGTTTGCGCCTCACAGCCTCGCACGTGAGCGTGTAGGGAATGATCAATGTTCTCCAAGCGCCTTCATTTCGAGAGGATATTTTATCGTTGCGAGATAAGGCATCGCTCAAGATGTCGCGACAAATTATGTATGTCGGGAGTTTAAAGGCGAAATACCAGCGTGATATCGGCCGTGAGAAAGGGACATCTTCTCTACGGGGAAGGAAATTCCGCGTCGTCGGCGGCAAATCGATCGTCCGTCGCGACGTGTGCTTATAAAAAGGACCCCGAGCGTGCACAGCCGGCGTCTTTCCGGCGAGATCGAAGCGCGATGGTTCGACTGGCGTTCTCCGCCAGCGCGGGCGACCACTTTGTGTAACGCTTTAGCAGTTAAGTCTATTTAATTTAATTACATATCTGTGTCGTGTACGTGTAAGTTAAAGCGTGTAAGTATTTTAATAAAGTCGCGAGAACGCAATAAACTGCATCTGCCGTCCTTTTTTCCATTTCCCGAAGCGCGACGTGAGATACTTTAATTCCATCGTGGATCGAGTCCTTATTTATCGAAGAGAGAAATTCGTATCTTTAATTTCGCCGTCTTGCTGATGCAAACACTTGGGCAATTTTGCAGGGGATCTTATAAATACAAACAGACTCTAAGTGGTCGTCCCGATAACTTTTTCCAAGGCTTTTATCCGCGCGTCGACCGAAACCCACCCTTACGTCGTCATCGATCGGCAAGATACAACATCGCTCGTACAGATGGTGCCACGTCACGGAGGGGTGGCACCGGAAGTGGGGGATGCTCGAAGGGGTTTCGATATATGTGCGAGCGAACGGCTAGGTGGCATGGTAGCTACGTGGGCGGTGAGGGGTGTGGAGCGTTGAGGCCACAGGGAAGTGCGGAGAAGTAAGACGAGGACGAGAGAAGGAGAGAGAGAGAGAGAGAGAGAGAGAGAAAGCGCGAAAGCGGGGCAAAGTGAGACGGAGAGGGCGGGCGCGAACGACGTAGCGAGAGGAGTCACAGTCCAGTTGAGGCGCAAGGGTCCTCCGGTTAAGGACGACGGTCCCTGGCAGTCCGGGACATTATGCCAGGCGGCGAGGGGTCCCCGATCAATCTCCTCGACGATCACCGCCACCACCATCGCGCGTCGACCACGTCCGCGACGGACGAGTGCGCGAACGGCGACGATGTCAGGACGACAGCGGCGTCAACGGC
Organism: Linepithema humile; assembly: GCF_040581485.1. Taxonomy (NCBI): domain Eukaryota; kingdom Metazoa; phylum Arthropoda; class Insecta; order Hymenoptera; family Formicidae; genus Linepithema; species Linepithema humile. Next base: position 3,715,800 of record NC_090130.1, on the reverse strand, counting down.
GAACACCGCTGGTGCGACCTTCACCAGCGCGATGACGAGCGCCCTAGCGGGCGAGGGTCTCCGGCGCAGAAAGGTCATACATGCGGCCAAGGAGACCTTCGACAAAGGTGAGTCGAGAGCCCTTTATTTTTTTTTTTTTTTCTCGCTCCCCCTCGCCGCGGTACCGTCGCGCGCGTTCGTCGCTCCTTTTGCGAAACCTCGCGCAACCCGCTCGCCGCCGCGCGGGTACCAGCCCCGGAGTCGACTGGCCCCCCCGGTCGGCTCTCGGGCGCGCGGATATCGGGATCGATCACCCTTTCGCAAACGTGATATCGGCCTGCGGCCCGACGCAGGACACGCTCCGATCCGCTTCCGCCTTCGTTTTGACAAAGCGACCGCGGCGGAGCGAGGCGACCGCATTAATCCCGACTCGAGTCAGGGTGATTCCTGATTCGACGGGCCGACCGCCGTCGCATGTCGCCTCTGGCGACGATCAGTGACCGGGGAAATAGAGACCTGCGGAGATGCGGTCGATTAATTTTCATAAGCCAAATCGAGTGTTCGGGCCTGCGGTGTCTCGAACGTTTGCACAAGTTGTTGCGCGCTTTGTATATTTATGAATTAAATTGGTTACGCGTGAAACAAACAGATCCGCGTATTGATAAATATTAATCGACGCGATACGATAGACGCGACGTGATAAATTCCGCTGTGCGGTTATTATCGCGTTTTCGAATTATTAACGCTTTTACGGATGCATCCAGTATGCCGGAATCGTTCCGTCGATGCATCTACGAACATGTCGTGACTCATAAATAATGCATAAACGGGAGTTCGATGAATTCATGCGGGTTTCGATAATACAACGAAAGGCGACACTACGCTCGATTTACAGTGATAAATATTCTTGCGAAAGATGCATATTTTATGTCATCTTAATCTCTTTTTGACGACGCCGCTGTTTCCAGACCGCCATGTTGCAGTTGCATTTTCGAAATGGTTGCTGTTTACTGTTATTGCACTTATGCGGGTCACTGTAAATATATCGTCAAAGCGCTCGCGATCGAAATATCGAATACAAATTGCTTCAGTGATGGATCCTTTGTTGACGGAACGCATTTTCCACGGGATGCACAATGCATCCGCTGTGCAATTGAAATTTTCTATTATCTATTCAATAATCTATATCACGTATAACAAACTAATATCAAGATTGAACAACGTCAGATTTAAACTCGTCGCATTACTTCTCATCTTCTTCGAAGCTAGAACACAGATGAGATACAGAAAAATCCGAAAATATATAAATAGCAACATAAGTTTAATAAATCCATACTTATATTTTTAGTAGCATTAATTAACAAATAAATAACTAATTAATTACTATTATTAATATTAAATATAAAATATCTCTGTTGCCGAGAAAAAATAATAATAAGATGATTAGCGTAAATGTGAAATGTCTTAATCAAAGATAAATTATTTAGAAGTATTGTTTATAAGATAACATTAGGTTTACCTCACACAAGTTTAAATCCGTTATTTATTTTATGTAAGAATCCATTCTTGTTATAAAAATATCTGCGGTTCGCGAAATGGTGCAGTGTTACGTCGTCGAATCTCGTCGCTTCACCTACGCTTTACCAATTTTAACATTTGACGTACTTTATGCGCGCATAAGAGTTACGTAAGAACCTCGCACGTGGAGCGAGTACATTAAACATAGACAAAATAGTTTAGACACTCTTTGATCCTAAAGATAGCCCTACGGAAGAATTTGTGTCTCGTCAAAATTTTCTCGTATATCAACCCAGTAACTCTTTCTTCGGGATTACGGAATTTACGTCGCAGAAGTCACATTTATTTTCTCAAAGAAATGTGTTCTGCGAAAAAATCTCTATTCAATTCGATGCGATTGCATTTTACTGCATTTTAAATAATGTGACGCGATTTCACGATAGAATGGAAACTGCGACAAACCGTGACTATCTTTTAACAAACGTGAAATTTTAGCGCTTTCCGAAGTTCTGTGCTTCAAAAACTTCTTATTAACTAATCGAATTTGATTAGCGCGGATTCCACGCGAAACTAACTGCGAACTTCAGTCCCAATTTCGCCGAAGGCAACGCTCACCCGAATTCATTCGACACATAGTGCGAAGTTTCGCTAATGCAGAAGATCGAGAATATCCGAAGTTCTATACTAGTTCTCTATGTATTTTCGCCATTCTCTTTTGTTTCAAGATTTGAATAGGTACATCAATTCGAAATTCAAATCTTAGGTTAATCAATTCAGAAACAAGTTTTATGTCGGACGGATTTTCGTACGGGCGCGATATTTCTTCGAATTTTGTAAATATTAAAAAGGGGGACAGCTCTGTCGATTGTGAAGTTAAAAAAGCCTGGAGGATCGCCAGTAGAAGGCACGGGCTCTTGGAAGGCATAAAGCGACGGGGAACGCTTAGCGTTTGTTAACGTCGTTCCCAATCGCGCTGCTCGAATACGGCTACTCGACCTGTTTTTGTGTCACATCACAATTGCGCATTGAACCAAATGATGCGGCACGCTGTACGTTATCCGCATTATATATTATCCACTGATTGTCGGTAAAAAACTCGAAGCAACGTTCATGCCTTTTAGACGACTTTTGGACGAAAAATCGATGGCTAATTATTTCCCTGATTTTTAATCGAAATTTTAATGTGAATTTTCATGATTAATCCGTTTTCCATTTAATGACGCAATCAATTATCGCAAGTGTACAACTGGAACAAACGCCATTGTTTACAATGCGCTATTTTTTTCGTTTATTTACATATTATTTAACCAATTTGATTTTTTTTTTCAAAAATTTAATTGAGCTCCGTATATCGCATCTTTTCCTCGTCACTCTTTTCGACCTTGTATATCTTTTCGCACAATAAATCGCTTCTCGCTACTCTCTGCTAAAAGTCTTCATAAAGATGCGATCTTTCGACTTTTACACGGCTAAGTTAAATTACATCTTTAAGATAAAGACGAGATTTATATACCTCGTAATACATCGGTGACTATACTATTGTTAAGAAGATATCATAAAAGAACGTTGAGCTTATGTAATATGTTTCGAACGAGGGTGTCGTAATGTAAACTGTAATATCATCGATTTTCGATTAGCAGTTCTGAATTATGGCTTAAGAAACAGTCGTAAAAATACTTTAGCGCTTATACAAAATAAAATGTACAGTTAAATAAAAGTTCAAGATATATCGCGTTTTTTTGCGTCTTAAAGAAAACTTCCATTAAGACCGCGTTATTTCTTTAAAATCGCATCAATTTTATTTTATTTATACGTTTTCTTTTGCGCAATTGCCCCGCAATTATTTATGAATGAGTTTTCTTCTTGCGCAATCTGAAAAAGCTCCGCTCTTGTAATTCCACCGGCTTCTCCGATGCTATCCGATGTCACCGGACTGCAGGTAGACAAAGTTCTCGTGCATTGACCTCATTCCGAGAGTATCGAGCCGATGAAGCATTAATTCTCCGTAAAAAAAAAAATACGAAACACGACTCGTATGCATTGTAGAATGCGAAGAATGCGACCGTCGCGGGCCAGCAATCGTGCGCCTGTAACAAATTCCAAGCGCGTTAGAATATATTTGTGCAACGATCCACATTCTTAAACGCAAACGCGCATAATTGGCGTGTAAGAAAACATTTCGTCTAAATGCGACGTTCCTGACGGCGACGGTGTTAAACGGCGTTTTAAGCGGAAACGCGCGATTTCTCGTTCGCGGCAATCGCGCCCGTAATTTCCGTGCTTTGTGCTTGCGCCGTTCGTTGATGTAGATAACGTGCGCCCCCCGGCAACACTCTGCGCAAGAGTACACGTACATCTGTATATACGCGCGGGCTGTGACGTAAGAGAGATTCTCCCTCTTCTCAACCCCCCAAAACGAGACGCGGCGGTAGCATTTCAGCGCTGGTTCATCCGAAGGGATTCGGAATGGGGACCTTCTGAGGCAGCTTAACCGCAGCGTGTATTCTAGATCTCGGAGGTGCGAATTTCTGGCCCGACGGCTTGCGAATTATTAATTATTCAAATAGTTATATGCGCCAGCGAACTGCGGCGTACTAAATTATTATACTAATAATCGAAAGACGAATGTAAAATTCATAAAATCTATGACTTTTTTTTTTTAGCATCAAATATTTATATTTTTACAAACAATCTTTTCGTACGATATGTGTCTATTTCGGGGATGGTTTAAGAGAATCAGTTTTGAAAAGACGAAGACAAAGGACTTGTTTGCGCTCATGTTACGCGTCACGTGTTGAAGTTTATATCCTTCCTTTCAAGTAATGTGAAATATATAAGGAACAAAGAAGTAAAGAAAATATATTATCAGGAGATCTTTTGTTGCCGTGACTCGCTCGTATAATATCGCGCGTAGAAATCGCGAAGGAATGGTGTTAATGAAAACCGTAATTAGGATTACATATCGTGCGCTGGGAAATAACAAAGTAGGTACAAAACACAGGAGTAAATCAGACACACTAGCGTTGGCAATGGTCTCAGTCAACTACTGTTGGAACTCTGCCACCTCATTTACACTATCTGTATTGTCTTTAATTGTTGGGTAGACTCCAAAAACTTTGACGTAATAGGTCTTCGACATGTAGAGCTGATTTTCATCATTACAATACCGCCATTTTTACAGCAGTAATTTTGAAAAAAAAATTTCTGCGCACGAGTAATTTAATAAACTATCTATATGCAAATAAAGGACCGGTATTTTATAGATTTTGTGCAGATGGAATTATTTGCATTATTTGTTCGATTTGAAACTAACGACTCTCTAAAATTATACAAAGTTGTAGAATATACGTGTTATATCCCGTGAATAACGTATTTCCGGTGAGAAATTTTAAGTTTGGTGAACGATATAGATAAATGTCCACGTTCACGCCTACGCAAG